>NC_061490.1:18380315-18717815 GCF_022539355.2 Hippoglossus stenolepis
TCCCTGTGGATCCAGCTGACCCCCGCCTCCTCAAGACAATGTCTGTGGGAAAAAGAAGGGGAGAGTGGGGGGGGGGTGGGTACACTCCCCCTGTCAGAGCCCTTCAGACACTGGAGTCCTCTGGGTTCTTTGTCTTGCTAGTCCAGACAATGAGTGAGAGCTGGGATATGAGGTCTGGTCATTCAGTGTTTTTTTTCTCCCCTTTAATGGCAGATGGATCGGCAGCAGAATATTGATCGGATGTGATTTCTGCAGGCTGTGGGTGCAGACTGGTGAGAAAGCAGGGGAGCTGTGGAAAGGGTGTGGCATGGATAAGAAAGAGGGTCTCCCCTTTAAAAAGGAGAGTTCACTAACTCAGAGACACCATCAGTCCTTTTAAGTAGATGCAATCACTGCCTTTTATTGTGTCCATTGAGGAGTAATATACTTTAACTGTACATTCTACCCAATGTAGGGCCTCACAGTCTTTCCTCAAAAGTACAATACGTCACCCACCCAGACTTACAGCAACAAATGCTGTCTGCTCCAATATGCCTTCATGGCCCATTACTATCCCTGTCTCATCATCTCCTTTTGTTTCACAGCTGATCATATGCTGCAGACAGCATATGCTTAAGTGGGACCCCTCTTAACCCTGGTATTAAAATATAGTTTGTAGAGCAGCAGGAACAATGGCCCATATTTTACAGAATACATCATTATGGTGGTGATGCCCCGCTGACAAGGGATTTTGATGTCCTGTGAAGCAGGGTCTGTCTTTGTAATCAATGTCTGCCCATCTCCTAACCAAATTAGAAGAAGGGTGGGGGGAGGAATGGAGGAAACAGCTGATGCACAGTGGGTGAAGTCATTGGGTTCACCACTGACTTAATGTACAAATGGTGGTAGTGTCTCAGTTCAGTACAAGAATAATAGGGCCTATATTTTATGGGTTTTTCTTCAGATGCTTTACAAAATGCCAACTTCAGCAAACAATTTCTCTGTGCTCCATTGGCCTGTTGAATTAGAGTTAATGCAGTACATGAGTCTCCCTTTGTAAAATAAATGTAATATCATTTGTGTGTGTCCATTGTGGTGTTACTGGTGGCCCGGCAGGGAGGATCCTCATTTGTTTCTGTTCCCTCAGGACTCATTTATTCAGCTGTCCAGTGGATATGATTGACAGAGCTGCTGAGAGAATGCATTGTGGTGAATTAGGTCAGGGTGTGGCATTGCTTTCCTGCTTATTGTCCCCATTCTTTCTCTTTGATTATTTTCACTCTTTACGGAAAGCTCATCCATCGCATCACTGTCAACTCCTTGTCGTCTTCTCAGTCTTTTAGCTGTTCCATTTTCTCCGCTCTCAGTCCCGCTGCTCTGTGGTCTCCATCATATTAAGGTCACTTGGTCATTTTTGTTGTACATGGTCTTATTTGAATGTCATGATACTCAGCTCCCAATCTCTTAAGTACTGAGCTGCAATACGGCCCGCTTATCCAGATTACCCTAAATCCGCCTATTGCTGCTGCTAGCAGAAAATCACAAGCTGTATGAGCAAAACAAATGTCGTTGAGATATAACAAAAAAAATGGCCATACAAATAGCTGCCTGTGTATTCAACAGTAAAACATACTTATGGGATTTAATACACACAGACTTTTAAAGGGCTGAGTGTGGTCCTTTAAAAAGCAAACAAGACTTGAATACAGATCTGTAGACAATCGGTGTCTTCAGTGCACCGCCACTGACTGAAAATAGAGTTGAGTTGTGCTGGTGGAGTCATCTGAAGCCCCTTTGTGCTCCCTCCCCTTTTCATTTGATGTCTGAAAGAGCTGCTTTCTGCGAAGTCGTCAGACAGCAGCAGTGGAAATATTAAGTTGCAATGTATGAAATTCTGCCATTTTCATCAGGGCCCCAAAAAAAAAAGCAAACTCACTGCTGTTTTTCTCGTTTAAAGTCCCCGGTCCCATGAACCGCGCTGCTAATGGATAGATGCATACTTCTTTTTACAAGTAACTGCCATGTGATACCTTCCATTGTCTGTTTGCAGTTCTGGGAAGTGATCAGCGATGAGCACGGCATCGACCCCACAGGGACTTACCATGGAGACAGTGACCTGCAGCTGGACAGGATCAGTGTTTACTACAATGAGGCCACAGGTTAGCTGTCTTCTCATCAAGTGGTTTATACATAAATGCTGAACTGTTGGTGCATAACTTCAGTTTGGTCATTTCATGCTGAAGTACAACATTAGATGTACTATGCTCATGTCTCCTGTCATGTGAGAATGTTTTTTACACATTAAATGTAACATTCGATACTGTGGTTTCCTGCATTATTGAGCTGTCGGCTTTCTCTCCTCTGTTTTTCCTCTCTCTCCCTGTTGTCTCTCGTCCTCTTTCTCATGAAGGAGGTAAATATGTTCCTCGGGCCATTCTGGTGGACTTGGAGCCTGGCACCATGGACTCCGTGAGGTCTGGGCCCTTTGGGCAGATCTTCAGACCTGACAACTTTGTTTTTGGTAGGTGGAATAAAGACACTTCCTACGTTACTGAATGACTACAGCCTTTTATATGAACTGGGAAAGAGAATGGCTCACGTACATGTCACTGCTTCCCCTCCAGGTCAGAGCGGTGCTGGAAACAACTGGGCCAAGGGCCACTACACAGAGGGAGCTGAGTTGGTGGACTCAGTCCTGGATGTGGTCCGCAAAGAGTCAGAAAGCTGCGACTGCCTGCAGGGCTTCCAGCTCACCCACTCTCTGGGTGGTGGAACTGGATCTGGAATGGGAACCCTGCTCATCAGCAAGATCCGTGAGGAGTACCCTGACCGTATCATGAACACCTTCAGTGTGGTGCCTTCCCCCAAGGTAACGTCCCCTTGTGAAAGAGCATGAGATTTTTTGGTTTTTAATTTTAGTTTCTCTTGCCTTGGGTCTCTTTTCTAAGATCATGAGACTGAAGAAATCATGTGGGTTTTCTTTCCTCAGGTGTCCGACACCGTGGTTGAGCCTTACAATGCCACCCTGTCAGTCCACCAGCTTGTAGAGAACACAGATGAAACCTACTGCATTGACAATGAAGCTCTGTACGACATCTGCTTCCGCACTCTCAAACTCACCACACCCACCTACGGAGACCTTAACCACCTGGTGTCTGCCACCATGAGCGGGGTCACCACCTGCCTTCGCTTCCCCGGTCAGCTCAATGCCGATCTCCGCAAACTGGCTGTCAACATGGTGCCTTTCCCTCGTCTGCACTTCTTCATGCCTGGTTTTGCCCCCTTAACCAGCAGGGGCAGCCAGCAGTATCGTGCCCTCACAGTGCCCGAGCTCACACAGCAGGTGTTTGATGCCAAGAATATGATGGCCGCATGCGACCCACGTCACGGCCGCTATCTGACCGTCGCCGCTGTTTTCCGTGGCAGAATGTCCATGAAGGAGGTTGACGAGCAGATGCTCAACGTGCAGAACAAGAACAGCAGTTACTTTGTCGAATGGATCCCCAACAACGTCAAGACCGCTGTCTGTGACATTCCACCCCGTGGCCTCAAGATGGCCGTCACTTTCATCGGCAACAGCACGGCCATCCAGGAGCTGTTCAAGCGCATCTCCGAGCAGTTCACAGCCATGTTCCGTCGCAAGGCCTTCTTGCACTGGTACACAGGGGAAGGTATGGATGAGATGGAGTTCACTGAAGCCGAGAGCAACATGAATGATCTGGTGTCTGAGTACCAGCAGTACCAGGATGCCACTGCTGAGGAGGAGGGTGAATTCGAGGAGGAGGCTGACGAGGACGCCTGAAGACGAAGATCTGATGGTTAAGACATCAATGCCAAAACGAAAAATAATCAAAAGGGTTAGGGTTAGGGTTAGGGGTTAACCCTAAAACCACAACAGTAACGAAGGAACCAACATAGTGTTAAGAGCAGTGCTAGAATTACTACAACTTTAGCGTATGTTAGATATCCCTTGTCATTCACTGCTAATAAAGTTGTAAAAACAAAAACTTGTTTTCCTTTCATTAATGTGTGCATACGTGTTTCAAGCTATCAAAATGAATGAGGTTCGGTTTGTATATTACAGAAATGCAGTGAGTCACACATGAGTACAAAGTTACTGCAATAGTTAATGAGCTGTAATATGTAGAGGTGTTTATTCTACGCTGCTCTACTATGATGGTTAAGGCCACATGGCCAAGTCATGACCCAGTGTGAGCAAGTTGTAACTAAATAACTGACAGTAGATCATCTGGAGTGCTTACAGGTGCAATGAGGCCCCAGAGAAAAATTCAGCTGCTGGGCCCATATTCCCTTCACACACATTCCAAGGTTGTCATGTGTTTATTTGATTAAACCCACTATGTAGTAATAGGCAACATATAAACAGAAAACATAATAACGATGCTCCTGAACTGCCTCTGGACACAAGGACCCTTTTCATTTGACAAAACTTTGGCAAAAACAACAGAAAAAAACATAAAACTCCTCCATACTGCTCCTGTGGTGTCATCCAAGTGTCTGTAAGCCCCGACATTCAATTTCGACCTGAAGCGGCGTCATTTACATCATGTTTTTAGCCTAAATATCCTCCTAGTTACGGCTGACAGTGAGTACTCACAAGTAGCAATATGCAATATCCAAAAGTGTTTTTTGGACTCAAACACTTCACCCACCTCTTCGTCGGCATAGTGGTGAGTAGACAATGAGGGAATTTTCCTTTTAGGGTGAACTATCCCTCTGAAGCCCACATTATGCAACTTTAAATCAATAAATTAAATTTGCTTTATTTATTTTCATATAAATAAAGTAACAGATGACTTGGAGCACCCAGGGCCCCCTGTGGTTCTGAGGCCCCCGGGGCAGTTCCCCATTTTACCCGAATAGGAAAAGCATGTTTTCTCTGGAGCAGCAAGAAAATGAAGCGTCTGGACAGAGGAGAAATGTAAATAAATCTCTTCAGACCACTGAATAGTAACTATTGTTGAATGTATCTGACAGTTAACTTTAAAAACTCCTTGCAGTGATGATTAATATAATCTTGTTTGTACAGCCCATCATTGTTATCTCCTCTTTGAACTATCCATAATCATATTGGATCGATTTAAACAATGATTCAATGTGGATCAGTGGCATTTATGTGGTTTCACTAAATCCAGTTTTACTTAACGGTCCCTTTAAGAATATGTGGGTACGGCGGGAAAACGACAGTGTGAACCAATCACGCTTGAGGCAGCTTTATCCAATCACAGACAGTCAAAGCAGGACTAGGCCCAGCTGTCCAATGGCAACAGATTTCCGTGTGAGTGACGTTTATACTATCCAATCGCCAGCGGCTAAAACGCCTCATGTGGGCGTTGTAAAGTGTTTTCCAGGAAGTTAATGCTCAATGTGTGTTTATAAGTGTTGTATCTCCTCGGATCCAGACGAGCAGTGTGAAGGTGGGCTGCAGAGAACACGGCTTTATTCAGTAGACGATTCCAGCAGATGATTGCATGAAATACATTCACGTTGCAAATGAACACATGAGCTAATCGGAAACAATTCTGCCCGGCAGCCGAGTGAAGAAGTGTCAAGCTGCTTGTTTTGGTCTCGTCAACTTCCTCTGGAGTTTTGTGGTTGTTTATAAAGATAGCAATATTCTTGAAAATAGAAAGAAAAACAATTTCGTCTCAGTGGCAACTAACATGAAATGATACAAAGAGTCGTTTAAAGATGGCGTTTACGTGTGAAGTAGCCAAAACTAGCGGTTATTAGGAATTTTCCGTTATTTTGTTTTTATCCTGACCGGAAATCAGATAGCTGTGAACTGATGTGATTCGGTAAGAAATGTTGACACGTTAAACAAAAGTTGTATCAGCGTTTATACAAAACTTAATGTTAGCAAGAAAACAACAGAGAAATGTCGTGAAACAGCACAGGCTCGATGCTAGAGATCATCAGTTAGTTAACTGGTAACATTGTTGGGTTTACACGTCAACATTACAAATACTTGTCTGTGTATTGCATAGTCTAAGCAGTGATCCTGTCTAACCCCGTGTGAAGAATGGAGGCTACACAGGTGATCTCTGACTCATTCCTGGAGTCAGATGAGGCAGAAAATGAAGAGGAGGATGAAAATAAGAGGGGTCAACCATTGGCTAAACTGTGCATCTTAAAGAATGAGCTCGTCCCTGAGACAGGTGAGAGGCTTACTGCTGCTTTCATCACAAGTTTGTTTGCTGATATAATCAATGGGTCTATGTTCCTCTCACAATGGATTTTCTCCTTCACCCAGAGTTGCCCCTGTTTTTGGGAAATAATGTGCTGGGCCGTGACCTCAACGCCTGCACCCTGCACTTGCCAGCGCCCTCAATATCTAAGCAGCATGCCACCATCAGCCTCTCTGTCTACAGCAGAAGAGGTCGTCGCCCTGAAGAGGATGTAGAGGCTTTGGTGTGGGACCTTGGGAGCATGAATGGGACCCGCAAAGGCCGCTTAAAGCTGACGCCTAACGTACGCTACGCCCTCAGTGATGGTGACAGTTTGGTGGTGGCAGACATCCCATGTCAGTATGTCAGCTGCACTGTAGACGCAAACTCGTCGCAAGGGGGCATGAGGACTCCTGTGAGCAGAGATATGGGGGTAAAGGCCGGGTCACCGGATGTCACTGAAAAAGAGGGAGGCGACAAAAGCACAGACAGCAAGAAATGTGAAAACACAGACACAAAGGCGGGGGTGACATCAACCAAGACTCCCGTCAGGGCCGGTTGCCTCTTCTTAGAGCAAACTCCAACCCAGCCACAGGGGACCCTGGTCCCAGAATCTGACGCAGACTCAGATGGAGAAAGAGAGGGAGGAGGCAGAGGGCGTAAGGCTTTAGGTATGTATATTCTGTGTGTTTAAGATTACGCTCTGTTTTGTGTCTGATGCGCTACAATTTCATCTTTATTGTCTTTACAGTGTCTGATTCTGACTCCCATAAATCTAGTCCTGCTTGTTCTACATTCTTGAGTCCCACAAACAAAATCGTCCCTGAAAGGTATCTTAGCAACACTGTTTTGGAGCTTTACTAGTTTCTGTGAATATATGCTTTCATACAGTTTTCTTTCATTTCCAAATAACCATGCTTGTCACCTCTGTTTTCCACTGTTTGACAGTGAGGATGAAAGTCCCATCACACCATCCTCCTCCTCCAAAAATAGGTCGTACAGACATGTCAGATTCAGCAAGGAAGAGACAGAAGTAGATGTGGCTGGACAGCGGCTGGAGGAAAAAAAGACACTTGCGATTGTGGATGACAGTGAAGAAGAGGAAGGAAGAGAGAAAGAAACAGTCACACCAGAGGAAACCAAGTCTAAGGAAAGTGGAAAACATGTACCAGTGACACAGGAAGGAAATGTCAGTTTTATGGGAGATGATGAATTGCCGGTGTCTACCTTAACAGTCACCAAAAATGTGATCCTTGTACTTAACATGGACAGTGACACTGATGTGGAGGGAGAGGAGGAAGGGGTGTCATCTGCAGGTCCTGTGACCTTGAACATAAACCAAGTCAGTCAGCCACCAAACACTGCCCACTTTCAGATGGACAGTGATACAGATGTCGATGAGGATGAAGATGCCTTGGACAAAGATCTTAAAACTGTGACTTCCTCTGATGAGAGTACCAAAATTTCTCATGTTAATTCAGCTATTCAGCCTGAGGGAATTACTATGGACAGTGACACTGATGTGGATGACGATGCTGCTGTGTCAGACGCTGCCACAAAAACAAAGCCCATGTCAGTTCAGAGTGCATCCACAGCTGACTCTGCTCCTTTGATGCAGCCGAAAGATTTCCATCTCGACAGTGACACAGATGTTGAAGATGAAGACGAAAAGGAATGTGGAACAAATAAATTGAGCTCTAAAATAGATGAAATTTCCATTAAATTGGAAACAAAGCCAGCTGGGCCTGAATCTGCCGCCGCTGCTCCTCATGGCCTACATTCCGAAAGTGACACAGATGATGAACAGATCCCTGCCCCTACCCTCAGTGAACCCCCCGTGGTGTTTGCTCTAGCCACAGACTCATGCACCGCTGCAGACCGAGGGGTTGCTATTCTGTCTGACAGTGACACAGACGTGGAAGACGATTCTCCTCAGGTTATGTCTGTAGCTGTCACAACCTTGTCGGCCTCTCCTGGTACCAAGCCAGCAGCTCTTGAGTCACATTCGGATGCGGACACAGATGTGGAGGGGTCAGGCCAGAGCGGATCCAAACCAACTGACCTCGGATTGGACAGTGATACAGATGTGGAGGATAAGGAGGCAGACATTGACGAAGCAGGTGATGACCAGATCCCTAACTTATGCAGAGAAAACACACCTGGGCTGATGGTTCCTCCTCTGCAGAACTGCTCTACTCCTGTACAACTGACAGGTAATTAATCAACACATTTTCAAATTAGAACTTAATGGAGTGAATGTAGGCTGCAACTAATGATTATTTTCATTACTGATTAATTAATTTCTCAATTAACAACAGAAAATATGTATATTGTTAGTACAAAGAGGTCAAAATTCTTGTGTATGAATAACTGAAGAGGAGAGATTCTTCACATCACTGAAGGGAAGCCACAGTTTTCAATTTGAAGACATAGTATGACCTTCTTGATCCATTGTATAAATTATTTAGTACATTTATTTTTAACATTAGCATTTAAGCATGTTTAATTTTTCTTAATTTTGTTATTTTGACTTTGGGATGGTCCCAGAAGGAGAGGTGGAACATATGGATACTCAGGCTTTCGTGAGTCCCTCTTCAGTTCCATTTAGGGGTGAGTAAATCATTTTATTAATACATTCAGAAAGCACGTATCTTTGTTCTATGAGACTGTATACCAGAAAGTTCCACAAGTATCTTTTCTCTCTTCCCCGTTTACCAGGTGCTGTAGCTGCTGCTGTAAGACCTGTAGCATTGTCATCCTGCTCAGACAGCCAGGAGGACGAGGACTTTGTTGTTGCTGAGACGCAGTCCTTCATTCTTCAGACCCGAGATCTCCAAAGCAACCCTCCAGAGGACCATTCCATGGAACCCACCCAAGCTTTTTGCCCTGAAACTTCTGGTGATGAAACTGATCAACCGTCCAGCAGAGAAAGGTCTTTTCAACTGGGATTGTCTGACAGCCGCCACCGGCAGTGTCAGGCCCAAGCTCTAGCCATGGAGAACACCCAGGCATTTGTGGAAAGAGGTGTGAATATGGAAGATACCCACGCATATGCTACTACTTCAACTGCAGACAGAGCCTCTGCAGACAATGATGCAAATCTGGAGGCTACACAGGACTATGAAGAGGACGAGGAGCCTGCCAGATATCCTGAAAAAGAAGGGCGGACAGAATTGGTTCTGGAAGAAACACAGGCATATATCACAAAGCCAGAGAGTGATTCAGAGAGTGAGACGGATGAAGATGAGAGAAAAAATATTACTGCTACTGCCGAGACTCAGCCTTTTGGCTTTACTACTTCATGTACTCCTGCCATGGCTGAAACCCAACCAATATCTGCCTTCGAGGAAGAGGAGAGTGTGGCAGAAGAGTGCGAGGAACGTGGGGGGACACTTCAACCTCAGCAAAGAATGTCTGGTGAGGTTTTATCAATAGCTCAAACTCAGCCCATGAATGCATGTAGCAATGGAGAAAGTGATGATGAAGAAGAGGAGCAGACACAGCCTCTCACTGGTTCAGATTTATCAGTTGCTGAAACCCAGCCCATGCACATTGGTTGTGCAGAAACTCAGCCCATGGCTACAAGTGATGATGAGGACTTGATGCCAGGCCCACGAAAAAGAAGAGCAAAGCAACTGTCTGAAGAAGAGCTGACACAAACGCTCACAAACTCTGAGGCCTCTGCAGTTGAAAGTCAGCCAGTAGATGCAGGTGAAGGTGGGGAAAGTGATGAAAAAGACTCGATAACAGTTTTTAAAAGAAGACGAGCAAAACCACTTCAACTTGAGGAGACGCAATCCCTCTCTGGCTCTGAAGCCTTTGCTGCTGAAACTCAGCCCATGGGTGCATGTGAGGGCGAGCAAAGTGACGAAGACGACTCAATTCCTGTCCCACGAAAAAGCAAAGCAAAGCAACTGCGACTTGAAGAAGAGGAGACACAGCCTCTCACTGTTGGAACTCAGCCAATGGAAACAGGTGAAGACAAGGAAAGTAATGATGAAGACTCGATTCCAGGTCCACGAAAAAGAAAGGCAAAGGCTCTGCAACTTAAAGAGGAGGAGACGCAACCGCTCTCGAGTTCTGAGGTCCCTGCTGTTGAAAGTCAAGTGACACAATCTGAAGCTGGAACCAGTGGAATCAGTGTTAGAGACAAACGAGGGACAAGGGCAAAAATAAGAGAGGAGGAAGAGCAGGCAGAGTGTTCAGAATCTCCAAAGAGAAAGACGAGAGGGAAGAGTAAAGCTTTGCCAACTACCAGAGGAAGGAGGGGGAAATCTGGGCCTGTTGGGGATGTAAGTGAGGAAGAGGGGGAGTTAGAGCAGGCTAGGAGAACAAGGGGGAGAACATTTACAAGGCAGCAGAAAGGCAATGAAGAAGATGGAGGAAAGTCTGAATTTGAAAGAAATAAACCTGCGGAAAATGGCAACCGAATAAAGAAAAAACAAAAAGCATTGGGAGAGGAGAGAGGTGTTGCAGACCTAAGAGATAAAGAGAGAGAAAAGAGGGAGATTGAGGAAATAGAGAGGCGTAGAATGGAAGAACAAGAAAATAAGGAAGAACAAGAAAGATTGCATGCTGAAAACATGGAGAGGATACGACTTGAGGAAACAGCAGAGAAAGAGAGAAAGGAACAAGAAGAAAAGGAAAGAGTGGAGAAAGAAAAACAGAGACGAGAAGAAAGAGAAACAGCTGATCGAATACAAAAAGAAAAAGAACAATTGGAGAAGAAAATAAGAGACAATGACGAAAAAGAGAGATTGGAGCGTGAAAAGGCAGAACGTGAAGAGAGGGAGAAATTGGAAAGGGAAACAAAGGAGCAGGAAGAGAAAGAGAGATTGGAACGAGAAAAGAGGGAATTAAAAGAGAGACTTGAGAGGGAGAGGAGGGAAGAAGAACACCAAGCAAGACTGCAGAGGGAAGAAAGAGAAAGACTGGAGAAAGAAAAAGAGACCAAAGAAAAGCCAATAAAAGAACAAGAAAACAAATCCAAAGTGTCAATGGGAGGTCGAAGAGCATCGAAAAAAACTACCGTTGCCGCATGTTCAACAGAGCAAGACTCAGCTGAATTGGCCGAAGATGATGTCCCAGCGAGGAGAACCAGATCTCGCTCCAACTCGATCAGCTCGATCAGCTCCGAGAGATCTGCGTCAAGCGTCAACACCCAGCAGGGCCGCGGGAGAGGTCGAGACAGAGGAGCAAAAAGGACCAGTGAGCCACCTAAGGCGGCTGTCGTCAGAAGCAGCAACAGGAGGAGGACGGTGGCTGCAGAGACAACAGAGCAGGACAATGATTCTCTCAACTCTGATATTTCAAGCTACAGTGTGAGCTCACAAAGCAGAGGAAGAGGAGGCAGACAGCGGGGAAGACCAAGGATAACAGAGGCTGAGCCAGACTCTATCCCTCCTATCAATAGTCAGAGTGATCAGAATTCTGCTACCAAACCTGCAACCAGAGGTAGGAAGGGCAGGAAAACGGAGCCATCCTCTAGTGCGGCTCCTCAGGAAGATGATGCAGAGAAGGCAGATTCACAGCAGGCTCGTACCACAAGGGGACAGCGCAGAGCCACGACAAACATCTCTGAATCAACTGCTGCAGACGAGGAGAAGCAGTCCAATCAGGACGAAGGTCACGGCAGTGAGGAATCACGTCTTTCTAAGAGGAATGTCTGGGGCAGAGCCCAAAAATCTGCAGCTTCTGCAGCCAGTAATGGAGATGAGGCTAAAGACAAAAGACAAGAGAGGAAGAGACAGCTGGAGCCAAATATAGAGGAGGATTCTCACAGTAGGACCAACATTTCTGTAGTGAAAGTCCAAGCAGTAGAGACAACACAGGAAGGAGGAGAAGATGAAAGTAAAGATGAAAATCCTGTCCAAGCTAAGAGGAGAGGTAGAGCATCTAATGCTCAAGTCAAGAAGGACGCAAATGAATCTCCTGTTGAAGTGGAGTTGAAAAAAGAGAAGGAGAATGTCGAGAAGAGGGGCAGAAGTCGGCCATCAGCGGCCCAGAAAAAAAGGGAAGAGGAGCAGGAAGAGAGTGGAACATCGGCCAATTCCACGACACAGGAGGCCAAAGTGCAGACTCCAGAGGTGACTTAATGACTTCACTTTTAAACATGGATTTGAAATTAAAAGGTCAAGTTGTTATTTGATATAAAAACACATTAAGGCTCAGACATAAATCGGAGCGAACAGAGTGGAGCAAAGTGTAATTACTGTCCGGGAACTTCTGTCCCTGATAAATAAGGCTTTTATCTAGTACGAAGGCCCTGGTGCATTTCTCTCTCTGACTCATCCTTTCCAGCCATCAAAATAAACTGCAGTCAACATCAGGGACTGTCTTAAGTCTCTCCCCACTCTCTTTGCAACAAGAGTAGCAGGACCTGCTGTGCATCACCATTAATACACTAAGAGAATTAAGAGGCTTAGTGGTCACACAGCCACTTCTTACTCTGATGTTATGACCTTTGCCTTCTTTACTCTTCCTGGGCTCACCATTCTCCTCGTGTGTTTTTAAGTTTTGCCCTTGTTTGTCTTCATCCTTGCATAACTTTGTTGTTTCTCTCTTAACTCCCCCTCACTCCCCCTTCCTCTCTCTTTTAAAAGCCACATACTCCAACCAGCAGAGTATCCCAGAAGCGACAGGCTCCTGCAAATTCCTCTCCTGTGGCAAAGACTCCTCGCTCCTCCTCCTCGTCTTCCCCTGCAGCTAGAGGTCGACTACAAGCTGCGAGTCAGGCCTACAAAGTCAGTTTGTTTATCTGTGTTTGTGTCTTTTATAAACCTGTGGGCATTTTTATCAATCAAGTTATGCACAAGCGGGATATTTGATGATAATTGGGGAATACTTTTTTGAAAATTGACGCCACTCTCCTATCTTAAGTACAGAGCTAGAGCCAGGTTGGGATTAGCCTAAATTAGCATCGATATTGGAGCCAGGGGGGACAGTTAAAAAATCACACCTACAGTTATGACTCATGTAGGACATAACTCGTCGTAAAAAGCACAATTTGACCTTTAAGTTTGTCGATCCTCAGAGGGGATGTTAGGTATATTTCTGACCTTTGGACAGAGCCAGGCTACCTGTTTCCCCTTGTTTCCAGTGTTTATGCTAGGCTAGGCTAAGTGCCTCATGGCTCTGGCTTCATATGGAATTGACCAAATTGACTTGGCATGAAAATGAATAGGTATATTCCCCAAAGTATCACACTCACACCAAGGATGTTTAACAGTTTAATCCACATCTGCAGAGGTTAACAGTGCTTTTTGGTTTGTGCGGTAATTGAAGCTTTGACCTGAGACACACGTCTGTCATTCCCTCAGGTGCTGTTCACAGGCGTGGCGGATGAAGCCTGGGAGAGAGGGCTGGCTCGCCTGGGAGGCAGCATGGCTAAAGGTGTGGCAGACATGAACTGCCTAGTGACTGATCAAGTGCGCAGGACTATCAAGTTCCTGTGTGCAGTGGCCAAAGGAATCCCAATTGTCACCACATGCTGGTTGGAAAAGGTTACTTGTATCAACAGTTTATCCCAGACTTGTTATTTTTCTCCCCTCTATAATACAATATGTACATATACTGCTCACACTAATACAGAGACATACTCACATGCTCTCCTGTCCTGGTGTTTCAGAGCGGTAAAGCTGGGAGCTTCCTGTCACCTCATGCTTTTGTTGTGAAGGATCCGGAGCAGGAGAAGAAGTTCGGTTTCTGCCTGCAGACGTCTCTGACGATTGCCAGCAGTCATCTTCTATTACAGGTACTCCAAGTCATTCATCCTATTTATTTCTGAGCTCGATAGTGAGAGGCTGACCGTGTGTCAGCATGGGGCTTCCCTTGGCAGATGGTGGGTAATATCCACTCTGAGCAATAGTGAGTCTCGGTGGGAATCCAGAAGTGTTATTATAAGAATCATGTCCTATAACACATCTAATCGTCTTTTAGCTCAGTGTGTATGTTGTTGAATGTGCTCACATCATTACAAGGGGACAGTGTTGGTCGTTTACCATTATCTTGAGGCTTATAGGACGTAATTTGTCATTTACTTTCAAAGTTGTGGTTTTATAGGCGTTTCAATTTCTGCCACATGTTCTTTTTACGCTGCACTGTCATCAAAACTGCGAAGGGATTGATACCACATATTATGCTGATAAATCTAGAATGAGGAAACACTATACATGTGTGATACAAAAATCCACTGCCAAGGGTCTTGTATTGATTTCCTGAAGCATTCTTGCACAGATTAAATTAAAAACAGAAAAATCTAATTTGTTGAGATGTTGTTTACTTCCCTCCTATTCTCTTAGGGATATGAGATCCATGTTACGAAATCAGTGAAGCCGGAGCCAGCTCAAATGAAAGACATAATCTCCTGCAGTGGAGCAACATTTCTAACCAAGATGCCCTCTTCTCACAAGGTACCAGTCAGACACTAAACAATTCATAGTTGCAATCTGTCTTCACGTTTCAGAATTCACCTTAAATCGTAAATAACAAGTTTTATTTTCTGTCATCTCAGCCTCAAACTGTCGTGATTTCCTGCGAGGAGGACTGGTCGCTGTGCCGCCCGGCCGTCTCTTCATCACTCCCAGTCGTCACTGCCGAGTTCATTCTCTCAGGAATCCTTCAGCAGAAAGTCGACTTTCAAACACACGCACTCTCTGCTCCTGTCACTAATGCAGGAGGCAGAAGAAGGGGCAGGAACAAGACATAGCATCGATACAGTCATTCACCTTCACAGTGTATGTGCGGTAAATCTGCATAAGTGTTTTTGATCTTATGATCTCTAGACACCCTTTCAAACCAGAGACCTATAGAAGCACTAGTGACTCGGCTGTTTGTCTCTATTAAACTTGAAGAATTTATTTGTCAAAAGTTGATTGTACATTCATGTAAAGACATTTTGTACATATATTGTCAGCACTGGAAGCCTGCGTGTCATTTTGCCATTTATGTTAAAAAACTAATTTTATAGGTACAACAACTGTACATAAGAGAGTGATGTGAGAAGCTTTGCGGGGTGTTAAATTAGGGTCCTCGCAGCTCCCCTCTTCCTCCTGTGTGTTCCATCCCTCCTTTTATACATCAACAAATAGAGCACGAATTAACACTGCTAAATTGCTGCTACTCAGTGTGCTGAGTACTTAAACTTAATCAGCATTTTTGGCAGGTGACCAACCGTGATGCAGGGAGTTGTATAAATCATGTTGGGATGGTGGAGCGTTGGAACCGATGGGATGTCTTTAGAAATCCATCAGCTACGGCGGTCAGATGATGTGGGGAAAAAAAATCTTGTTTCCTTTGTTGATAAGAAGAAGTGCATATAGTGCCTTTCATACCGAGGTAGTCATGAACCTAACAGTGTATTTGTTGTTCCTATGCCTCCATTAACCACCACCACCTACTCCATTAAGGCCTCGTCCAATCCTATTACCTCCACAGATGAGCGGAGATGTATGCACCCGAATGCTGATGCTGCCTCTACATCAATATCTTATGATGTTTGTCCTTGCCATGCATTCACCTACTGTCTCTTTACTTTTTTAGCATGCAGCTTTGAAGGTATGTTGTAATTGTATGGTAAATGTCATTGGTGTTTTAGAAACAGACCCATTAGCTCTAGTTTTTAGAGCTTTTGCTCAAATCATGACATCAGTCTGTACTGTCAATGAAAACATTAAACATTTCCTATTGCCTTTAAGCACATGTTTATCTCCTTTTGCATCTGTACAAACAATGTGACCTCAATTGTTTAGCTGGGCTTATTTGACTGTAAGAATAGAAACCAAAACAGAAGATAAATTTATATTAGTTTTCTCTAGTCTTTTGACCAAATGGGCTTTTGTTGCTGAATTTCAAGGTTAATCCCACAATTGCAAAAAGGGAGGTATAAGAAAGCAGTATATTCCATGCAATGCCTTAGAATTTAGCATATAGATTCGTACAGAATGTGCCTTTAATATAATCCATATGTTGTTTCCATGTTATTTTATGATCAATCATAAAATTGACACTTGGATGACACCACAGGAGCAGTATGGAGGCATGTTATGTATTCTTTCTGTTTCTATACATTTGAAGAAGGAGTAACCAGTTACTTTAATTGTATTTGATTTGGCTGCAGTGCTGTTTACCCATGAAACTCCCAAAGTGTTTTGTGGAATCAGAAACTTTACCCACCACTCCATCGGCATAGTGGTGAGTAGATCATGAGTGGATTTTTGTGTGAACTATCCATTTAAGATCATTCTCTTTATTTTGTATTTCTTGCTAAATCAAAATAAAGTCAATCAATTTCCACAAACCAGACGACCAAGAAAATGCTTTTATTTCTTGGGGTAAAAAACGTGGAAAGTGATGTGATGAAAATGAATGCACCAAGCAAAAGCTCATAAATAACTATTCTGAACTCAATATCATCTTTTATGGACCTGACAGCTGAATTGATTGATGGATGCTCACTGTGCAGCATCAGCATCTTCTGACTCTTGACTGACCATCACCTCCATCTTCACTGTCAGGGGGACCATAGGTGGGGGTGCGGTGGGGGGGTGGGGGTGTCCGGTGTTTCCCGACACGAGTCGAGTGTCTCCGAGCGCGCGAGCCGAGCCCGACATATTCTGAGCGTCCTCCAAATGTTGAGCCCGAGCGGTGAAGCGCGGCTCTGGAGGGGGCGAGGTTGGAGAAGGAGGCAGAAACCAGGCTCCGATCGCACTCACACTGACCTGTGAGACAATCCCGACATCCCTGCAGCTGTGACCGGACTCATAGAGGTAGGTGAGCCGCCGAAAGCTGCTGCATTCCTGCCTCCAACACGTATGACGCGTGTGGATGCGTTTTCCCAAAACCCGGACCGGTGCGCCACGGGTTAAATTCTGCAGTTTTTTGGGTTGATGCGCTTGTCGGTTGTCCCGGCCCCGGAGGTGACTGCATGTTACTGACCTGTGAGGTTTGAAAACATATCATGTAGTGTCTGAGAGTGGGAGAGGAGAGCTGTGGAAATATGTTCATCCTGTTTACTGAGTGAACAGATCCAGGATGGAGCCATTATACTTATTTCCCCATGCAGCCTCCTGGGCAGAGTCAGGGATATCATGCAGGTTTATTTTACAGCAGGATGGTGATAAATGTTTATTATAGCCTGATGTGCGTGTACAGATTCGGATTCAGTTCAAGCTTTGAATGAAAACATGAAACAATTGCATATTATACAGTCTATAGTCTTATCACATTCCCATAGGCTGCCTTAAGAAGGTAAGGAAGCTTGTATCTTCTCCACTCTTATCACTTAAAAGCTTAAAAGCATCCATTATCTGGGAGGATGCTCTTCCTGGCTGTGTCACCTCTGCCTGCAGTCTGCAGCTCACAGACCCATAACACCAGAAATCATTGGTGTTCATCCCCAGACCCGATCCTGTCTGCGTAATCTTTACCATGAAGTAAATCCATACCTCTTATGTCCTTATCCCCTATTTTAGTGTGTTTGTCAACCCTGCACCCAGCTCCTGCATGTGCCCCCTTCTCCAACCCCCATTTCTGTCCACTGATTTAATTAAATCTGACAGGTGCAAGCAATATGTTGGAAAAGTGTCAGCTGCTGCAGGCTTCTCCTCAAACATAGACTTTACATTTGGATTTTGTCTCGTCGAGATTATCCTCCCTCATCTTTTTCTGCTGTGCGGTTCTGAAACATGAGATGAGTGGAGGGGATGCAGAGGCCGGTGACGTTGGGATCATCAGACTGGAAAATGGGACGTTTTTTTGAATTCTTTCAGCAGAGGGAGACTCCATATTTGTTTTTAGGTGCACCTGAAGCCCACACCCAGCCTCTCTCACATGTGTCTCCTGGTGCAGCCCTTTTTTTATGCTTCATGTTTTATGAATGTCTAGCGCTGTGGTAAGAGGGTACAGTTTGTGCATCTGTGTAAGTGTGTGTGTGTGTGTGTGTGTGTGTGTGCTCGTTCTTGCTACCTCTTTGGGACCAGCATACACACTGACCTTGTAAGGACCAGCGGACTTCATAGTTACCAAAGAAAACCTCACTTTCTGAGCTCCAGGTTAAGGTTTGGTGAAGATGTGAATTGTACTCAGGTTAAGGTTAGGAATGAGGTTTTGGTGAGGCTGTCCACAATGAGTGGAAGGGTCCTAATAAGGATAGATGCACAAACCTGTGTGTGTACTTGTATTTATACTTTGTGAGGGCCAGAGCATAGACCTGGCAGAGTGAGGACATTTTGGTTGATCAAGATTTGGCTTTGGGGTTAGAATTACGTTTGGATTATTGTTAGGGTTAGGCATTTAGTTGTGATGGTTAAGGTTGGGGTAAGGGCTAAGGGAAAGCATTATGTCAATGAGTGCAAAGTTGTGTGTGTGTGTGTGTGTGTGTGTGTGTTTGAGCTCTTCTGTTATGCCTCCTCATCATCAGAGGGGCTTTACCTCGTGCAGAGTTATTCCTCCTCATCACTTGGGCAAAGAAACTGAGGGAAGTGAAACTGAAAGAGAAATGATGATGGGTGAAGAGGACACAGAGGTAGCTTTGTCGGGTCCCCACATCTGCAGTCATTGATGGCATTTCCGCCTCTTTAAAGCCCCTGTGGACAAAGACCTGTCTGTCCCTCCAGTGTATAGCAGGCAGTTTGGAGTTTGAAGGAACACAGGCACAGGCTTTGATTTCAGAGTGGGATGCACAGGCTTGGATTATATAAGATAAGGAGGAGGAGAGGGTGAAAGAGAGAGAGAGATCTAGAGGGGAGGGCTGAGAAAGAAAAGCGAAGATGCGAGAGATGCCCCGAGATACGGAGCAGGGGGGTTCGGGTTGAGAGGAGAAGAATATGATGCAGAGCTGTCGAAGGCAGCAGGAGAGGACAGGGAGACTAGAAGGAGGGTTGTGATGGTGGTGGAAAGTAACACTTGAAGATGTGAAAATTGCGATGGAAGTGAGAAACAGGGAGAAAAAGCTAAGGACTCCAGTGAGGTAGAATAAAGACGAGTGAAGCTAAGTGAGAGGAGAGGAGGAAGTCAGGGAAGGACAGCAGATGGCATGTCCGTCTGTGCCCGGAGGACAGTGTATGAATGAATAAGCTCATAATGTAGCTTATTGCATGTGTTTTCATGATGTTGCATGTTTGCGCTCGGCAGGGTCGACCCTCTCGTGTTAGTTTTGGCCTCAATTACTCAAAATCCCACAAAAACCAAAGGAGTTTGGACTTTTCTTCTCAGATCCTGCACAGAAACAGCAGATCTGCCGCGGTGCCTTGGTGAGGGTCGACTGCTGGGACAGACAGATGGCCCCGGTTCACTTTTCTCCTCCACCAGAGCCAACCAATCCTACATCTCAGATCACTTTATTAATTAAACGCTGACTGTCACTGGGGTCAAGAGTCATTTGTTTGGATGGAATTTATGATGCAGGGGCCTCGTTAAAACCCTGAGCAGAATTCCTGAAACAAAGACGGGGACAGTAAGAATCACGGTGTAATTTGAGAGATACAGATGACTGGAACCTAAGGTTTTGTTTGCAGAGAGACTCTGTTCCTTGTGACGCAGTTTGGTTCCATATTTTGTTTCAGATACAATAAAAAATCCGTGGGTTTTTAGGCGTCCTGCCCAGAGTGTTCTGTGTGGATGTGGTCGACAGGGTTGTGTGAAGCCTAATGTGAAACAGCAGCTCTGGTTGTCGGACTTTTTCTCATTAAACAATAAAGAACAAAGAGATTGTCTCTGCTGTTGCTGTTTAAAAGTATCTTCTCGCTACACATATACAAAGGCAGACAGGTGGCACACATACAGACAGAGGTGAGATGTTTTAATGCTGCATAATTTCCAGTGGGAATGGGTTGTGTGACGTTGTGTCTGCCGTTTGGCAATAAGACACTTTAATCTTCGCCGCGTGTTTATTAGCTGCTGCAAAGTGTGACTGGGAGCACTGCAGGTGTTCCCTCCCAGTCCCCTCCTCGGCTTTGTCAACGAAAAACTGCAGCAAGCGTCTTTTGCACAAACTCCGGATGCGTCGCCTCAGATGCCTCAGAAGCAGGAGGCAGTTTTCAAATCATCATAATCCCCCTCCGTGTTACAACATTAATCATGATCCCTCTCAGAAACCATCATATTCCTATAGGCTCCTGAGGAAAATATGTTTTCCCTGCAGCCCTTGTTCTCGGACTGGACTGTTCCTGTTGGAATCTCAGCCAAGCCGTTACTCCAATCACCACAATTTGAATAATCTTGGGGGTCATGAATTATTCTTTGTTTAAATACAGGCACATAATCAATATACGATCCTTGACAGTGATCTAGAGCCCTGCTAAACATGTACATACACTATAAAAGAGAAGCTCCTCTTCACGACACTAACATTGACCCATAAATCTTCTCATGGTCCTGATTTGAAATTGAGCCCAGATATGTCATTAAGTTATAATAGCACCACTATTGGTTTTCTCAAAGAGGGTTTCACCACAGGCTGCTTTTATGTCTGAAGTCCAATAATAATCTCCAGGCTATGGCAGGTAAATTGAATTTGCAGGGACTGAAAGATTCTCTGAAAATAGTCCCCTCCAGGAGTTTTAGATGGGCTAATTGGATTACTAGTAAACCTTAAAGAACAACATCGAGGAAAAACGGAAAGAAATACAATGTTGACCACAATGACACAGTTAAAAGACGCTATTTTGTATGAAAAATAAAACATAATAATACAATTCTTGTGAGCTTGACAGTTTATAGCTTTTCTGGCATATATATTATATAACCTTGGCTGCATGCTGCGTAGATGCTGCTCTGTCCCACTGTGAGCGCTGCAGGTGTTTCCTCCTGGTCCCCTCCTGGGCTTTTAAAATGAAAAACCACGGGAAGGTTTCCTTTGGCTCCAACCCCGTGATGCGTTGCCTCTGATGTCTCAGCACAAAAAGATCATCAATATCTCCTCAGTGCTGCGATCAGTCAGGATGCTTCATCAGAAACCCTCTTGTGGAAATCATGTTTGCCCCCCTCCGTTCCTTTTCCCTTTCAGTTACAGTTTCACCTATTTTTATTTCAACAGTGTGTTTTCTTTAGTCGTGGATCCTATTTGCAGATGTTCTCTTCAAATAGCGAAAAGAGAAATTATGATAACGAGATTCATGTAGCTCCTGAATGTTTAGTATAGTGTAGTAGGGAGATTTTACACTTGAGATTATTGACAGTGACATCACTGAATGGAGGCCTCATTCTGTCTCCATTTATCATCTAATGGCAACTGACAAGTCCCTACAGCACGGTAAAGATTGATTTTACCTTTGATGGGAAAGTGTGTGTGAATGTTTGTATGTACGACAGCGGAACATCTCCCTCATGAGATGTGGTTCACAGATCATTTCTTGACACTGTAACAATATATTCAGTTCGGGGACGTGATCTGAATCCAATATTTGGGCCATTAGATTGTTATTGTTTTCAGCCAATATTCTAATAGCAGTAGTCATTTGATTAACACGGTTGGCCCTCATTAGAGCACGTACCTTCTTCAAGGCCCAACAGTCCCTTTAAATTAAATCAAGCTGCACCAATTTTCATATAATCAGAGATATCAGGTCCCTAAATGTGCCTGAATGTGCAAGATCCATTAATCATTTCCTGGGAAAACAGTGAAAATGTTGAAATTCTGTCACAATGTTAAAGAAAGTGAAACAAATTTCCTGGATCCGCATCCGTCCACCAAATTTCGCAACATAAACCAAAAAACAGCGGAGGTACAAAAAAAAAAGCATGATCTCTCAGTCATTTCCACAGACTAACTCTGCAAATATAAATCCATATGTACACGTGTGAAGGTAAATACATGCTGCCTATTGTTTTGACTGTCTGTGAACTTGATCTTTCTTTGTAGACACCAACACATCAGCCAGGATGGGGACAGTCAATGTGATCGCACTCAGCCTCCTGCTCACCACAGGTACGTCATTAGAATGTAGTGCTGCCCTATAGTGGTGATATGGATATATGTCAGCTGTGTCTATTTCCACCAATGCCAGTGTTATTACATTATTTACTAATCCAGAAGAATGTGTGAGAATATTTTCCATAAAACAGACAACTACTGACATGAAAGAGTCCAAATATATCGCCTTTCATTTGTATTTTTCTCCTTCTTCACAGTTCTGTCTGCTCCTGTGAAAGGTAAGACTTTTATGTTGAGTTTGTCACTCGTCAATGATGAATTATGAGCCGCCCTTTTCCATAACGTGTTTGTCAATGCTCCCTCTTCCCTGTGTCCACCGTGTAATCCAGTCGACGAGGAGACGATGACTTTG
Organism: Hippoglossus stenolepis; assembly: GCF_022539355.2. Lineage (NCBI taxonomy): Eukaryota > Metazoa > Chordata > Actinopteri > Pleuronectiformes > Pleuronectidae > Hippoglossus > Hippoglossus stenolepis. The sequence continues at coordinate 18,402,766 of NC_061490.1, forward strand.
TTCCACGGGGAGGATTTCCACATCATGCTTACCTCTCTCGGGTTGGAGGTCACGTTTCGGAACAGGTCGACTCCGCGGTCGCCCGACGTGGTCCTGATGCGAGACGGTGCTGTCGTCAACAGTCGGACCAAACTCAACCGCCAACTCAGCCACCTCATCGTAGACGCTGTGGGCGAGGAAGACGAGGGCGTGTACACGGTGAAGAACCCGGAGAAGCCCGAGGAGATCAGGCGCATCACGCTTGTAGTCCGAGGTATTTGATGACATCTTAACAACAGCTGAAGTGTCTCAAATGACATATTACCCTCTCACATGAGGTCTTAGAATTTTAATTGAAAACTCTACTTGAAGACTCAAATTCATGAAATTCAAATTGATAACCAGTTCTTCTAAGATAATGTTAAATAAGTAATCAGTGATTTTAAATGGATAATTAACATCTACATAACAGACTATTACCTGATTTTATCCATTTATACAATTATAAACCCTCAATGCAATACAGTAAATAAAATAAAATAGCATTTTAGATCCTCTTTAGACATAATTCATCGCACAAGCATTTTTCATTTCTATTTCTATTTTATGTATTAAATTATAATCAAAAATGTCAGTGAGCGCAAATAGGGCTGCAATTAAAGTTCGAACAGTTTACATTTGAGACTTCGATAATATTTATGTACTTTAACTAAAAAAGAAATACTATGCTAGACTTTAACTAATGGAGTATTTTTAAAGGGTAGTTTTGGATATGAATACTTCCTCTGCCACTGCGTTACATCAGAGCTACGACATCAGGATGAAGAATAAATCTTTTACACCTGATCTGGAGTCAGAATCAGTGCAGTGTCTATTCTTCTGCTGTAATCATCCACTCAGCAGCCACATAAACCTCATAGTTACACATGCTGTTCGTCTCGTCTCAGCAGTGATGACGACTCTGGATTCTGATGAGATTAGACACACAAAGGTGAAAGAAAGAGGGAATGACACCCAGCTTGAGTAAATTCAATCCCAGCACGGATACAAACCACCATAGTGTAGCAGTATGTGGAAGCTGTGCCATATGGAAGGAGTAATGTGTTGTGCAGAGATAAACATGTGTGCGTGTGTGTGTGTGTGTGTGTGTGTGTGTGTGTGTGTGTGTGTGTGTGTGTGTGTGTGTGTGTGTGTGTGTGTGTGTGTGTTTGTGTGTTAAGGCATGCCAGAGCTGCCAGCCAGTAATTATGCAGCTCTTTAACTGCCAACAAGCTCCCCTTTCTTTCCCTCCCCTGTTGTTTTCCTGTCTTCATCTGGTCTTTACTGTCTTTCCCTCTGCTCGCTTTGTGTCTGCACCCTTTCATTCCAGCCAGCCAGATATTTTTGGATCAGTGCTCCTTCGTTTCCCTGCAGTCCGTCCCCCGTTCAACACATCTGTCCAGCCTTTGTCCATGTGTTTTTCGTCTTTTGCCCTCTCTCTCTCTCTCTCTCTCTCTCTCTCTCTCTCTCTCTCTCTCCCCTTCACTCCGTTTCACTTACAGTACATGCTTGCAATTTGCTCTCTGCTTTAATTAACTTTGTACTGAAGAGCAAAGTGTTTACCACCTCCCTTCCTTTACCTCCTAGATTGCTCCAATGAGCAGATCATTAAATATGGAGACAACTTCTTTATTCCGCTGTTGGAGGTGACCCCTTTCATCACCCTGGAGTACAGGCCCTTGGCCGTGGAGGCCAACCAGACATCAAGGTAAAGAGTCCGCCAAATTACTCTGATATTTAAACCCAAGAGAATCTGTAATTACATTTTCCCACCATGGTGCACATGCAGTGAAACAGATTGTCTCTGAATTACGAGGGAAGGTGGAGAAATGATTTGACTTCTCCTCCTGCAGACCAGCTCTGGTGCTGCTGACCAGTACGGGCATATCCAGGGACGGCTACCAGGGTCGTATCAGCGTCAACGAGCGCAACATCGGTCTCAGTGCTGTCACGGGGGCAGACGAGGGAAGCTACACTGTCAGATACGCCGAAGGTGCCATCCTGAAGAAAGTGTGTCTCAAAGTCAGGGGTGAGAGGACAAATGAAGACAGATATTAGTCTTTTTTCGTCTCCCATACTTGCCCTTTTTGAAACGGCCTTCACCTTCCATCCGGATGTTGTTGTTGTGTTTGTGGTTATTAGACTCTTCTTGTCTGCGGTAATGGCTTTTTAAATACCTGCATGTTAATGGATTCGAGCAGGCTAATGCATTTCAGATGCTCCACGGGCCTGTAAACAGAGCTGTGATGTATTTACTCTCTGTCTGTCCTCTGTCCTCCCCTGTCGTCCCTCTGTGTCTCAGAGCGCCAAGAGTTTGTGACCCTGCCGATTGGCCAAAGACTGAAGATCAACCTGGTGCTCAACAGCTCCTTGGTCCATCTCTATTACACCCCCAATTATGACTCAACGACCCGTCTGCTGCTGGACAAGGGAGAATTCACGACTGTAACTATTAGTTTTACTAATAACTTTATTTATATAGCACATTTCAAAGCAGCTGTAACAAAGTGCTTCACAAAGAGAAAGAAAATAAAGCAAAATCAAAGATGGCAAATAATATAATACAAAATCAAAAATCAAAGACGATAACATAACAATGATAAAAGAAACATATAAGTCACAGCTAAATGTAAAATATTATTATAATTCTGTTATGTGACCAGTTAGAGTCATATTTACACAATGCCTATGCTGAATGTCAGACTGTTTTTTAGCTGTCAACAGGACATTTTACTCATTATGACCCACCTTTGAGCCAATCTCTGTTGAGTTATTTCTGAGCCTTTTATCGTTGGTGCTGTGTTTATATTCTCTTCTCTTTACATCATTCAATGTTTGTTGCAGATATGTTGTGCTGTCTTGATTTTTGCAACTCAAAGATGTGCATGTCTGTGTTCTAGGCTAAAGAGGAGCTGGGTCTGCAGGACCGTCTCACCCTGGACGGTTCACAGTGTTTGCTAGATAAGGTCAAGGGGTCAGACGCTGGCCAGTTCAAGATAATTGACATACTGGGATTCACTGTGTCCGTCATCCACCTGGAAGTGAAACGTAAGGAAGGGGGCTGGCAGGTTTATGTTGCTGTGATAGCTGCTGAAGGTTGGCATCAAAACATCATAACGGAGAGGAGCGCAAATTATTGCTTTGTGGCTAGAAAAGAAAGAATAATCCATTTCTTTGTTGATTATATTCTTGTATTGGAATTTCAACACGTCACCGAGAGGTCCGTTGAATAATTTACTCCCACTCCTGTCCCTTCTCTCTCCTTTCCCACAATGCCTGCATGCAGCCTACAAGCTGGAGTCACTGTATGTGGCCATCATCGCCCTGTTGGGTCTGCTGGTTTTCCTTCTGCTGGCCTGCCTGCTGTCCTGCCTGATCAAAGTGAAGAAGAGGGCCAAGAGGGCTGCTAACTTGGAGAAGATTGCCCAGAACGCTGGCAAAGAGGACGAGGGGGAGGCCTTCAGACAGGTCGGAGGGACAAACATCCCACCGACAACGTGATGATGATGGTGACGGTTATGATGTTGACTGTAGTTTCCTTCTCACCTAACAGGTGGTGAAGAACATCACCAAACTCAGTGAGGAATCCAAGCATTCCCAGGCGGACACCACAGAGAAATCTCAGAGCACGGAGGTGGACATTAAAGTAAGGATGTGAAGTGTATTTGTCTTAAAAGTGCATCTTTAAGAGAGTTTTAATAATGTCTCAATTTTTCTGCATTCAGGCAGCTGCAGCTTATACACACTGCTGCTGCTAGAGTCCAGACAGAGGATCACATCAGTCAAGGTCTCAGAACTTTGCAGTGGCTTCCTGCGTGACAAAAACAAATGATTTTCTAATATTACTATTGTTTTTTTAAAGGATTAAATGGACCAAAACTCATCCCTGGTCTGCTGCTGTGTTATGAACCTTCCAGACATCTCAGGTCTTCTGGGACAGATCCACTAACTGTCAAAACTAGACAGAGAATCAGCATTCTGCTTTCATGCAACATGTACGTGGAGCAAACTCCCAGAAAACCTGAGGTCTGCTCCTACTCTCAGTTTTATTAAATGGTGGCTGAAAACTTTTCTGTTTGCCGCTGCCTTTTTAAAAATAATTTGGGTCTGTTTATTGATACCATGCACTTTATTCTAGCTTTGCAGTTTTAGCTTGTTATTATCTTCCAGTTTATTTTACTCTTTTAAAAATTCCAATTATATATTTCTTTTTTCAAACAAAACTTTATTGCACCCAGTGCAAAAGAGACAAATACAAATAATGAAAATGTTTTTCTGGCATACACATAAATCCCATCCCATCTCCCCCACCCCCTTGTCCTCCCTCCCCATGGCAGTGTCCCTCCCAATATTTCCCCCTTACAACCCTTATATGTTCATTTTATATTGCCCTGGATGTCTCCTATATCCTGTCTTCATGTTTTATGTCTGATGTAAAGCACTCTGGATTGCTTCATTGTACAAATGAACTTTCCTTGTTGTCTGTCCGAACTCAGGGTCTGGAGGTTTCCTCTAAAGAGGTTGGAGTTGGTAACCTAGAGACCAGTGACTCGGGTGTTGGCTTTAACACCGCCCTCCCACTGGACACTGACACTGATGTCCCTGATGTCCCTGACTCTGAGGCTGTAAGCATCTCTGTTTCTGAAACCAAACCTAGTCCACCACCTGCTGCCGAGGCCAAACCAAGTGCTCCACCTGCTGTGGAAATAATGCCCAGTCCTGTAGCTGAAACTAAAGCCAGCCCAACACCTGAGATTAAGAAAACCCCTGAGGAGGTGAAGCCGGATGCTCCCAAACCAGAAGTTAAGCTTAGCCCAGCCCTGAGCTCTGAGCCCAAGGCTGGTCTGAGCCCAGCTGATCCAAAGCCTGCGCCCAGTCCGAGCCCGGAGCCCAAACCAGCTGCTCCTAAAGCCCCAAAAGCTGAAAGTAAGAGCGCCCTAACCCCCACACCCGAGCCACCTAAACCAACCACACCAGAACCCATCACCAACGGTGCACCTGAGCCAGGCCTGGATTCCAAACCAAGCCCAGATCACACTGATGTTATCGGAGGCTTGAGTCCAAAAGCGGCTCCCCCTAAAACCCCGGAGGTGGAGCTGAAATCTGGTGGTGCTGTAATAGAGGATAGCAAAGACGACGCTGCGGCTGAGAAACCAACCACCACCTGAGATCTGCCCCTGCAAAAACACAACGGAAGCCCCACAGATCTACCACCACTGTAGACAATCGAACACCCCCAACCAAATAATGAAGAAACCACTGAGGCTGGGGCGAGCGAGGGCTTTGGTTTAAACATGTCTAATGCCTGAATTACCTTCATAATGGTATATCTCACTTGTCTGTAACTAACATATAACCTTTGAGACTTTCTGATTCAGAAACACTTCACATAACTAATAAGGTTTGTTTATTGTTAATCTTTTGAGTTGTACGCACCTTTGTTGGTGTGTTTTTTGTTTTTGGGTAACTTCACAGTGAAACTGCCAGACTTCAAATGAAATCCTTTGCTGAGTTTACAACTAAACTGTTAACAACACATAAGGTCTTTTCTAACATATAGTGAGGTTTACAAGATTTTATCGAAAAACAAGAACAGAACTAGAATTTCTTATCTGACCTGAACTAACCATCCTTTACAATTTAGATGGTTAATTAGCTTGTGGATAAAACTGACAAAACAGGTGTAGCTATAACATGTGATGATATTATCTAGACTGGACATAATCCGAACAGAAATCAAAGTCCTTTTCATTACACAGATCACATTCAGTTGTTGGCATTTTGTACAAATGTGGATGTTAAATGCTTGTGCCTGTCCTCTGGCTTCAGAAACATCTGCAATACACCATCACACATAACTAGAACTGCACTCTATTGAGGCCATTCCCCCACCAAGGCCCAACAGTCCCCATAAATTAAAACAGACCTTACAGCTAAGGCCACATTGTGTTTCTCAGCTGCAGCTTGGTGGTAGTTTCTGGCTATATTTGTTACCGTACAGCAGCTGAAACAAACCTACACCCCGGTGAAACCACATTTAAATCCACTAGATCAAGATTTTTATTTGGATCAGCATGAAATGACACACACTGATTGATACTCACCCCTTAACAATGTTGGAATTTATTCATCAAGACCCATAAATTCCTGGATCCGACTTCTGATCCAGATCTACACCAAAATTGTATTTGTTCTTTGGGTCTTCTAAAATTGGATTACTCTTGCAGTAAGAGGAATCTCATGAAAGCAGAAACTCCAGACACCATCCGCGGTATGTTGGGCCAGAGGGGAAATACTCAATCAAAGTGAAAGTTCAAATAGTTGGAATGTGCTCGGTCATTATCCTTCCCAACTTCCACATCTTTATTGAGGCCTTTCTTTTATCTCTCGGTCCTTCCTTGACCATCTTTCCTTTCCTTTCCTTTCCCTACATTTCCTTTCCTTCCCTTCATTTCCTTTCCCTTCCCTTACTTTCCTCATTTAAAACCACTTAATTTCTTGACGTAGTTAAACTAGATAAACTATTAATTTTAGGTTTAGTTGTCAATGAAAAAGAGTAGATCTGTAAAGTAGTAACATTAGGACAAAGATTTAACATTTATAGCTAACATCTTTAAAATCTCCAAAATTGTCCTATGAGGCCTTTGTCATTATCACAACATTGTGTGTCCAAAGTTTGCAGGTAGGTGGATGCTCAGTGAACTTAACTGAATCTTAGTTGAAACTCTTTTATGGTAAAAAACACAAGGAGGTATGCAGACACAGTGTTCACGAGACAAAATGCATGTCTCTACCTCATGTTTAAAATGATGACAGTCCAGGTTTGATGCACAGAAATCAACAAAGAGCTTTTTGACCTTCTTAGAACAGCACAGTGAGACGACCTCGATAATTCAGTCTCACGATTGGTGGAATGTCAAAAAATTGTAAGACTTACAAACCAACTGGCCTTTCTCTGTTGCTTTTTCTTACCAGTAGATTACTATCAGGCGAGATGTGTCAGCATTTTCACAAGCCATAACACGAGATGGGCTTCGATGTCAGATTTGATACTTAGATCAGTAGCTCTAATATATAAAACTACCAAAAAAATCTAATCAAGGTGCCTCAAATTAGATGGACGAACAGCATCAGACTTTCAGGTCACTTTTATTAGAAATCAACAATAACAATTAAATGATCAGATGATGATTAAATAACAGTGGATATGTCTCGTTTCCAGCCTGGACCTGTGAAGAAACCACAAACCGATTTTGGCAATACGAAAAATGTTCTTAATATAAACACACACACACACACACACACACACGCACACAAACCTTGTACTTCTATTTTGACACTTGTTGGCGTAATGCCCTTAGCCTGACCTTAACCTTCACAACTAAATGCCTACTACTAACTCTTAACCTAAACCTAACCTAAACTTTATTTTAAGCCTAATCCTGAAGCAAGTTTTAACGCTCAAACAGTCCTTTGAAAAAGTGAGGACTGAGCAAAATGTCCTCACTTTCCCAAAATATGTCGGTAAGGTCTATGCTCAAAATGGTCCTCACAAAGACATAAGTATAAATACACACACTCACACATACACCCTCACACACATACAATCACACGCACACATTCACTCTCCAGCCTTGTAAATACTGCATGTGTACGCCACTTTAACCCCCTTGAAGCTGAATGTTTTTAGTGTATAGAACGGTTGTTGTATTATACTTGATAACAAAAAGAGAAAACTAATTTAAATTTCTCACCAAACCAGAATATAGAATATATACACATAATATATAATATTTAATATTCACTAACATATTGAACTAATTTAAGAGCCAAATAATGTAAAAAAATAAAACCATCAAACCTATATTAGATCTTTTATCACCAGTCCAACCAGACAGCTTACAGTATCTTCCACAGTATTTACATGTTGTATTAACACATTTAACCTGCATCACTTAAAGCACTGACTGCAGCATGACCACAACAAGTCCTGAACAACAGGCTTTTATCGTCCTAAACTTGTTTCTGTGTGATCAGAGGAGTGATGTTTTAATATTGCCATCATTGTGTGTGGAGGTTGTAGTGTGATTAATTGATGCACGTATGTACAGTATGAGCGTGAATGATTTATGACCGTGTGTGTGTGTGTGATGTTTGTACAGAACTACCGCCCTCGTGTGAGCTTCTCCGTGTGTTGTGAGTACGGTTATTCATGTGCCTGCTTAAATCATGTCGCAGTGTGAAGAAACACGTGTGTGAACGTGATTAAAAACACAAAACACACACAAAAAAAAATGCAAAAGATAGCCTATTGTAACTTTGAGATATTTGAGTGATTCTCGTTTTATTTAGTGCCTATTGGACAGTCGGCCTGTTCTCTGTCACTTGTCGACACAGTTTTTCTTATAGGTAGAGTATCCACAGATGTAGGACGCTGTTTTCACACTCGACTGAACAAAGTGACATCACACGTTGGCCGGATGTGCCGGAGATAAGTGACATATCGTATGAAAGTTGTTGAAAGCCAGATTTTCAGGTTTGCCGTGTAGCTTAATGAACGCTGAGGTGTGAGAGAGGGTGTTTTCCATTGATCCAGCCTGTGGCACAGTTCAGACTGAGTGAATTCTTGATCACAGCAGACGAATGACGAAGCTTTGTGTGAGGATCCCTGAGGGTCGAGTTACGACGAGCGACTGACGAGAGGCGACCGGTGCAGCATCTCCATGTACCACCGTTATCGAAAGAATATTGTCAGTGATTGTCACAGCATGTGAGTGGTGGATAGTGCATCAGTGGGGAGAGCCTCTGGTTTTCATGTCACCAGTATTTCAGAGACAGCTCCGCCATAGTGGGAGTGGAGTGATTATATCTCACGGGGGGGGCCGGAGGAATTCTGTTTTCATACCCACCTCTGACAACCCACTGTTGATACCACGCTGACCTCTTGCACAACGTGATTCGTCTGAGTGTAGTGTGATGTCCCTCACCTTCTCTCTCCACTTCCCTTTTTGCACAACACTTCACACAGATGTTTTAATATAGAAAATATTTTTTTTTCTTTATTTCATGTGTAAAGGAATACTAAGAATAAACAAAAGATTGTGACGTTTGCTGTTGCCGTCGTCTTTTGTTCTCTCGGAGCGACAGACTTGCAGAAGGACAGTCTGGTCTCAGAGCTGTCAAACTCCATCTCAGTCAGTTGTCTCACTCCGTGTCAGCCGTCGTTTGCTCTGAGTGCTGCTGCGCCATTTTCACACCCCAGGTCCCATTAATGACATAACATGGTGGGGACATGTCACAGCAGAGCACAGCAGAAAGATATTTATAAAGAGGTCAAAGGTAACGTCATAAAAGGGGTTCACACCTGCTCTGCACCCTGAAGCTTCAGGTCGCCTGTACAACCTCGTGCTTCATTTTCTTTAACTCTTATGCCAAGGCCCAACAGACCCCGTATGAAACCACATTTAAATTCACTAGATCTAGATGTCTGACATAACAGTCAACATCCCAAAAATAATAATAACAAAAGAAAATCTGAAAATCTTTAAACACTTTTTGTTGAAAAATGACTACAATGATTAGATAATAATCAAAACAGTTGCCAAATGATTTTCTATCGATCAACTAACCAATTTATCGACTTGTCATTGAGCTCTAGATTTGCTCTAAATGTAATAATGATTCTAGTTATAAAATGAACAGTTTGAATAGGACCAGTAATCATCTTTAATCTAGTGATAACACTTCTTTATCATAGTGAAGGTTCAAAAATCTGTATTGGTGTCGTGTTCTTTCCGTCATGTGTGTCACAGGGGTTATAGAAGGGGAGCAGAGGCACCATGACCGTTCCCATGGTGAAGGTGTAGATTGGTGCCATGGTAACAGCATTATAGAAAGACACCTCCTCTTTTTCACAGTTTAAGAACACGCCGATGCGAACAAGACGGAGAGACACGTTAATTTTGGTGGGTTCTGGGTCGGTGCAGGCCAGGACGGATCCACCCTTCAGGGCCAGGGTCCAGATGCCACTGGAGGTGCCTGTGGCAGCCATCTCCCCTCTTGGGACATCTTCTCGTGCTACACCCAGCCTCCACGCGGTCTTACGATCCACCTCCACCTCCCAGTAGTGCCGCCCTGTGGTGAAGCCCTGATGACCCAGCACACAGTAATAGTAGTGGAAGCGTCGTGGGTTGGGCTGGATATCTGTTGTGTCTTTGTCTTCCTCGAACCATACTGAGGTGTGAGACTGGGACAGGGACAGATTAGGGTGAGCTGTCTCAGGGTCTAAGGTCACTGATGTAATATCTGCGGGCAAACAGGGATTGAGTAAAATAAGTTCTGTTGTTTAGCATGTGCCGTGTCGGTTCTGATGACATATACAGAAAATACACATACTTGGGTAGAGGCAGCTTTTCATACGCTTCCATATCCTGTACTGGATGGGCCCCACAAACTGACCAGAGCGCACCTCAGTGTCCACGTCCTCTGGAGGAACAAAGCTGACCTGAGACCTGTTTGGACAAAACAAGAGAAGGGGAGGACTGAATGAGGGATGACAGGATATACATCCTGTAGTAAGTGGAAACGCAAAGCACACATACACATACGATTATGAGTTAGGAGAAAAAAACGGAGACAGTAAAATGGAAATTAGTTTGGTAACGACACACTTTGAGGAGATCTACCTTTTTATAAGATCTTGAATTTCCTGTAATGAGAGAAACAGTTGCTTTAAATTGATTTGAATTGATCCTCATCAATCGTCATAAAAGAAAGTACACAGCGTTTTATAGCGTCCGGCCGTGAAACCCTCAAGAGACATTCCATTAACACAAACAGTCGTCTTCTGTTGCCAGCTGTGTCGCCTCAGCCAGAACGCTTCGTGCTGTCCGCTCCTATTTGCTGACTAACGCTCCGACTGCCATTTGTCCTTTCACTTTTAAACGAGAAATTGATTTTGACTTGCAAAATCAGTCAAGTCAACTGTTCGGTCAATCAATGCCCATATAAGTGGTCAAATGAGTGCCAATGAAGAGCCGCAGAGTAATAGGGTTACCCTTGACTGGGTCCCTTTAAGGTAAACCTGCAGGGCCACATGTTTTTTCACTTGTCATAAGTAAGATGTTGCTCCATCTACAAATCCTTAAAGCATCAATATATTCAAATCAATAGGAGAAACTATATGTTGTCTCTGGATGTCTCCTTCCTCACTTTGAGCAGCGTAGCACTGTCCTCCTCTGCCAGTTTGCTGTTGAGTACCGTGATCGCTCTCTCCAGGTCTTTCCCTTGCTCTGCTATTTTCTTCTCTCTCTCCTTCAGCTGCCTCAGTTGTTTCTGTCTCTCCCTCCTCAGTCGCTCCAGGTCCTTACATTCCTCCGCGTCCAGGAAGCGATGGAGGTTCTGAAACTCGGCACTGATTTCTCGCTCCAGGTCATCAAACCTGCCCTGAAAGATGAAGGGAAAGAAGGGCAGTAATTAAATCAACTAAGGTTTGACCAAAATTGGCCTCAGCGGGATCATTATGAATGTTTATTTTGTGTTAAACTTGAACTACTATAACATAATGATGCAGCAACGATACCTCTACTTCCACTGACTCTGTGTACGTCTCTCTCTCTGCTTCTCGGCACTCATCGGCCTCATGCTTGATTCTTTTAATAGCCTGGACAAGTTTTTCCTGTACACACACACACACACACACACACACACACACACACACACACACACACACACACACACACACACACACACACACACACACACACACACAGAGGATAAGAGAAAGAGAATTAGAGTAAAACAATACACATGCAACAGATATGTTACAAATTTGAAGTTTCTTTGTCTATGAAATATGAACTTTCAAATAAAAGCACACAACTATTCAGAGGAAATGTAAATCTCGTGTCGGTTGAACCACACACAGCAGCAGGTGGAAACCATAAAACCTGAAACCTACCTTGTGATCACAGAGAAGACTTTTATTGTTATTACTTTCGGTGGCTTCAGCGTAGTTTTGGAACATCCCCGTTTGCTGCAAAAAGTTCAAGACCAGAAATCAAAAGACACTATTGAGGGAGTGAAATTAAAGTGATGGGGGGGAATAAGAGGGATGAAGTGGAAGACTAGAAAAATGTAGCTATACAGAGAGGGAGAGAGAGAGAAAGAGGGTGAGGAGGAAAAAACACATGTCAGCTACAAGAGAGTCAAGGACAAACATCCAAGCATAAAATGAACAAGGGTAAATCTATTGGAGAGCTCAGTTCGGTAATCACCGCCTGACTTGTGAATATACGGATCCATAAAAGTAGCGAAGCGAGAGGTGGGAAGGAGGCAGGTGCCAGGAGGGCTCGCTGGCCGGACGCTGGCTGGCAGCAGCAATTTATGGCAGCGGACACACAAGAGTCTATTTCTGTCTCTGGAAAGAAAGAAGAATCTGGCCGTGGAGAGACATAGTGTTTCATATAGATATAGTGTTTCATATCAGCAGTTGTTTTGGCCTGGAAGGGAGACGATACATATTTATACATAGCTGCCGACTGTATATCGATGTTTGTCTTTGCAAGGTTGCACTCTGATGTCTGGGTCTGTCAGAGGATCCAGAGCAGCAACGCTAAATACCTGCTGTCATGGTTTTCTAATATATATTTCATACTTTCCAAAATATTTTAAACTTTTGTTCAGATCTCCTAAAACTTTCATAAATTTGAAACTCTTCAGCCAGTGGAGGTTTGGGTGCAACATCCACCATCAGGTTGCTCAAAGACAGACAAGCCCTGCTCCAAACCATAAAAGACACATCATGGAGTACAGAACGCTGCAGCCAATGACATGTGGATCAGGAGGAGAGACCCCAACTGGGCCCCAAGATGTTGAGGAACCACACCCAGGTCTGATCAGCCTGTGGTGGGTCTGCCTTAACATGGGCATGATTAAAAGGCCAAAACACCCAATGACTTTAAGCTACAAAACTGATGATGTCTCCCTAACATCTGCTGGTGGTTGGCGACTTCATTATCAAGCTAGTGCGTAAGACCCTTAAGTGTAGAGGAGGTCTCACCAGCTCTAAACAGGTCATAGGATTTTCAGCTAGTAAAGTTTCATTCAGCTTTTTGAAATCTTGATGCAATTTTAGAATTATTGCAGTTTACATTTTTATGCTATTTCCCCCCCCCCTCACAGATTGAGTTTATAATGTGGGGTTAGCTTCACATTGTTCAGATGCCAGCTAACAAACAGCACTTTCTTTATGTAATAATTTAGAAATTTAGTTTTTCTTGTTTCCTAAAAGGATGCTGTTTAGGTTGTGCGTTGTTTCATCCCAGCACAATTCCCCTTTCTTTTATTAAAGCCTTTTGTCTGTCCACTTATCTAATCATTTTTTTATATATATCTACCTCTTTCTTTGTCTCTGCCCGTCTTCCTCCCACTTCTCGCACAGAGTCTCACACACAGGGGGGGTCTGGCTGTGGGTGCATGCACTGAGGCAGCATTACTCATCTCTGCAAATGTTCCTCATCTATAATTCACAGTGCTGGGTCCTGACAAGTGACTGTGCTGAGCTAAGGTTGAGCTGAAAACTCAGTGCACCACAGTATGCGGCAGGTGGAGGGTGACGCTGGCAGGATGATTCAATAAAACGCAAAGGGCTGCTGCATGAAGAAGCATGCACAGTGATTCCTGCAGCTTTGAATCAGTGTTGGCCATAGTATTGAAATGTGTGAATTGTGTGTTTTATACAATCATATAATATCAGCACATATATGTACAACATTCATATTCAACCAATGCTGTACTAATGCATATACGACTGTCCTCGAGCAGCTGCCAGTCCAGATGTGTCTGAGATTTCCTCTTCTTCAACTATAGTCCTTGGTCAGCAGGTACATGATGTCATCTCTGAAAAGCTGGAGAGGAGAGACCCCATTTTGTCTGTGGTGAAAAAAACACTCTTCCAAAAAATCTAAAGTGCTGTGTTCGGGGAAACGGCAACATTAAAAATGCAAAAACCTTTAAGAGATTTTAAAAACCTCCCCCTGCCAATGAAGTACCCCAAGGTTTTAGTAAGAGAAAAATTACAACAATACTCACAAGTTTCATTTTCCATTTGCATGTTGGTATGTGGATGAGAAGAAAAACAGAAGTGCATTGAATTAGTACAGTATTAGTATTAAACTTTTTATATTGTACATAATAGTATGGCATTAGTATTTGACTTTTGAGATTGTACATTATGTATAGTATTAATATCCAACTTTTTTCTATCGTATGTATTAGCACTGCATTAGTATTCAACCTTCATGCAGAAGTACCACTAGCCAATTACCCTGCTACAATCACAGGTCCAAGCATAAATATATGAAAAAAATAGATTGATTAAAAGTCTTTGTTGATATTAAATTACAACAAAAAAAGAATTAAACCTCAAATTAACAAAATACACAGAAAATATTACTTTTGTGTTTCTCTCTGAACTAATTTGTATATGAACATAAATATATAAATGAGGAATTTTCAAACATACAAACACTGAGATCAAAACAGGTGCAGCTTCATAGATAAATGAAAAGCAAGAGACAAAAGAAAGAGACAAAATAATTAAAATTAAATAAATAATAGCAATAGTAAAGTTGAATTTAAAAGGGCTACGGTTTATTTTCTAAATTACATCTTTATAATGCAGATTAAACAAAAGGTCCGCCCATCGTGTCGCAGGACACTGACGTCACGATAGTAAACAAGAGCATGTCGCACAGACCAACTCAAACTAGAGGTTTTGGTGTTTTTTTATAAACATTCGCATGATTATTTTCAGTCGACTTTGTGTTCGTACGTTTAAAATAACTATATTTATTTTTCTCTGTTAGAGCAGCAGCTCTTTATCTTTAGCCAGTTAGCTATGTAAGCTAACGTTTAGCTTTAGCTTAGCTTGTGTAGCATGCAGCTCATTCTCACACATGTCGCGATGCTGAGTGGTTTTTCTCCTCAAACAGACCTTTAGTGTTCTCATATAAAACTACAGATGTGAGACTGATTCACCGTTTGTCTGCTGTGTTTCAGAAATGAACGGTCAAGCGGACGTCGAGGTGGACTACAAGCGGAAATACAAAAATCTGAAGAGGAAATTAAAGTTTCTGGTTTATGTGAGTGTGTTCACGAGCATCGTTTTGAGCTTTTTAAAAAACAAACAAAACACACGTCGGTCGTTTCTCATCTGCACTGTTTGGTTTCCGGTTGCAGGAACAGGAGTGTTTTCAGGAGGAGCTGAGGAGAGCTCAGAGAAAACTCCTCAAAGTTTCCAGAGACAAGAGGTGACTTGATGTTGTTTGTTTATAAAAAAAAATTAAATATGGATGTTAAACAGTATTGTGTGAGAGCAGCAAAGAATAATCTCATTCACGTTTTCTAGCTTCCTTCTGGACAGACTGCTGCAGTATGAGAGGGTAGATGAAGACTCCTCAGGTTGGTGGGAAAACATTACATTGTGTTAAGATACAGTTTGTGTGGTGTGCACATATTTATTTGAATACGTGTTTTACTGAGTATTGTATCTACTGTGCTGCCGGATCAGCTTTTCTTCTTCTACGTTTCAGATTCGGAGGCAACAGTTTCTTCAGAGAACAGTGACGCAGAAGGGCCCAGAGAGAGGGAGAGGGAACGAGAACGGGATGGGGTTAAAAAGTACGTTGGGCATTTTAACACAACATTCAGATGTTAGACTCACCGCCTCAGGGTCATGCCTCCTTTTTTAGGATAAATCATTACGTGCATATTGATAGATTGGTCTCTTTAAAAGATGATACTTTTTACAGCCTTACCGATTTATCGTTTGGCCGATAAAAATCTAAACATCACAGACACACAGGTATCGGAAGTTGTCAGGCTCCTGTACAATAGTTTGCTATAATCAATGAATAGGACTGAGACTCAAATCAGACTTAAGCAGATCAAAGTTAAATCTAAACAAGATAATCTTCTTGTTTGATGCCAGTTTAATTTTCATGAGGGTCTTTCTCTTCTATTTGCTGACCATGAACGACCCTGCCCTGGACCACAGATAATGCTCTTATTGTTTACCTCACACAATGAGTTTAAAAATGTTCATGTACCCTTTTCAGGCGAAGAAGCAGTCCTGGGGCGTGTCTTCCTTCCTCATCCTCCCCTCATCTCTCCCTGCTGTCCCGTGCTGGTGTTAATCCCCTGCAGTCATCAGGCTCTGGACCATACCTCAACACTGTGAGTACCCATCCTCCTTTTTCATATCATATTGCTGCCAACAACAGTAACACTGCAGCCATTGCCACCTCCTCATGAGCAAACATAATCCCTGTATTAATTCATTATTTATATGATTTTATAGTTTTGTCATTTTTATTCATAAATCTGTTTTATCTCTTCCTTTGTTTTCTCGTTTGATGTCTATAATGGCTTCACTTTCCTTGCATTGTTCATTCTTCTGTGTATGTTTTTATGTTTTTGTGTTATTGTGTGTGTGTGTGTGTGTGTGTGTGCGTGTGTGTGTCCTTCATGTTTATTGCCTGTGGGCACATGTGGTCATTTGGCAAATTTGGGCCTGCATGTGTGTTGGGCAGATGCCCTTCCCACCAGAGTATTTGGCTCCTCCAGCTGAACGAATGAAGAAAGAGAGAAAAACAAAGGCGCCAAAAAACAAGAGAGAGCCTACGGGGAAGGTGAGAGAGGAGATCAGAAATATGGGATATTCAGAGATAATCATATTGACAATAAAGAAATATTTTCTAATTACTTCAGAGATAATGTGTATTAAATGTGCCACTAATTCTAGAAAACACTAGAGTAGACCAGTAGCTCATATTTTGGTTACAATATACAGTTTATGTCCACGTAGAAGGAAGTCTTAAGCATGTGCTCTTATGTTCTTCTGATATACAAAATCTCTGATAGTTAAAACAGTTGATCGGGGCCTTATTGATCATTACACACTGTCGCCTGTAATCATGACATTTCAGGACACTCATGTTGTCGAAGATTTCGTACACAAATCACTTGAGGCAAGTTTGTCCCCATGCTGAATTGACCCCGTGGACAATATCTTTATAATTTCATATACATGCTGCATGCTTCCTTTAATCTGGGATGCAGTGATCCATCCATACCCCTCTTTCCTTCGTCATATCTTCATCCCTCTCTCTATCACTCATAACATCTTTGCTTCACTCTGACCTCCACAGGTCGTTGCCCCAATGGCAGCTAATTACCCATCAGCCCCTGCGGCCCCTGCAACAGCCAGTGGCCCCTTCAGCTGGGTTCCCAGACAGATGCTCAGTGGAGATGCAGCTGAGGAGGAGGGGGACAGTGACTTGGACAGCGACAGAGGAGATGAAGACAGGGGGGAGGGAGATGAGGCTGAGTTAGTAATTGACATCCCAAATGAATGAGTGTGTGTGAAAGTGTATTTATAAGCTGTGTGTGTGTGTGTGTGTGCGTGTGTGCGTGTGTGCGTGTGAGAGTGAGAGTGTGAGAGAGCGAGCAAAAGACATAATGTGACTGAAAGTATTTCTGTTCTCAGCAAGCCCACATTTTCAAAAGTGAGCCAAGCTCCCTCTGGTGGACTTTTGCTTCACTGCAGTATGGCTGTCCAAAATTCATATATTATGTCAAGAATTTAATCTGTGATAAAAATGCAGTTTGTGAGCTGCCACCATGAGGATTGGATATTTATGTTCTCTGTTTCCAACTGGTCTTTTTTTTTGTCTAAACATTCTAGTAATGCACAACAATGATTCCAACTAGGTGTGTCCTTCAAAGAGGAATTGTGTGTTGGTTATTTGTCTTGCCTTGTCCAACCTTCCGTCGCAGACTGGGAGTTGTTAAAGTAGTTTTTTTACATCTGTCATTTGAACTATTATGTTGATGATTTTGACTTTATCATGATGTTGCTATAATACTGCTGTGTTTTCCCCTAAAATTGTAAAAGCAAAAACGTTTTCCTCGATAATGAATAAATACTATTTTTGCACCCATTGAATTCTGCATGTCAGAGAATAAAATGCAGATGTTCTCATTTAAGTTGATGGTTTTTTTTATTTAAAGTAAAATGTGTCAGATTTCAGTTACAGATTCTTCTGACAAAATTCTTAGTCAGTGTTTGTGTCAAAATATTTTATCATTGCCCCAAAATAGACGTTTAAAAAAGTCTTCTCTTATCTTATAAAAAGGCAGGATGCCCCACCCATGAGCTTCACACCCTAAAACTCTCATACCAGAGCTTCAGTCTGTGAATCATACCACTCGACTTGTCTGTGGGAATTGTGTGCAGGCAGTGTGCACTGACAACATTCATTCTTATTCATCTGAATATAAACTAGGCTCGTGTTGGGTATTGCACAGGATTGTCTTTGCTTGCTTCTGCAAACGAATCCTGATGCAAGCCCAGGGGTACGTTTGGCTCATGTTTGCCATAACTCAGATGCAAAATCAGCCTGGCTGAAATCCACCTCTTCAAGATGTCAAAAAAGAGAAGCACTGGTTATTTTCCTGTTCATTCCTACACAGGAGCAGGTTACAGGATAACACGCCCCTAGCTGTTTATGTCACATAACCATTTTGTAAAGAGCAGTTGGTGCCAACATCATGTCCCAACAGGCATGTTTCTGACTGAGGAAGATGAGCTGCAATGAAAGGCAGTGCATTTTGTGTGGGAAGTCAGATTTCAGGGATCACAGCACTGTGTGACACGCTGACCCGTGACTGACACTGTCAGGATGAGGCTTTAATGAGGGTTTCATGAACAGACATTGTTCATTTCCGAGCTCAGTTGTTCACATTTTATCTGGAGGTACAAGTTAGAACTTCTGCTTGTTTCGGAGCATGTCTAACCAGCTCTTTGACATAAAAGACTCAGCACTGTCAGATATGTCTCACCAAGAATAATGGACAACAGGAACGTGTTAATCGAGTGACTTGCGTTGCATAGAAACCATTGTTTGGGAATGCAGACCTACAGGTACTTGACAGCTTTGAGTGGGTGTTGGCTTGGCTTGTGTACCTAACAGCACGGGGATATAAAGGTGTAGCCATAGAGAGAGTACGAGGGAGGGGTGAAGTGGAGGTACAGCAAGAGGGAGAGGCAAAGAGGGTGGAACTGACAGAGGGGGGGTGAATTTGTCAGGGAAAAGGAAATGAAGTAGTAAGCAAGATAGTGCCTGCAACACAGAGAACAGCTGACATTAAAAGAAGACAGACATGGTTGGAGACAAACTGGAGGAGAGAGCAGGGAGCGAGTGAGGAAAACAACAAGAGATCAGCAGCCAACCTTGGCCACCTTATCTTTTCCATCTATATACGGAAATCGCTGGATAATTTATAAGCCTCTCCCCCTGGCTCTGTTATTGTGTGTGTCGGAGAGAGGGAGAGAGAGAGGGGGATTTGCTGAGCTCACCACCACCATGCTGTGTCCTGCTGCTGTCAGTGCAGCTGCTGTCTGGCTGCTGGCAGTGCTGGGCCCGGGCCTGTCTCTTTCAGCTGAGGACAATGCCGAGCAGGGCTTCACCCTTTGCAGCGACTGCTTCTACAGACAGACGCCTCCTCGGGGAGCCTCTGCGGGGCCGCTGCTGCACCCACTCTGCCACACACTGCCCAGGGGACAGGCCTTTGCCACTCTGTCCAAACCAGCCTGTGACACAGCTGTCTACTCTGCCTTCCATCTCAGGCACGGATGGACAGAGGAAGAGGAGGGCGAAGAGCTCCTGGTAAGAACACGTTTAAAGTGGTACTATGTCTTTTTGAATAATGGTATTTAAGGAATGACGTACACTATATGAAGAACATGTGACCTTTTGGGCTCCCGGCCCTCTCCTTATTTGGGCACCGTGGCACCATTAACTACCTAAATGTAGTAATAAAGTGAATTAAATTATTTCCTCAACCAAATGCAACAGTAGCCTCCATTTTTTTGCTGAACAAGTTATTTTACTTGATACTTTAAGTCTTTTTAGTTAATTATGTCTTTCTATCTTCAAGATTTTGAACAGAGGTAGAGTGTATAGCTTTTGACTGTTTCATGGGTACTTTTACTAAAACCTCTAATACTGCTTCCACCACTGTACTAAACATTGTAAACAGTCAACTCTTGTAATTTACTGCAAGATCCAACACATTTGGAAAACAAGAAACCACCCAAAAAGCTGGATGTTTGTACAAGAAATGACCTTTTTCAAACATAAACATTTGAAATCTTGCATAATTATCTGCAACATTGGAACATTGACAGTAGAAGCAACGATACATATTTCCACTTATGCTACAGTTGGATCATTTGTAAATAATCGATTAAATAAAATACCGGCTCATGTATCTCAAAGGTAAAACCATAAATTATAACTAGTGTACATTTGCACTCACACCTTATTAATTGGTTGTGGTTATTTTTTCTTCTAGTCAGAAGAGGAAAGCAACATTAAAGCACCAGCACCAATTCTCCTCAGAGGAGGCGGGGATCCATCTCATTCCGTCTCACCCTCAGACTCCCCTCTGCAACACTGGGACTCAACGGTCACAACACTGGTCCAGTCAAGCATCAGTCCTCAGTGCAGCACTTTAGAGGGAGATCTCTACATCCTGACCGGGGCGGGGGGTCTCAGGGCGGCCGAAGATGGAGATGAGGAGTGTCAGATGGGGCCACTGTGGTCTGCAGTGTGCTGCGCTGGCCCAGAGGGGAAGGGTGGCTTCAGCGTGGGGTTAATCAGAGAGGCAGGAGAAGGGGACAGACAAGTGAGCCTGAAGGAGCTGGAGGAGATGCTGGGAGTGGAAGAAATGTTCTCTGAAGGCTGTGGAGGAGCAGATGTGGAGACTGCTGGAATTCTTGTGGGTCTTCAGGGCGAGGGGAAGCCTGAAAATGTAGAGAAGATGGATGTAGATGCTCCTGGCGAAGAGACGAGAGACGCAGATGTGGATTCGGACACAGCTGGTCCAGACACTGAAGGGGAGACTAATCGTCAAGACACTGAAGCTGCGACAAATCGACAAGACACTGAAGCTGAGAATGTTCGTCAAGACGCTGAAGCTGAGAATGTTCGTCAAGACGCTGAAGCTGCGACAAATCGACAAGACACTGAAGCTGAGACAAATCGACAAGACACTGAAGCTGAGACAAATCCTGATGTTCAGCCAGAGGAAGCTGGTGAAGTTGCACAGGAAACTTCAGCAGATGCAGTGGAATCAACGAGCAGCAGTGAAGAGCACGGGGATGTGAGGCGTTCGGGAGCCGTCACATCAGAGTCTCTTGACTCTTCAGCGGACCAAGCGACTGCGGACGATCAGGAGACAGACACAAATTCCACGAGCACTCTGGTCTACATCCTCTCCACCGCCATTTCCATTCTCAAAGCTCCGCTGCACCCTCTGGTCTCCACAGTCACAAAGTTACCTGGACAGGTGATACAATTTACTGAACAAAACAACATATACTGAACTTTATTTAAACTTGAACGCGTACTCAAGTAATTTAGTATTACACTTCCATTAGGTTGAGAGATTAACAAGAAACAGATTTTTAAAAAACATGTTGAGATCTACCTTTTTTACCCCACACTGAAGAAAACTTTAAAATGATTCTGTTTACTAACACAAATGAATTAAGTTTGTTCAAATAAAAACTCACAAGTTATGTAAACACAATTAATAACTTTAATTTGAAAAGTTTTTTCTTTTTTTTAACTAGGTAAACAATTTTCCTTATTCAAATTTTCCACATGCAAATTACTTGGTTATTATATTTACTTTATAAATACAAAATAATGGATAAGAATTGCTTATGATACAAGTGAAAATGGGGAAAAGTTTGCAAAAGACAATAGTAAAAGTGAAATGCAAACATTATTCATCATTTTTTTTTCATTCATTAATTTCAGTCTTTTTTTAGATAACCAGGGATTATTTTATGTTAGGGTCGATGACCGAAAACGCAGAGAACTTAGCTTATTGTTGTCACTTTTCCTTTTTAAGATTTTAACCACAGTTTCAGAGTCATTAAGTTAAATCTCCTCATTCCAGTCTGTGGGTGGAGCAGACAGGAATGAGGCCTGTCAGACCAGGTGTAACTCAGAGTTCATGAAACTCCCTCAGGTATTTTGGTCATTTCATTATTCACACCTTTTTATCTCACTTTAAAAAATGAAACGTGTTCTGTCTCGATTCAGGTGACCTATGTCCTTCAGGAGGACCTCGGAGTTCTCTCTGCGTTGCCCGGAGACACCTACTCCCTGCTTCACCTTGTGACCTCTGACCTCTTGTCCTGGATGGGCTCAGCCGCAGATCTGCTGCTGGGTGTTGGGGAAACCGGTGTCCACAGTTCTTACTACTGCGCCTCATCCATGCTGGGAGCCCTGTACAGTCACTGCCACACTGGCGTCACCGGCGTGGGGACCCTGGCCGGGGACACGGTGGGGGTAGTTGGCGACGCGGTGGATAATGCTTGGTGGGTGACTAAGTTCTTTGGAGGGCGGCTGTGGAAGCACAGCGAAGGTTATGTGGGCACAGTGGCGACAGAGATGGGCGATCAGGCCATGGCTGTCGGTGGAGGGTTTGGGAAGCTGACATGGAGAAGTGGAAACGCAGTGTGTAATGTGTTTAGGCTGGGAGGGGGTTTCGTAATGGGGATTATGGATATGCTCATTGGTGCAGTGAGAGAGGCGTCTGGGCAGGAGTCAGAGTGAAGGAGGAAAGAAGATGAGACCATCAGGAACAAACCTTTTCATAGGTTTTCTTCAGGTTTGGTTTGTAAATCTCTGCAGCACAAAAGTAATAGTTGTTAATGTCATTTGATGCCTTAGTTGTTATAGATGGATTGCCACATGTGAATTGTAAACTTCATCCTATGGGGGCAAAGTGCTTTACAATTTTTTGCCTCCTATTTACACACTCTCATACACCAATGATGGCAGAGCTGCTACGCAAGGTGCTTGCCTGCAATGGGGGTTTAGTGTCTTGACCAAATCGAACCACCAACCCAGTGGACAATCCGCTATATCACACAGCAACACAGCCTCCCTTATAATGTAGATACACCTCACTGTGGAAATCTGGCTGTTCAATAATCTACTGTATTTGAGAGCTGTAAAAACACACTGTGCACACTGTTCTTTTGGATGTAATTGTTCAGGACGATTCTTGTATGATACTTGTTGCATGTGTACATTTGAATAAAAGTAATGGCTGGTTTGCCAGTGTAACATGCACCATTTCATCTTTGTTTATTCATTGGTATCTTTCTCTGATTCGGGACTGGAATGTAACTACTGTGTATATTTACACAATTACTCTAGTTGAGTATAATTCTGAGGTACTTGTACTATCACTTTAAGACTTTATACTACTACTCCACAACATTTCAGATTGAAACACTGTATTTTTCTGCACTACATTTAATTGTTTTTTGACTATAGTTACTAGTTGCTTTGCTCATTTGCTCATTTACACCATCAGTTTAGAAAATATGACCTATTGTTACAGATTAAACTACAAAAAAAGAATGTAATGTATTTAAAATAGGCAGCTTCTCCAGCTCAATGAAGTGCAACAATTAAAGCTAATTAATATAATGATACAAGAATATAAAAATCATATCGTTATTTTTCTTCACCATAAAAACTTGTTCATGTATTGATATAAATACATCTGGCTGAGAAGGACTTTTCCTTGTAATAGAGTATTTCTACAAAGTTACATGCTTCTTTTGCTGAAGCAAACCATGTGATTATGTTAAATTAGAATGTTGATGTACTTTTATGAATATTTCCATTTATGCAACTCTACTTCATTTCTTTTACATGCAAAAATTATATCTTATGATATAGGATATCTTTTTGTGAATGAGACAAACACTGGAGACTAATTTAAACAGCTGCCCTCAGCTTTTACATACTTACCATACTAACATAAAAGCCATATTAATAATTGTTCAAGAGTAAATATTATAGATGTCGTCGTGGAAATTTATCATGAGATTTGAAATAATGAGTTTCTCAGACCGGAGTTGCCTTAGAGTTTTAATTATTAGCTCTGCAGAGGGTTACACAGCCAGCAACATGGCTCAGAGTGCAACCCCGAGAAGTTAAAAAGGAAGGTTTTTATACAATGTGATAAACAGGTAACAAAACAGAAAGCAGATAGAACCGTCTGCTATCTGGCATCACTGTTACAAAAAGAGGAATCAAATCCAGCACATAGTTGCACAAATAAAGGTCAACAGGAGGTGGAAGACATTGATGTTGCATCAGCTAAGTGCACAGAAAACAGTCAAAACAGTATTAAGACATTGATCAGTGGAATTTTCCATTACAATGTCTTTCTGCACAATAAATTACTTTATCTTGGAATACATTTGATATATTTTGTTAATGACACAAAAATAAAGGCTGTGTTCTTTATTTTTTACACCACATGTTGATGTTCTTTTATAGTTTAAAATAATCTAACTTTAACAGACTTCCGTTTGTTGACGGAAGTAGCGATTGAAACCCGGAAGTCGTTTCTTGCATCAGACGCAGGAGGCGGAGGGAACTCATGTGGCTTGGTCGTGTCTGCTAACGTAAGCTGACGTCTCATTCAAAGGTATGGAGAACAAATCATGTTCAACAACAAGCAATATGTCTTTTTAAAGATTGATACTTAGAACAACTTTGAAACGAAGACTTTGTGCATAGAGACGCGTTAAGCTCATGGTTTGTACCAAAGTCGGGTTTTAGTTAGTGGCATTAGCTAAAGCTAACTAACCTGTTAGGGACTTCTTCTTTCCAGGCTTTGACAGTTGACGGAAACCAACTCCACAGAAAGTGAAACCAGGTAAACATCGAAGCCATCGTTCGGACACTTGGAAACGATGTTGTAGAGCGAACATTGATTTCTTTAATACGTTTAAACCAGTTTGTTTACACATCTAGCAACCTTCTTTCACTTTGCCTCACATGTTAAACAACACTAACACACCCACCATGTTATTATTGGCATGCCAGGCATATTTGTTTTGCAGAGCTGGCAGCACAAAGGAAATGAACTGAGTCAGAATCACCTTGTTCACCTTGTCCAACCTTTCTGTTTCTCCACCAGAGATGGCCACTCTCTATGTGTCCCCTCACCCCGATGACTTCAGGAGCCTTCTGGCCCTCCTGGCTGCAGAGTTCAGCCCGACCTCTCGCCCTCGGACCATCACTGAGGACCCTCCTGCGTCCCTGAATGCCCGCTCCAGACCCACCCTGGTGCTGGGAGCCGGGGAGGGGGACTCTGTCCTGAGCGGGGCCAGCGCTGTGGCCTGGTACCTGGCATTTCAGGGGAAGAGGGCTGGTGGCGATACCAAAGAACAGAGCCTGGTGTGGCAGTGGCTCAGCTTTGCGGACAATGAGCTCACTCCTGTGTCCTGTGCTGTGGTCTTCCCGCTGATGGGGGTGATAGCAGTGGATAAGAAGGTGAGAGGAGTATCCAAATTCTTACTGTGGCCCTGATCAGACCTGGTATTAACATCTGTCCTGAGAGATCCCATCACAAGTGCACAGCATTAAGTGCGTGGCTTTTTACACCTGGAGTCAAAATGGGTCCTGAATGTGTCTCCTGTGATCGAATCTTACTTCCCTGCTCTATTTGTAAAAAAACATGTAAGTAATTTCTGTCTGCGACGACAAAATTATGTTTTTTTTTTCCCAGTCTGCATAGACAGGTGTAGTGTGTGTGTGTGTGTGTGTGTGTGTGTGTGTGTGTGTGTGTGTGTGTGTGTGTGTGTGTGTGTGTGTGTGTGTGTGTGTGTGTGTGTGTGTGTGTGTGTGTGTGTGTGTGTGTGTGTGTGTCAGAGCAAGCAAGAGAGAGGAAGATAGAGAGAGTTGAGTCAGGAGGAGTTAAATGAATTTCATGCAGCTGTTGTGTAAAGAAATCTTTGACCAATTTAAGAAAAGTATCAATCAATATGTGATTGTCAGTGTTGATATTGTGCTGGTGGCCACAAACCAAAGTATGAGCACTAAGAAGAGAACAAAAAAAAACAGATTAATTCTCATTCATCTTCATTTGTGGCCCAGGACAGATTAGTTGTCAGACAGTTAAAACAATGTGGCCACACAGACCAACTCTGAATATAGTTTGAGTGATTGTATCTCAGGACACATTCCAGATTTGGGTGCATTCAGATCTGTACTTATCACTTTCACTTTCCACTTGTGATCATATCTCTCAGGACAGATGGTCTGATTGGGGTCATAGACATTTGTATGTTGTTTTTTTTCTGGTGAGATGAGATGATGAGACTGTTTGACTTGTGCATTCTCAGCTGCAGCATAGCTCTCGTGCAGAGTTGCTTCGCGTTCTTAAGGTTCTCAATCAGGCACTGGAACCCAGAACCTTCCTGGTGGGAGAGAATGTCACCTTGGCTGACATGGCTGTAGCTACAGCGGTTCTTCTACCTTTCAAATATGTAAGTATGCTGTCCAACAACTTGTTGTGTTACAGGTTGTCCCACATAGTTGCTTATTGTCTCCAAGCCTGATATCTTAGTTTGAATAAATCAGCCTATCATATTGTGATCATATTTTCTTTTCAGGCACTGGAGCCGTCGGACAGGAAAGTTTTGAGCAATGTTACCAGGTGGTTTACAACCTGCATCAATCAGCCACAGTTTCTGAAGGTGTTGGGGAAGATCACTCTGTGTGAGAAAATGGTGCCGGTTACACTGAAGACGAACGCTGCTACAGAGGCTAAAACTGCTAATGCCAGTCCTGCTGCTGACTCTGCCGATGCCACAGCTAATGGTCAGGAGGCTCTGTGCTACAGTTAATGGATATTTCTTTCTTTTTTGTAAACATCAGTCTGATTATCCGGGACATTTTCTTCCTCAGGTCCTCCAAAGACAGAAGCTCAGCTGAAGAAGGACGCAAAGAAGAAAGAAAAGCTGGAAAAGTTCCAACAGAAAAAGGACATGGAGGCGAAGAAAAAGACACTGCCCCCAACAGAGGTAAAGATAACTGACAAAAACAGAAGAAAATTGGTGCAAGTTTGAAAACGTAAACATGGACAGAAATCGATTAAACAGATATTTACATGGGTTGCTTGATAGCAGTTTGTATGTGGACTGTTTTTTCTTTCTACAGAAAAAAGCCAAACCTGAAAAGAAAGAGTTGGGTGTGATCACATACAGCGTCCCCACTCCTCCCGGGGAGAAAAAAGGTGATTAATCACAATGGGAAGATGGGATTCTATGTAATAGAGGTATACACTCAACATCACTGTGGTGGGAAGCTGCTATGGTCACTACATCGACTGGAAAACAGAAGCATTCAGCCTCTAAAAGACATTAACTTCTAAGAGAGCTGCTGTGCAGATGATTGCACAAATGGATTTCTTACAGACTACTGAAGACTCAGGAGGGGATAATTGTTTTAGTCGGCTGCGTAAAGTTAACACACAGCATGTTATAACATTTATAATAACTAATACATAACTAAGACATTTCACACGCTCTGTAATATGAATACATGTATCACAATTAGCTCCAGGCCCTTTTTTAAAACCTTCTATTTTTCTTTGCTGGTGTTAGATGTCGTTAGCCCCCTTCCTGATGCCTACAGTCCTCAGTATGTGGAGGCCGCCTGGTATTCATGGTGGGAGAAGCAGGGATTCTTCAAGCCTGAGTATGGGGTAAGAAACCCCCCCCCCCCCTCACTACATTGACATAATGTCACATTTTTCATTGATAACCACATGTTTCTCTCTCATTCTACATTCTGCAGAGGAAGAGCATTAGTGAGCCGAACCCTCGTGGCGTCTTCATGATGTGCATCCCTCCACCTAACGTGACTGGTTCACTTCACCTGGGTCACGCCCTCACCAACGCCATTCAGGACAGTCTCACCAGATGGTAGCCTCAGATGGACTGTTCGCAGTAACCTTGAAATAGTCATTTATTTAATAAGACTCTTGCATTTGTCGACCGCATGTTTGAAATGCTTTGCTTTTCTCCAGGCACAGGATGCGAGGCGAGACCACCCTGTGGAACCCGGGCTGTGACCACGCTGGCATCGCCACCCAGGTGGTGGTGGAAAAAAAGCTGATGAGGGAGAGGGGTCTGAGCCGCCATGACCTGGGCAGGGAAAACTTCATTGAGGAAATCTGGAAGTGGAAGAATGAGTGAGTTGAGGAAGATGTGAAAGCTCTAAATGTGTGAACAATACTGGAATAAAAATGCAATACAAACTTGGCTGTTTTGCCTTTTTAGAAAAGGAGACCGGATCTACCACCAGCTGAAGAAACTTGGCTCCACTTTGGACTGGGACCGAGCCTGCTTCACCATGGACACTGTGAGTTTGTTTTTCTTCTATAAAATCCCTGAACCTATTTGAATACACTTTTAATGAATTATTCCTTGTTCTCACGTCTTTATCATTTTTTCTACCTCCAGAAACTTTCCTATGCCGTCCAAGAGGCTTTTATCCGCCTGCATGAAGATGGAGTGATCTACAGGAGCAAGAGGCTGGTGAACTGGTCCTGCTCACTGAACTCAGCCATCTCTGACATAGAGGCAAGTTATTTACTTAACTCTTTGATTTAAGCATTTTGGTTAAATATCAATCAGTCTTACCTGTTTATCTTATCACAGTCGGTACAATAAAAAGTCACAGAAATTATTCAGCACACTATTATCTGTTTTGTCTGGGATGTAAGCGAGCAGTTGGTTCTCATAGTCGGTGTGTTGGCAGTTAGCCCTACTTCATTAACCCTGTAAGCAGACTGTAACAGACAGATTCAAACAGTCTCTCATGGTGGCCTCTCTTGATTAAACCCTGTGATTGGTTTGCAGGTGGATAAGAAGGAGCTCACCGGCAGGACTCTGTTGCCTGTACCTGGTTACAAAGAGAAAGTGGAGTTCGGGGTCCTGGTGTCGTTCGCCTACAAGGTCGATGGTTCAGGTGCGTGAGCTCGTGGATCAAAACAAAACATTTTGAACAAAGACATCTTGTTCCACGTGAGTAATTCTGTTCCGTTCTTCCTCTTTTCGGTTCCGTAGACGAGGAGGTGATTGTGGCCACGACTCGTATTGAGACGATGCTGGGAGACACGGCTGTGGCTGTCCACCCCACTGACCCCAGATACCAGCATCTGAAGGGGAAAATGGTGCTGCATCCCTTCTGTGACCGAAAGATGCCGATCGTCTTTGATGACTTTGTGGACATTAGCTTTGGAACAGGTAGACGTTGTTACAGGAGAAGACGAGCTGTCTGTCGGTCTAGATTGTGCTGTGAATGAGTAATCGTTACAAATCGTCAAGTCACTTTTCCTCATTATGGCTGTTGTTGTTTTTTTCTCTTGTCTACCTCTCATGTCCCTCTGCACCATTTTCTATTCAGGCGCTGTCAAAATCACCCCGGCTCATGACCATAATGACTACGAGGTTGGAGAGAGACACAATCTGGCCTTCATCAACATCTTGGACGAGAATGGCCTGCTCATTAATGTGCCTCCTCCCTTCCTGGTACACTGTCTCATTATCGTCCTTCCCCCCTGCAATGAGTGTATCTCCACTGTGACACTGAAAGTCATCCCTCTTTGTAGTTTGCCAGGTGCAGCAGTTTTATTTCTTCATCTTTCATTTTTGAATCTTCTTTCTGTCCCCCAGGGCATGAAGCGTTTTGAGGCCAGGAAGTCGGTGCTGCAGGCTCTGAAGGATCGAGGCCAGTTTAAAGAGATTAAAGATAATCCCATGGTTGTTCCAGTCTGCAGGTAAAGTTAACCTTGCGTGTGAATAAGTTATTTTGTGTTTTAGGTTTTATTCAACCTATTCAGGATCATCTTTTAAGCCACAATGTGCATCTACTCCATCAGTCGTTCCAAGGACATCGTGGAGCCGCTGCTGAAGCCACAGTGGTACGTGAACTGCAGAGAGATGGGGAAGGAGGCCGCTGACTCCGTCAGAGAGGGACGACTCAAAATCATCCCTGATCACCACCTCAAGACGTGGTTCAACTGGCTGGACAACATCAGGTAATTACCTCCAACAACAAGGTTATGTTTCATCTGTTTGTTTTTATCTCAGTTAGATTACACAAAAACTACACAACAGATTACACAATGCGGTATTGGTCAGGTATTCAAAAAGATATTCAAATACCTAAAGTTACTAAATCTACCGTCACATAAGAGAAAGTAAAGCTGCAAATCCTCAATGAATGTTTTGGCATTTTTGCTAAATTCAAAGTCACAGAAATTATGAATTGATTATCAAAATTGTTGCTGATTAATCTTCTGTTGATCAACTGGTCAAAGGAATCGACTGATTTCAGCTCTAGGCAAAAGATTATTGTGAATTATCAAGTGTGCAGTGAGTGCTTCTTCAGGTCGTATCCATCCATCTTCCTCTCAGGGACTGGTGCATCTCTCGACAGCTGTGGTGGGGTCATCGTATCCCTGCTTACTTCGTCACTGTCAATGATCCCTCTGTGAAACCAGGAGAGGTAAGACCATGTCTGTTGCTAGTGTGAAGCTTTTCAGATGACAGATAAAAGGTCTTTGTGTCTCATTCTGTATGTTTTCGTTAGTTTCCTTTATTTAATTCCTCTCTTTTTGATTTTTTTTCCTTGTTCTTTAGGACATGGACGGTCACTACTGGGTGAGTGGGAGATCCGAGGAGGAGGCCAGAAACGTGGCAGCAAAACGCTTTAATGTGTCTGCTGACAAAATCGCCCTCAGACAGGGTGAGATAGAACAGCTTCTCATTCAGCGATCTCATCACCACAATGACCATAAAAATTATTTAATCGGTTCATGTTATGCCACATCACAGATTCACCTAATTGAATTAATTCTAACCTGCTTTTATACAGATCAGATAACTTTTGTTCCTGCGTTTCAGATGAGGACGTTCTGGACACTTGGTTCTCGTCTGGCATTTTCCCCTTCTCTATCTTCGGTTGGCCTAATGAGGTAAAAGACTGAGGTCTATCAACTTTCTACTGACACGAAGGGCACTTTGCTCTGTCTATCTGCAGTCGATATTACTATTATCAAAACGCTAACATAAGGTGCAGAACTAGAACAAACTCTAAATCCTAAAGATTGTTTGAAAACAACCTCTCTAAAACCTGAAAGGCTGATGGAATTTCCAACATTTACAAAAATGTTAATATCTCACCCTGAATTTGGCTTTCATTGTAAATCGTTGCTTTTTACCTGAAGTTCATGAACATATTTACGCTGTCACTCTCGTCGCTTAGATCGTCAGTCATTGCTTTAAACGCCAATGGCTGACAATTTATTTTCCCACAAGCCTTTTAGCGAATGCATTTGAACAGTCACATTTCTTTAAAATGATGACATGGTAAAAATGTGCACTAATCTGTCTCTAAAGGGAGAAGCAGGTCTTAGGAGTATATCCCTACATATGTTGCATCTGGCGTAAACTGTGATGATCTGTTTTTTGTCCACGTCAGAACATTTTAAAGTGTTAATATAAAAACAGTGCTCATCAATGTATCAATCAATCAACCAGTGTATTTCCGTCATAAATGTTGTGGTCTTCCTTTAGAACCAGGACCTGAATGTGTTCTACCCCGGCACGTTGCTGGAGACGGGCCACGACATCCTGTTCTTCTGGGTCGCTCGTATGGTGATGATGGGCCTCAAACTGACGGGCAAGCTGCCCTTCAAAGAGGTGAGACCAATCAAAACTGTCAAAACCGCAACGTAGCACAGGATCTGATTTTCGTTTCATTAACTGGACGTGACTCTGATGATTTTTTTTTTTCACAGGTTTATCTGCATGCGGTGGTGAGGGATGCCCACGGAAGGAAGATGAGCAAGTCTCTAGGCAACGTCATTGACCCCCTGGATGTCATTACAGGAATCTCCCTGGAGGTAAATCCTTAACACAATTTGATGCATGTTCAGACACACGCAGTCTTCCCTGTCTCCCATTTGAGTTGTCTTTAAACACGGTCGCCACACACTCATTGCTCCTCTGGGGCCAATATTCTTGTGTAAGCTTTATTAAGCACCTTTTTCTGCTTCCAACAAGCTTTTATTGAGGCCATCAATCTCTCCACCAGCTGGAGGCAGAACTGCTCCGTCAGAGATTGCAGAACTGTCCTCTAGAGGGCACTGAAGGACTTGTAGTAAACTGCACTCTAACCTTAACTTTTCCTCACAAGGTCCTTTCCTGTCCGTCCAATTAAGGCATCAAGACGCAGCCGAGAGGGGCTTCTCGTTCCCAAGACCACACATTGTTTTATTTTTCAGTGGTGACATTCTACTTTATTCTCTCTACCCTCCAGGGTCTTCATGCCCAGTTGACAGACAGCAACTTGGATCCTGTGGAGGTGGAGAAGGCAAAGCAGGGCCAGAAGTCAGACTATCCAAATGGCATCCCAGAGTGTGGCACAGATGCTCTCCGTTTTGCCCTGTGTGCCTACACAAGCCAAGGTGAACTTGTTTGTTTTTTCTGTGGCTCTCACCCTCTCCCCTGTTTTGCCGGCGGCCTGGATCTCTGCTTTAAATTCACAAAACATATCAAAACACTGGAAAAACAGCATTTCAGTCCCGTCAGGTTTTAATGCATACTGAATGATCGTTTGTTCCTTTTTGTGTCCCTCAGGCAGAGACATCAACATGGATGTCAACCGCATCCTGGGTTACCGTCACTTCTGCAACAAGCTGTGGAACGCTGTCAAGTTCGCCATGAAGAGTCTGGGAGACAACTTTGTGCCGTCAGAGAAAGCCCAGGTGAGGCCAGGGGAAGAGATAAAGGACACAAACAACATAAGGAAAGACTGCGCCACATTTTTTATATTCATCCAGTGACATACAAGACTTATTTTGAGCACGTAAATGCTTAGTAAAACAGTATTTTTCTCAGTATTGGTCTGTGGGTATATGCTGCCCTGTTTTGTATTCATAGGCTTGTACATGTTGACATCTGGGAGGTAACGAGTACAAGTGTCATGTTTACTGAATCTGAACATTTCCTCTCTGCCGTGGTTTCCTCCCAGTTGTGTGGAGAGGAGAGTGTGTCAGACAGGTGGATTCTGTCGAGACTGAGCGCTGCTGTCGGCCTTTGTGACGCCGGCTTCAAATCGTACGACTTCCCTGGCATCACCACCGCCATTTACAACTTCTGGCTGTACGAGCTCTGTGATGTCTACCTGGTAAGAACCATTCAGACCAGCGCGCAGCCAAGGTTCATTTACCGTACAAAGATTTTGTGAGGAAATGTAAAAAGTTCTGCAAATGGTGTCTTAAATGAAGCATTCCACTACTTTTCTCTCATATCCTCTGGTCCTCCTCCTCTTAATCCCCAGGAAAGTTTGAAACCAGTGTTCAGTAAAGCTGAGGAAGACGAGGCCAGCCAGAGACGAGCCCTGGTTTCCAGACAGAGCCTCTACACCTGTTTAGAGGTCGGTCTGCGCCTCCTCGCTCCCGTGATGCCCTTTGTCACTGAGGAGCTCTACCAGAGGCTTCCACGAAGACGACCTCAGACTGACCCCCCCAGCATCAGTGTCACGTCCTACCCCGACAACGAGGAGGTGAGTTTGAGAACAGAGGCTTGTGTTAAAACTCAACATTATACAAACTCTTTGGGAGTCATACGTTTTAATCTCATTCATTGTAGTTCTGCTGGCAAAGTGATGAGGTCGACCGTGACATGGAGTTTGTGATGACTGTGATCAAGACCATCCGCTCACTCAGATCTGACTACAACCTGAACAAGACCCGAGCTGACTGTAAGTTATTACACACAAAAATGACTCTAAATTACATTTACTTTCAAGGCCAACTGTGCTTCATCTCTATTAGATATTATGGTCGTCTCATAATGGCTCTTCATAACGTTTTACTCAACCCCTCTTTTGATGAAAACACTGCAGGATCGTCTCGTTCTTTGCCCTGACGAATATAATAAGTGATGTATAGTAT
This sequence comes from Hippoglossus stenolepis, assembly GCF_022539355.2. NCBI lineage: Eukaryota > Metazoa > Chordata > Actinopteri > Pleuronectiformes > Pleuronectidae > Hippoglossus > Hippoglossus stenolepis. The sequence continues at coordinate 18,436,705 of NC_061490.1, forward strand.
TTAAGTACATTTACTGAACTGATAATGTTATGAGCAGATACATATACCAATATGTTTGTTAAAGGCTCATATCAGCTGATTTTAATTGTTAAATGATAATTCGGTCGGGTTCTAAGACTTCTAAGAGTTGATATAACAAACATGTTGAGTTTATAAACAAGCAGCATTAAATCAGATTGAACTACTGAGCAGCATGAAGAGTAGTTAAAATTGGCTCCACCTCGAAACTACAACAATGAAATTCTGTTTACACAATAATGCATCAGTAACAACAGTCATGTGTAATGTTACACTAACAGGGGATACTGTTAGTGTTGGAGTACTTTTATTTTTGGCCTTTAAGGAAGTCAATTTTACTGACATTGTTTATTTACTTGTAACAGTGTTTTGACTTTGTGGTTTTATTACTTCTACTTGAAGCCTGAAAACTTCCTCCACCTCAAATTTGTAACTTTGTGTATGATGTTACGCAGGAAATAAGAAACACAAAACTCCACACCACATCAGTTACTCCCTGTTACTGCAGTCATTTCATGTGACATATTAAACTGTTTCTCTTCTCTTCACACTAATGGTCTCAGTAGAACAATCAGTGTATTGAATCTTTAATGTATATTGTTATTTAAATAATTAAATGACGCCTAACCTTCACTTGGCACCCGTCTCTCGCAGGCTACCTCGAGTGCACAGACTCTGCTACTGCGTCCCTGGTGCAGCAGTACTGTCTGCAGATTCAGACCTTGTCGCATTCTCAGGCCATCATCCCTCTGACAACTAACCAGCCCGTCCCAGAAGGCTGTGCTGTGGCTATTGCCTCTGACAGATGTACTGTCAACCTTATGCTCAAGGTGAGGGCCGGTGACCTGCTGGACTGTGTTTGGTACCCTCTCATCGGTGATGTGCAAATAGATTAGTGGGGGGGACTTTAGTCGTATATCATTTGATCTTAAGGTTCCACATCAGTTAAATTAATCTGAATAAGTGTTAAGAGTATAAATGTACCTTACTCTTTAGTAATCAAGGCACATATGATAGGAATACTATTAAACTAGGTCTGCTCCACTGTTTCCCCTGAAATAATCAGATTTGTAATATTCATTTGTCATTAATTTCACTTCATCTTTAATTCCCCCAGGGTCTCATTGATTTGGAGAAGGAAGTGGCGAAGCTAATGACAAAGAAAGGCGACTTGGAGAAACAGATGGAGAAACTGAGAGAAAAAATAGCGAAGAGCGACTACAAGGAGAAGGTGCCAACGAAGGTGCAGGAGCAGGATGCAGAGAAGGTGGGAGAAATTTATTTAACCCGCAGGGTTTCTCCGGGTGCAAAGATGTGAACTCCTGGTAAATAATCGCTTCCTTTTCTCCGCAGCTACGGCAGAGTCAAACTGAACTTGAGAAAGTGACGGAGGCCGTGGACAACTTCAGAAAAATGATGCAACCTTCCCCCTGAGTGAGGTTTCATCAGGATTTCTTTCAACTTTTTCATATTAATTTTTCAAGTTGATCATATTATGAGGGGAATTCAATAAAGCTCTTAAGATGGGAAAATTGTCTTTAGTGAGAGTATATTATGTGCAATTTGTTGAACCCTTTCATCAAGCAACAAACAAACTCAGTCCCTTATGTCAAACATTTTATTTCGCTTATTTAATAGAACATGTTTGAGCATAGCTCTGTTCAGAAAGATAGTGGCCACAGAAAAAAAAATAAAACCTGAAAAGCCTAAACTGTCTGGCTGCATTTTTAAAGATTAAACTTCATCATTATTTCTATTAACTTGTGGTTGTGTATTTGTTTACTCCAGGTATTTCTTTGCAAATACAGCCAAAGAGGGAACAATGGAAGGAGTGAGTGATGGCTTGTGCATTTACTTCAAATGCATCCTTTTCTTTTTGAGGAGACTAACACTTAAAAAAATGACTAAACACTAACTAACCTTAAAAAGAAAAGATGAACCATAATATACAAGTTTTTGGCCGGGTTAGATTAGACCAGATCTTTTCAGAAGCCACCACAGCAGCAATATATGACAATAAATCTGTCTTGCAGGGAGGAGAAATCACAGTAATACATTCACAACATGCCAGGAACACGCGCTGACCGCAGGCCGTCCAAATCCTATGCTGTTCTTTTCCTCTCATCCATCCACCTCCTTTCTTTACAGTCTCCAGGGTGAGTGGAACTCGGAGGCGGGGAGAGGAGTGCAGTGTGTTGCCTCAAAGTTTCGCATGTACTTCCGTGCCTTGGGGAGAGAGAGAGAGAGAGAGAAAAAAAGAGTGGGGACGGAGGAGGAATTGAGAATGAGAGGTGTGGGAGGGCAATGAACAAAAAGTGCAGAACTTGATTATATTAGGTTCGGTGTGTCTGGCTCACTGCCGGCATATCTCTCCCATCTCTTAAGGGTTTACATGGGGAGGTGAATAAAGTCCAATTCAGAAGGCATTACCCAGGGAGGGAAAGCATAGCATTAGCTGTAATTGATGGCACTCCTCTTGTTTGATGTTAAATGACTTCAATAAGCTGAGCGTGGTGAAATATATTACACCCGTCAACCTGAGAGCACAGGTGAACTGGTTGCTATGGCAACCGGGAAAGTGTTTCTCAGCGGTAATGATGTCTGCGAGTAGCTGTGATACGTTTTCCTTTTTTTTTTGTGTGTGGAGTGTGAGAGAAAGGGGAAGGTAAGCCTAAAGCAAGAAAAATGGGGGCTTATTGAAGAAAAGGAAATTAGACTTTGGACGCGCGAAGGGAAGAACCAGAGTATGTGCAAGAACCTGTTTCAGGATGATGAGATAAAGACCACAGGTGGCTGCCCTTTAACCCAGACAGGAAGAAAAACTAGTGTCCCCACTGAGATGGAGAGCATGGTTGACAATAGATCATTTCCTTACCAAGAAGAGAGCCAGCTGCCGCCTTCCCTCCAGAGTCATATCCTCACCTGGTAACAGTAAGAGTGTGTCAGAGCAGATAGGAACACTGAGGTGATACATGTAGCTACGAGGGCCGTGCTGTGTGAAGTTCTATTTGCCTATTAAATGTGAAAGGGACCTGGGGCTTACCAACACTCCATGGAAACAAAACATCTCCGTCCGCCTGATACGACTGCAGCACAGACACACACCAGTCGTCGTCCACTTCGTAACCACTGTACACAGATGCTGCAGGGCAAGAGTGAGCTGGTGTTACACACTGCTGCGCTTTGCCTTTCGTTTATTCTGTTCTACACTAACCTGACAGAGTTGAAAGGATAAATTAATGAATCCAACCATAGACTTTATATTAAGATAGACAACACATCGCCACTTCCTCCCGCAATCCAAAAATGAAGCCCAAATGGCAGAGTTTGCTTAGTAGTGATCGGGGAATGGAGCCACAGTAGCAAATTCTCCCTGTCATGTTTTATAGCAACTAATTAAAACCAAACCTACTGCAACAATCAACACTTGAACATACATCAGTGTGACGAGAGCTACTTAAAACCATCGTTGAGAAAATCTAAATTTGTTTTTGTTTGTGACATGACCCATCCACTAACATGGATGAGGCGCGATTTATGACCCTTACTGCAGCCAGCCACCAGGGGGTGATTGAGAAGCTTTGGCTCCACTTTTGGGAATCTGCCATGTTGTCCATCTCTTTATACAGTCTATGAAATGGTGTGAACACACTCACCTTCCTCTAATGGATTGGAGGCTCCCAGCCAATGTCTGACAGCTCTGATCCCTTCATCCGTCATTATTTTAGGGTACCTGCACAGGAGAACATGTCACTCGGCAAGTCCAAGTAAACTGAGCAGAAGCAAAAGTTGTTGACTATTGAGATTAAACATTGATGAGACTCACCTGAACTGGAGCAGTTTGAGCAGGAGGTCGTTGCCTCTGTTGGACATGACGTCCTCTGGACTTGATTTTAGAAAAGCAGGGGATTGATATGAGTGTGTGAAATTTAAGATTGAAATAAAAACCTGGATCTGGTGAATGTAAATGTAGTTTCATAAGGGGACTGTTGCTAGAGGTATGCTCTCTACTGAGGGACATTCTAGTTATTCTGTAGCATTCAGCACAATAGTTTCTTACTGAAAACACCATTCATAGATCTTTGCTGTGAATGTTTAAAAGGAAGGTACTTCAGAATAAACATTTACTCTAAGCTCATCATCTTATCAGTTGAAGTTTGTTGAGGCAGTTGTAAATAGCTTTGCACAACAGTGAATGTCATAAAACCTTTCAGGTGCGAGTTTTACAAGCTTCTGGTAACATTTTAATCTAATCCAAACACTTTGTGAAAACACTTCCTGCACAAATTGCACATAATGTTTCACAAACAATAAAATGCACTGTGCTGCTATATTTACTGAGAGATGATTGACAGACGCACTGTGGGGACTTACGTTGTGGTGATGATCTCATCTCTAGTTCTCCGGATCAGCAGGACTGGTCCCTGGTATCTTGAGGAAGAGGAGTCGTATGAGTCATTCACCACATTATATTGTTCAATGATGCATCATCATATTCTTATGATGATTAGTTTCACTATAAACTTCTCCCACTCACTTGAGAAGCTGGTCTGCGTTGTTCAGGTTCATGTACTGCCTGACTGTGTGCTGCACCAACGGTCCTGAGGGAGAACACAGAGGTCTCAGTTATTGAAATAAAACTAGCAGACGCAGAGTTAAGTTCATGACCTTTAACCTCTAGGACTCACTCCAGCTGTTGGGCATGACCTTGAGGGCCAGAGGCAGGAGATCATCGAACGAGGCGTCCAACACTACTGATTGGACCTCTGGGTATGACATCATGGCCCAGGTGGCTGGGGGAATGGCGAGAAAGAGGGACAGAAAATGAAGAGTAGGAACGAGCAGAATAGGATGAGTCACATTTACAGCATTAACACGCTGATCATGTCTTGTTCTTGTGTACCTGTGAATCCTCCTATGGACCAGGCATATATGACTATGTCGTGGAGCTGGAAGCCCAGTTCATGTGTCGCGAACTGGATCACTACATCCATGGCATTGGCCTCATTCTGGGGTAATGGTACTCCCTGGCAAATAAATCCAAGTGGGAAATAAAAGAAAAAATCAGGCATAACACTCAAGCCACAAACTGTAGGACAACATGTACCTCTAAAGGGTTAACAGCTTTACAATCTTTTATTCCACTCCACTGATATTATCTACAATGGCACTCTAACGGCCCTCTTGGGCAATTCTGTCAAACCGAAACCAGAATGTCGACATCCTGTCATTTTCGCATTGTTTGTTCAGACTAAGTGAAACTGCGTGCAAACACACACGCACAGTAATCTGATGCCGGTTTAGCTTTAGATGTGGCATTAACTGTGACAACACTGCTCACCGTACTGCCTCCAAAGCCTGGGTGGTTCCAGCCCAGCACAGAGTAGCCACCTACAAAACACATCAACAGAGGCTTTCAATCTGAGTCAAATACAACCGTTTCAGACTAATAGAACATTAATATAAAACTATCCCTCACCCTCCAGTGGAGTGTTCATGCAGCCCACCTCATAGAAGCCAGCGTTCCCCTCACAGCAGATGACCTGTGGCACAATTCATTACATTTTAGGAACAGTCTGTAATGCGTTTCATGTAAAACAGAAGTTTTGTTGGACCCTGGAATTTGCCCAAGACACAAAAAACATGAAATCATTGGAGACATTTACCAGAGTCTGGCTGTTTGGTTCCCCGTCTCTCCTTCGGTCCACAAACATTGTGTCGATCTCATTCCCATCACAAGCCACAAGCTTGTTCCTTTGGCCATCAAACTGTGACAAAATGGAGGGAAATTGATGGTGAAAGGTATTTATTAAAAGGAGTATCGACAGCTCAAAGGTGTGTATGTGTTTACCTCTTCGACCAGCTTAGCCTGGCCTTGCTGGAGCATGGGCCTCATGGCTCTCTGCAGTAAACCCACAGAGCCAGGATACAGCATCCTCCTCCCGAATGTGTGAACAATAAGAAAACTGCAGAGGAAGAGAGTAGACTTGATGACATCGTTGCACCATTGAACACATACTTTGTATTTTACTGGAAAAAAAGTGATGAGAAGACAAGGGTGAAATAAGATGCAATCCTCTCCTGCCTGTATTTTGGGGTCCTGCTGTATGAACTGCGTTTACCTGATGATGTGACATGGTAGAGTGCGCACAGAGTTGAGGATACTGTCTGCTGCTCCTCTTAATCTGGGCTCGGGCTTCAGCAGAGAAACACCAGCTTTGGAGAGTTTCCTGTCACACAAAGAGTCAAAGGCTTACAATGAAACAAAGGAGCCGCAAACCATTTGACATTCAGTGGATTCAGGCAGTTAACTTCACAGTACAGTGAATTAACTTGTTTTTTTAAAAAGAATTACAGCGAACACAAGGCAATTTGGATATAATGGATACAAGAGCGAAAACGTACGGATTGCTGACTTCTGTCCAGCTGAAATCTGAAGGCCAGTGTGAGAAGTCAAAGTCGTAACTCCTCAGTTTTTTCTTTATGAGAGAACAAACAACAAAGAATCCAAGTAAAATTCTGAAGAACTAGTTCAAAGAGCAAGTTAGTCTTCAGGGTGAATTCTTACTTCGTGTTTCAAAGACCTCACCTTATTTCCTGGAGTGTGATTATTTTTCGTTTCTTCAAGAATAGAGATAAACTGAACGTACTCCGAGTTCTTCCATCTCCCCAACCCTGGGGGGGGGAAACGGAGAGATGAAACGAGGAGAAGGGAAAAGCAAAGATTAACAGATAGAACACATCACAAAACACACACATTGCTGCAAAGCCTCAAGGGTGTGTTTGATATGCTTTTTGGCTGTACACCTTGTCCAACTGACTCAGTGTCGATTACATTTTATTGGCCTGGGCAGGATTATACAACATCATATCGATGATGGATTTATTGAATTAGTCACAGCCCGTCGGTCAGTTGAAATCTATAGCCTCACCTCTTAGACAGGCTACTCCTAGAAGACACGCCAGCACGGGTCCCAAATACTGACCCACTGGGACCAACTTACTGCTGCAGATGTAACCTAAAAGCACAAACAGCAACAGTTACACAGACGTCTACACAGCCCCCCACGTCTCTGCCAGGGCCGAGCCTCATTAACATGCACCAATACAAAGATTTACAGGCTTACAACTGCCCTGCAACCACGTGCATATCAATATCCAGAGCTCAATTATACATTAAGGATTAGAACACAAACCTCACGTTATTACTTCCTATTGATGTGCAATCTAACCGGAATGATACCCTTGTTTAGATTTATATTAACCTCACAGCAGTTCCCAAGAAGAACCCACATTTCTGAGTTCTAATGAGCATTACATAAAACCAAATTCTGTGTCCTGTACTTATAAAACCTTTTTCATAACAGCCTGCTCGGAATCCTTGACTATAAAAAATTCCGGCCATGTGTGAAAGTCAATAAATTATGACATATTGAATTATCACCCAGCCCATATTGAGATAGGGGGGCGGCTTTGGCTCAGGAGGTAGAGAGATTCAATCCTCGACTCCTACAGGCTGCACTCTCAAGTGTCCTTGGGGAAGACACTGAACCTTTGACGGAGTATGAATATAAAAGCACTGTAGGAATGTTTGCATGAATGGATGAAGGTCACTTGTACTGTGAAAAGTAGAGTGGTTGAAAAGACAGAAAAAGTACTGTCCATAGTCCATTTACCATAGTCTCTTTCCACAACTAAAAGGGTCCATCATTGGAACATAATCTCTCGCGATTAAATGTCATAACTAATAAACAATTTCTATAAATGTATATTCCTCAGTGCGATGTCTGATGACTTGTTCTGCCTGAGCAAGCCTGATATTCAATTTGCAGAGCTGTAAAATAGACAAATGCAGCATATCCTCACACTGGAGGAGCTGGAACCAGTGAATTGTTTGCACTCTAATTTCCACTATCAAGTGGTGGTGGATGCTGATGGTGGTGGTGGCAACTGATCGTGGACTATGTTTACAACAAGACTGCTTGACATACAATACGCCGACTCACATACTCTAGCATTACTGACAATAACTCCTCAATTAATTTGAAATTGCTGCTCTCTTCATCTCTATCAGATATTTTCTTATGTACAAATACTTTAAACATTGACACACGTTTCCATTATGTTACAAACTGTTTCTTCTAATCAATGTTCTAAATACTGTATTGTTTTGCTGATGGTCTCAGTTACACGTGGCATCTATTGCCCTTCTGTGCGTCCTGGGAGAGGGATCCCTCACATGGGTCTCTCTCTGAGGTTTCTACGGTTCTTCTCCCCTGTTAATAGAGTTTTTTGTAGTTTTTCCTTTCTCTTCATTAAGGGTTAACAACAGAGGATGTCTCACCTTGTTAAGCCCTATGAGACAAATTGTGATTTGTGAATATGGGCTGTAAAAATTAAATTTGATTTGAAGTAATCTGTCTCTCCTTGAACAAAGATCATACAACCTACCTTTCCTGTACAGGTAGCAGAGGAGTAGAGGGGAGCTGTAGTAGGAGATAGACAACAGAGCTGAAGCCTGGGGAGAGAAAACACACAAAAACACACACATTACCTGACTGAACTTCTTATTTCTGCTTCACATGAAGTGATCGATCACACAGAGATACTGACCCAGCCGAGGATGCTGTCTGTGTGTTTCTCCAGAATCCTGGGTTGGTAGTTACATCCCTGGAAACAGAAAGAGAAAGTTAACTATTGGGGGGCACTGCACCTGCTAACGTTAGCTTGGCATGTAGCACTGGGTACAGTCCCTTAAAGATGTCTGAGGGATACATATTCCAACTGCACCCCCCCTGCCAGAGTTAACGTGCATGTGTGTTGTTGCTATTATTCGTTGTCGATTCTTAGAAAGCCTTTCTACTTCCGTTTGGGCGAAGTTCCCCCTCAGCTGCTTACTAGCCACCGTTAGCACATGTCCGTCAAAGTTACTGAACAGTGAATCAGGCTTCAGTCAAACCCTCGGTTGGTGTTACAGCAGAATATTAAAGTCAGGATCGAGCTGCAGCGGCCATTTCATTCATTTAGCGCCTGAGACCGCGGCGGTGACAGCGGAGCTTCGATAACAGACGCCCTGACACTTCCGGGCCGCGGTCGCAGCAGCAGCGCTGGGACATGAAACTCGGCTCTGTTCCCACAGCGGCTTTCAAACACACGCACACACAGAGACACTCGGACGCTCCTACCCTTCTCCCTCGGCCCTCGGGTCGAGATTGATCCGGTGTGCGGTGAACTCGTTGAAGATGAGGCCCTAACACACAGCGTAACCACAACCAGCTAGCCATTCTGCCACTACGAGAAGGTACGGAAGCCTGCGCTGACCAAAGATCCAAAACGCGAAACACACTCAGCAGAATTAGTTGTGGAGAAAAAAACTTTATTGGAGACAGGAAGCGGTGATACAAGAAGATGTATTCAAAAATGTTTATGCTTAAATGCAGTGGTGGAAATAACATATATTTACGTAAATACTGTAAATACAATACTTAAATACAATACTGGATTACTGTACATTATTTTTGGTACAATGCTCCCGACCTCTGCTCATATGTATTCAAAAATATATGAATTATTGTATTTTATTATGGTCTTAATACTACTACAACTACTACCAATACAAATATTAATAATATGTAAATACAGTGGTGGAAATTAAATATATTTACTTAAATACTGTTCTTAAATACAATACTGGATAATTGTACATTCATTAAAAATGACTTGATTATCTTTGGTACCGTTTGCTCTTGTATTTTCTTATGGTCTGGATACTACTGCTACTGCTACTACTACTACTACTACTACTACTAGAAGTAATAATAATAATAATAATCCTAATCATCATAATAATCATGATAGTCATAATCACTATCAAGATATTATTATTATTGTTGTTTTTATCGTTGTTCTTGGTTAATTTTGTATATTTTATGTAATGCTTTATTTCACACATTTCAGGGTTCACAGCTAAAAATATTTATGTGGTTGTTTTTTCCTGCCATGTCAAAAAAAAGAAAATAAATCTTAGTACTTAAACAGTGCACCTATTATGTACTTTTACTTTAGGATTGTGAATTCATGACATTTAAGTATTTTTATAGCTTGGTGTTACTACTCATACAAATTAAAGTCTCTGGATACTTCCCCAACAACTTTAAACTCAACACAAATAGTGAGAGAAATAACAATAGAATAACAAATATCAAAATAAGAGTCAAGGAACCAAGTGAATCAGACAATATCATACATAACACAAACACATTGTGAACAAATTTTACAGCCTTATGAGAAAATCTTTTGTCTCAATACGTGAGAATAAAAAATCTGTATAAAAGGAAAAAACACTGCGGCAACAAATGAGTTGCATTTCCCTGAAGCACTGAAGTTTTTTTTATTATTATAAATCCCAACTCAGACATTGAGTTGTTGCTTTTGTTTATAAAGCCCTTCTGTTGCAGATGGGAGCTGAGCAGATGTGACAGCTGGATGAGGATGAGATGTGGGTATAGGTGATCAGCTCTGACACTGCTCCTATCTGGAAACAGAGCACAAAGACAAACTCAAGCACAAAAAAAATCTCCCATCCTCCAGTCTGTTTCATTTGTCCTTAAACGGCAAACACACAAACAGCCCACGCAGCCACAGCACATGGGCGATGGAGCGCATGCCTGTCAGCACGTGGCGTGATATTATGCCCCAGTGCCAGGGTGATGTTCAGGCCGGTGTGATTGGTGAGCGTGAGGAGAATGTGCAGGGGCAATTGAGTGACAGTGCAAACCAAATACACACACACACGGTTCAGCATGCAAAAGCACACAGGTGATGCAAAGCTTTTCTTGCTTACCGCTCCAGTTCCTTATAGACATCATCCTCTCCTCTAGGCTTCAAATCCTGGCATGAAGATGATAAAAAGGGGGGAGAGACATGGAGTGGGACAGTGAGGAGGAGGATAAAGAGACAGATGCATGGTACTGAGGCCAGATTTACGTCCCTCTATTGTGTAATGAGATTGATTTGTTAATACCACTAATGTAAGGGTGACTGTTGATAGGCAATTGAGAGAGGGGTGACGGATTGGAGGAGCAGACTGCGAGTGTGAAGTAAGACTGATCTGCTGACAGCTTCAGGAGAGTGGGAACGAGGGTCTATGCATTGTGAGAATCTGTATGCATTGGAGTATTGTATGTACCACTCCTGTGTGTGTGTGTGTGTGTGTGTGTGTGTGTGTGTGTGTGTGTGTGTGTGTGTGTGTGTGTGTGTGTGTGTGTGTGTGTGTGTGTGTGTGTGTGTGTGTGTGTGTGTGTGTGTACAATAACTCACCATGTAGACCGAGTCCAGGGCAGGACCCTGCTGGGAAGGGAGGAGAGAGCAAAGAAGAGGTTTAATGAGCAGCAAATGACAGAGAAGGAGTGATAGTGTAAATCAGAGGGAAAAGAGAAAGGAGGAGGAAAGTAGAAATCGAAACGTGTATAATAGTGACCAGGCACAACAGGTGAGGAAGATGAGGAGGGAAATTCACTATTTATATGATGTACCTGTCTGATATCATCAGGATTCTCATAGATGTTTTCTACTTCACCCGACTGGACAGACAGCGAATACTCGATATCTAGCACAGAGCACAGAGAGATAGTCACCAGTAAAGTCTGACACACACAATCAGCTGCACGGAGAGGGAGGTGGAGGCAGATTCATTACAGAGACCCCAGAGGATGTCACGGCCCGCATCACTCAGAGGCAGCCGATAGGGCCCGAAGATGGACGGAACATGGAAAGCTGTCAAAAAAAAAGAGAGAGAGAAAAACGCCGGAAGACTCACCACGATCAGAAATTTGTTTCTGTCTCCATAGCAACACACCAACAGCCGCAGCAACCAGGGGCACCAGGAGTAATAAAGCAGAGAGAGAAGGGAGCATGGAGGGGGCGGTGACATCGACATGCTCTAGAAAAAGGAGAAGAAAGCGTGAATGTTTCCAGTGCTAATGAGAACTCACAGAGCTATGGATGTGTATGTTTGAAACACAAGGACACTGTGCACATAGGTTCTTGCCCTTTGTTCTCCAGTTTGCTCATTTTGTCCATGTCAAGAGGGGGCAACCTTTTCTATCATAAGATGTGTTGCAGTTCAGATTTCCTCGACACATTACAAACATTTGCATCATGCCGCATGTCAGTCACGGGCTGGAGGAGGGCGAGGAAATCCAGGCTCCGGCAGACACAGTGAGGAGGCTCTGCAACAGCTCAATAGACGTCAAACTGACAGAACCTCAGTCTGGGCACTGTAAACTCTGTACATTTCAAATGTGCACAAAAGGGGAGAGATGCAGCAGAATCTGAGAGACCAGATTCTGTCAGGTTATTACACAGAGCCTCAGCAAATGTCAGAGTCATACAGGGTAGTTTGATCTAAGTCTTTGCATATTCACATATCCAGTACATGTTTGTACTGGACATGAAGTCCTGAGAGATCCTTGCACACACCCAAACAACAGCAGTCTTTAAACCAAACTATGTCGATGCAGCTCTGGACAACAAGTGGATAGAAAACGCAGGCTCGAGCATGACAAACACGGTGCATAAGCAAACCATTAGCTCACCGAAGTGCAAGTCAAATTTTGTCGGAAGAGCACACGCTCCTGATCAGACTAGTCAGGTTTGTTTGCATAATGAGGATGACATCAGTCTTGTAAAACACAGCCACAGGGCGACGGGAGAAATCGGGAGGGAGGGAGGCGCTGGTTTCCACAGAGACTGCTGTAATGTGGTGTACCTGAGCGAGTGCTGCATCGCTGCCTGCTCATGGAGCACAAAGTTATCAGATGTGTCACACGGCTTTGAATTACAAAGGAGAGGCCAAACAAAGAAGAAAGACCAAAACAGACTTTCTTACGCAGCTCTTTTCATTTCTAAACAATTCAGTGTCCCCGTGTGGAATTTGATGGCCAGACACCTTGCTGAAGTCCACACACACACACACACACACACACACACACACACACACACACACACACACACACACACACACACACACACACACACACACACACACATCTCATCAACTTTTCCCCAAATGTTGTTTGTTAAAGGATTGGCCCCTGGGCTTCACCTTAGCCTTGGTGTTACAGCTTTTAGCCAGCTTCAAAATAATCAATCATTATGTGCTGTGTGAGGTAATTGATTGGCGAGTGTGTGTAGAGGTTGCTAATGGAATATAGCAGTGCGTGTTGACCCAGAGACTGACCCGCACTGTTCTCCATGCCAACTTTAACGCATGAATTATGGTAATTGAGTGCAGTGAAGTGAGGCATAAATTCGCCCAGTTTCTCACCACGTCTCATCTCTCTCTCTCTCCATCATCTCTCCCTTTCCATCTCTCTTTTGCCACTTCTTCTTCTCCACCTCATCTCTTTCATCTTAAATGAGGTAGGGTGTTGATTTGTATCGGTGCGATCGCCGAGGAGGGTGGCTGATAAGTGGCAGACCAAAGAAGTGCTAGAATGCTTTGCAAACAATGGGCCGACTCGGGGGTAGAAACTGATTGCAGAACATCACTGACATTTGAAGTATTCTTGTGCCGCAGAACACAACCAGCGCTTCAATTTTGCATTCTCTGAACTGTGCCATCAATGAAAGAAATGTAATTATGCAGTGTTGATTTAACTGCTGGTGCTTTTTTTGAGATTTGTCTTACAGCACAGTATATATTCTCAAACTAGAATGACTCCCAGTAGAGCGCATACCTTATGAAACCACATTTAAATTCACTAGATCCGGATTATTACTTGGATCTGCACCAAATATCAGTCCCCTTAAACGTGTCTGAATTTTTCATCAAGAGCCGAGAATCTTTTTCTGAGAAATCAATGAAAATGTTGAAAAGAGCCCGATCTCACAATGTTAAAGAAAGACTTTCTCTGCATGGCCTCCTTGTATAATGTCCATAGAAATCCAGGAGAATTCAGTGGGAGAACACAGCAGGGGATCCCTCGCTGGATTCACCACGAGCAGGGGGGGGTGATGACACTTCAAACATGTGCAAGACAATATTGAAAAAAACTAAAAGAAAAGAAATACCTCCCGGTGAAAAAGTGTTGTTGTTTTTGTGTGATCTTGCTTTTAAACTAGCCAGCCAACAAACAATAAACAGACAGGGGTGAAAACATAACCTCTTTAGTGGAGGAAATTATCACTTGTTGTATCAGTGACTTATCTCCAGTGAACCAAGTCGTTTCAGTTTTCTCTTAAAGCTTTACGTGTTCAAGATCCCACTGTCTCTGGATGCAGCCTTGTCACCCAGAACAACTATTTATAAACCTTTAACAGACAAACTTTTCATCATCAACCTAGAATTTCTATGCACTGCAAAATGTAGGTCACCCCACACTTAAATCTATTGAACTGTTCAGTCTAAATTCCTCACGACACATTGGACCAACGCAACACTTGTCACTCACGATAGATTAATTTTTTTCTCTAATCCAACCTTTCCAATCAGAGGAAAACTCTTTCTGCCTCTTTCCCTCTCTTTGTCTTTATCGCCGTCTTTCTCTCTCTCCTCCACGCCCATCCCTCTCCTGGCCGTAGCATCCGCGCGCATCATGATGAGCTCCGAGCCCCTCAGCTCAAGTGATGCATTAGGGTATGGGGAGTGAACTCATCTCTGCTAAGGGATCCATTCAGCTGTCACATCCTCCTGTGCTCCCCCACAGCCCCTGATACAATAAGCCTGAATAATTTAGTTTTTGTGTGGGGAGATGTCCTGAGGTCCTGTCTTCTTATATGTGCATAACAGCAGGGTGAGTGTGATGAGAAAAAACGATAGCACTTATATTTTATATTTTATAGAGGAAGAAGCTAAGTGGTGGATTAAAGCTGTGGTGGAGTTTTATAAAAACTTGCATATATATGGACTGAGTTATTCTGCAGATATTATCAGCAAACCCGAACCTTCTGGAGGACTTGACATGTGAGCCCTTTAATTACAATAAGAAAGCATAACATTTGGTATCTGTCAGGAGCTTTCGCCTCGGTAAACCAGTGGGAATTGACCTGCGGTTGGCTTGAATGCACCGTAGAACGCTTCGTGGAGCACATATCCGACAATCATCCACATTTATGGTTCATTATCTCCACTGAGTTGACAGGAAGTCTGCCAGGACTCCTGTGCGGGCAACACATTATTCTGTTGATGAAGAAAATCTGAAAATAGACATGTGTTTGTGATGCCATACCATCCTTCCCAACTTCAGGGGGCAGCGTGACAGCTTGCGTGGCCCAGATGGTCTGCCCATTATTCAGCTTCAGGGTGCAGGTGTAGTTTCCAGCTGTGTCAGAGGTGATTGGTAAGGGCACGGTGGTCAAGATTTGGCCCGGTCTGTTGGCTGACATTTGCGGCTGGCGATTGTGGTTCTGGTGGTTCCATTTGACGCTCTTGACCTGGGACCGCTCTGAGTACAGGCAGATCAGGTCCAGCTTTGAGGATGAACGTTTGGTTTGAACTGTGATGGTAAGAGGGGGAGGGTGGGATCGTGAGGGATACAGATGAACAAACGAACAGAAACCGACAGAAGGACGTGTGAGTGAAGAAGACAAGAGAGGAGGGGAGAGAAATGAATGGGTCACGATGAGAAAGGGAGTGAAAGGGTAGTGTGTGAATACAGAAAAGGCCAAGGACAGATAGAGAGTAATGGGGTAAAGGGGAAAGTGATATGAAAAACAAAGAACATTTCAGTGAGGGGGTCAAAATAATATATATTCATTAAAAGTGATTTGCAGCTAATGCATTGGTTGACTGTGACTGATGCTTAGTGTCTCATCAAACTGAAATGAGAATCCATCTGGGTGTAATCAAGCTCCACAGACTCACAGGCACACACATAAAAACACAATCATTTCAACCTTGATTAGTGTGATCAGTGTGGGCCACCCACAGCCTTGGTGGGAGGGTAGCAGGTATAATCATACATAATGATACTTATAATGAGGTGGGGTAAAAATATATGCGTCACATGATTGGTGCGTGGGTGGATGTGCATGTGTGTGTGTGTGTGTGTGTGTGTTTGAGGGATGCAGATGTGTGAAGCAGGGTGACAGTGACAGTGATGGATCGGCCGGTCATGTCTGGGCAGCTGTGATGGATGCCACTGGGACTGTGATTAGTAAAGCCTTCCAAGGCCGCCATGACAGGGCAATGTATGAGTGTGTGTGTGTGTGTAGGTGCAAATGCGATTGGTGAAACCTCCCCAAGGCTGACTCATAAAAATCAACAGGTGCCTTTTTCAATTTATGAATTGAGCAAATTCCATTTCAGGAGCAATATTGTAAATGTGTTCATTTCATAATGTGACATTTTATCAATGGCTGTGGGAAATTCTGGTTTTGTTTAGCCTGCATAAATCAGAGCAAATGATCTGTGAGAATAATCCACCGGCAGCTGGTGAGAAATCAGTGTCTTGCTCAAGAACACGTGAGTAGTGCAAATAAATGACGAAATGCCTCCAAACATGGGTCCTCTGCTTATTTTACGCTGTCAGCTTAAAGCAACTGTGCGACATTTTAGAAACATATTATTTTTCATTGTCTTGCGTAAAGCGAGAAGGGTAATCTTATATGACCTGACACATTATATTTCATTTGTTAATTATAATCATCAAGTGGGCGGCTGTGGCTCAGGAGTAGGAGAGGGTCATCCCCGAATCAGAAGATTGGTGGCTCCACCTGTCTGCATTTCAAAGTGTCCTTGGGCAAGATACTGAACCCTAAATTGTGTGTATTTTATGCATTGTGCGTGATTGAAAAATCTAGGAATGTGTGCATGAATCAGAAAATGAATCAGTACAACTTGTACTGTAAAGAGGTTTGAGAGGTCGATAAGACTGGAATAGCTCTAACCATGAGTCATAAGGAAAAAGTGATGTGCTGCAAGCATGTGTTGGCAAGCAATCATTAAACAAGAGCATCCTCCAACACCAATTGCGGCTCAACAAAAGCTCTTCATGCACTTTAATCCCCCTAAACCACAAGTGCATCTGCACAGATTAAAGAGAATTTTACAGGTGCTGATGCTATGTGTATTTTTGAAAGCCAGGTTAGCTTTTTTCAAATCTTTATCGTCACGTCTTGGCTGTAGCTCCATTCATAAAGCACAGACACAAGAGTGCTGTCAGTGAGCCTCATTCACCAATATCTGCAGATATATGTAAAAATAATTATTAAGAAAACTATGTCAGAGTCATGACGTGTTCTTAAATTGCTAAATTTAACACCAGCAAAATATTATAAATGATATAAAAGTCACAGTAGTTTTAATGCTTCTATAAAACTGAACAATTTAAGAAAACATATAATACCTGATTATTTTGCACAAGCATCTCAGTAGTCAAGTGTGCTCTGCAGTGTGTGCAGATTCTGTTCTTACGTAAGAACAAATCCCAGATATGAAAATATTGGTGAATGTCAGAATCTTTGAAAAACTGCAGATATGGGTTTTTAAGAAGAAATTATTTTTAAGAACGATAGGCGGTTGAGGCCACATCTCCTCATAACAGCAGAATTCAAAAATATTTAAGTAGTACTTCAAATATTCTACAGACAAATGACAAATTATGGTAAAAAATTGGATAAGTGAGTTTAAAAACTTAACAAGTACAGAACCCTGTGAAAATTCTGTGAATAAGTGGAATATTTTAAGTTCAAAACATCAAATATAGGAACATCTTCTTTTCATTAGAAAAGTGTTCAATGCAGCAAAGTTTGCAGAGAAGTAGAGTCTGTGCCTAAAATAATATGGGGCTCCTAATGACTAATGCCATCCATCTGTTTATTTACCCCTTTCATCACAGATATATTACATAACACCCCCCACATCTTATATAACACAAATACAAGATTATGATGAAACTAATACCGCTTAATGAATCCAGCCTGCTCCTTACCTCCTCCTACAAATTTCCTGCCCTCTCCTCCTGATGTTTACCTTTCATTACGCTGACCGTGGTGCTTTGGAGGGTGATCTTGTCATCGAGGTGCACCTCACAGATGTAGAGGCCGCCATCACTGAGCTCGGGCGTGAGTCGAAAGGCGAAGATCCCAGCCTCTGCGTTAAAGGGCGGGCCGGCCAACTGGACTCTCCGGCTAGGCTGCTCCCGATGAGTGGTGCCCCTCCAGCGATCATACTGCATCACAACCTTCCTTTCGTTATTCCCCTTGTCTGGGGGTCTCCACTGCAGCACGACCATGTCCCCCCGAACACCAGGACATTTCAGGAGCAAGGGCCTCTGAACCACTGTGGCAGTGAAGCTCTTGTCGTCTGTAGGAACTGAGGGAAGAGGGAGGACAAAGAAGAATGGTAGAACAATCGGGACAGAACCATATAGAGGAGGATGGTACGCAGACGCAGATATGAAGATACAACGGGGGGGGGAAGATACATAAAAACGGGGAATTCATAAATACAAAGAGGGGGAATGAAAAGTGAGGCGAAGACAGCGTAAACATTATGGAGAGTATGGAAAATGAGATGGGGTGGTGGGGGGGGGGGATTCCAACAACAATAGGGATTATGTTCTTATATGCTGAGAGTTACTTTGTCACTTGGTCTTGCATTCGGCTCTGCCCGATTACCAAGCTGCTGACACAAGACTTTGAGACTGCTTGTGTTACAAAGTCACTCACCATGTTTGGCGTGAGTGTACCAGGGCCCGTTGTTAGCTGCGGAGACAAGGGAAGAGAGGAAGATGTGAAAAAAAGGCCAGAAAAAAAGCAAATAATGAATAATACATAAATGTAGCAACTATAATATTCACGGAAGGATGGGATGGGTTTTAGTGCAGATCTAACTTTTGAATCTTGAAACTGGTCTATAGAAGTAAATACTTTGAAGAAGAGTAGCTACAGGATGCTTAAATAAATAATGCAGCTGCAGTTTTCTGGCACTGATGCCCACTCACACCATCGACAAAAGCAACAACATGTGTTTTCTGTTCCTCGGTGCTTCTTCATTTCTCTTCTTCAAGTGCATCTCACCAGTAATGTTCACGTTCACATTGAAGGGGAAAATTGGGCTGCTGCTCTTTCCCCAAGGGTGAACCGTGCAGACGTAGACACCTTTGTCCGTGTACTGGACCATTGGCAGTTTGGCCTCTGTTTCCCTGCTTGATATTTTCTCGCTCTTTATGGTAATGCCATGCGGTGATGTCCAGGTGATGTTGTTGATGGCAGTGTCTGGAGTGACCATGGCATTCATTCGCAGGGTGCTGTGCACAGAAATGATTGGAGAGGGGAGGACGGTGACTGGAGAGGAGGGCGGACACAGGAAATAAGCGGTGGGAGAAATTGAGAAGAATTAAATCTTTTATTACCACTAAAACCGAGAAAAGCTCACATAAATTGGAGAAACTAGACCTACAGAATGATTGAAAAATTCTAGAATTCTGATAAAATGTTATTTAAAAGTAAAAATTATTATTTGTATGAATAATCATATATAACAAGCTGTTTTTTTTTACCTGTAAGGATAGCTAAAAAGATTAACCTCTCCTTCAGTTTCCTTTCTTGCTGCTTTATCAAGCATGAGTAGAGGCCTATATCCTCCATTGTGGGGATGAAAAACAGTGAGAAAACCCCAGTGTCATGAAAGTTGGGGTCAGTCAATCGCATTGATGACTTCGAGGCACCTCCAGAGAACGTCTTCCTCTTGCTAGCTGATAGAACCAGTTTCCATTCAATCGCACCGAGTGACTTTCTCATCCAGTTTAAGGTGACGGGACTTCTCGACATCTCATAAGTGCAGACCAACGTGGTGGATGAACCTTCTCTGACCACCACGACATCATCCCAGTCTGACAGAGAGTAAACACAAGTTAAGAATGATGAAAAGGGAATTATTCGGGAGGGTCTTTAAGAATATCATTAAGCACTCTGTCACTACAGTGCAGATGTATGTTTCTTTCGTCCTTTTCTGAGGCTAAATGTCGTCTATAGGTTCATGTTTTCAAATCTGTCTTTAAACAATAATCGCAGATGTGTATTGAAGGAGTTTTTAGTCATTATAATTGTTCCTCCTGTTTGTACTGGCATCAAAGCGCTATTAAAACAGCTTAACTGTGAATGAAAGTTGAAAACAAGACCCTCGCCCTTTGTGTGTGGTTCTGAGGGGGAGGCCTGTTCGCATGGCCTTGGTCGGCCATGCTTCAGGCCATGGGCACGCCATCGTACATAGTGGATGGTATAATCTGATTTGTAGACCAAGGGAGGTGGGACCTGGGTGTGGGTGGAGGACGTGAATACTTTTTTTGAAGTATTTTGCACGAAAATCCTTATTTATGACTTATTATGGCACATCAGTATAATGAAGGCCACAGGTTTTCAACGTGGGGAGTGGGCCTCCCCAGGGGGCCTCCAGCTTCAGGGCAGAATCGGTGAATGGAAGTGAACAAATCATTTTTTTGGGTGGAATGGTTATGTCAAACAATTTGACTAACAGTTTGTAGAACAAGGTGGGGAGTGATGGGAGGTGGGGGTGGGGTGAAGTAAACTTTTATTTTTGAAGAAAAACTAAATTTATGTCATTATTTAGGCAGATTGCCACAGTATAATGAAAACCACAGGACGTTGGAGGTGCAAGGGTGTCCGCAGGGGGTCCCCAAACAGTTTCAGGGAGGATCAGTCAATGGAAGTGAAAAAAACCACATGAACTATTATATTAGCTATCAAAAGGAGATCACTTAGAATAGACTCAATGTGTGTGATTTGGTTAAAAAGATAGTTCAGAGATAAAAGTGTTGGGAACTGTTTATTTGTATTTGATGGAGTGTGAAGTTATGCCAATGAATAGAGTTATCGTTTGTCATCCCAATTGTCTGATGTCTATGGAATCAAGTAGCATCATCATGATGGTACAGGCATCCAGAAACCCAGGAACTAAACTGGGGAGAGGGGGTCACGTTTTTCCAAGCTTTATCTGAGAGGGGACCCAGTCTCAGACTTATAAAGTGGTGTTAACCAATCATCCTTATATTTTTATACCTATTCTCTTTAACTTCAGCTTGTGTACGCGCCAGAAATGTTCTAGTTCTAACTTGTGTACCTAATAAACTGTCAATCGAGTGTATTCTACTTTCTGCCTGGCAGCCGGCTCAGGCATTTTGTCATTTTTAAACTTAGGTGTTTGGACAGATAAACAACATATGTGTTAATTGGTGAGCTTTAGAAGAGCCACTCTTGCTGTTTCCAGTCTCAGCTAAATCGGCCGACTAACTTGAACTCAAGTGTCTAATGGCTTCGTCTGGCATGAGGACTTCTGCTGCCTGGATGATAGTCGATCCACACAACTTCTTTTTAGGTGTTTTGCTTATTGGAGATGCCTGTATCTTAATATTTTGAACGGTGAAGTAGGGCTAGAACGAGGCGTCGTATGGAAGGTGGTTGCGTCTAATCAAAGCATGGATTCACCCGAAGTTTTATATTGTTGTATTAATTGTATTGATTTTTTTTATTTTTATATTTTATTGTGACCCTGAACATTACATTACATTACATTACATTATACATGTCATTTGGCAGACGCTTTTCTCCAAAGTTACTTGCAATTAGTGCATTCAACATCTATTCAACATCTATGAGGGGCCAACTGAGTCTCATTTTTTAAAGAGCATCTTCCACCACTTCTTTCCTCGTCTCTTCTTCTGCTCCTGAGGTTTCGTCTCGTTCACCTCTGGCTCGTCCTCCTTCCCAGTTTCCATCTCCAACTGTGGCTCACTGTCTTTCAGCTTGAGCTCAGGCTGCTCTTCTTTCAGCAGAGTGACCTCGTCCTCTAGAGCCACATCTTCAGCTCTGACATCCTCCACCTTATTTCTCCAGGTCTCTTCCACCTGAGTGAGCTCCAGGAGTTGATTTGCCTTTAGTGCATCACACTGGGCCTCACAGCTCTTCAGCTCCTTCTCCTTCAGAGCAGCGTTTTTCTCCTGGAGAACCTCCACCTTATTTCTCCAGGTCTTTCCACCACTTTTGCTTTGTGTCTTCCTCGGCCTTCCAGTTTATTCAACTGGCTACTGTCTTCAGCGAGTCAGGCTGCTTCAGCTACCCCCAGCCACTCGCCTGACATCCTCACCTTATTTCTCCAGGTCTCTTCCACCTGAGTGAGCTCCAGGAGTTGATTTGCCTTTAGTGCATCACACTTGGCCTCACAGCTCTTCAGCTCCTTCTCCTTCAGAGCAGCGTTTTCTCCTGGAGAACCTCCACCTTATTTCTCCAGGTCTCTTCCACCTGAGTGAGCTCCAGGAGTTGATTTGCCTTTAGTGCATCACACTTGGCCTCACAGCTCTTCAGCTCCTTCTCCTTCAGAGCAGCGTTTTTCTCCTGGAGAACCTCTACCTTAGTTCTCCAGGTCTCTTCCACCTGAGTGAGCTCCAGGAGTTGACTTGCCTTTAGTGCATCACACTGGGCCTCACAGCTCTTCAGCTCCTTCTCCTTCAGAGCAGCGTTTTTCTCCTGGAGAACCTCCACCTTATTTCTCCAGGTCTCTTCCACCTGAGTGAGCTCCAGGTGGTGCATTGCCTTTAGTGCATCACACTGGGCCTCACAGCTCTTCAGCTCCTTCTCCTTCAGAGCAGCGTTTTCCTCCTGGAGAACCTCCACCTTCTTTAAACAGGTCTCTTCCACCTGAGTGAGCTCCAGGAGTTGACTTGCCTTTAGTGCATCACACTGGGCCTCACAGCTCTTCAGCTCCTTCTTCAGAGCAGTGTTTTCCTCCTGGAGAACCTCTACCTTCATCTCCCTCAGTATGAGCTCTTCTTTAAGGGTTTTAATCTCGACTTCAGCGCTCAGGAGTTCGTTCTTGAGGCTCTTGACAACGTCTTTCTGCTTCATTCTCGGTTTGTAGAAGTTGTTGTTGCGATTGAGGGAAATCGGCGTCTCAAATGGTGGTTTGGTTTCTTGTCAGAAAATGCTACTGCTCTGTTCAAGCTCCAGGAAGCAACTGAAGAATATCCTGCAGATTGTTACAATTTACCTTGATCAAAGGCAGGAGATCACAGTAGAACATAGCGCCACATCAATGGAAATACAAGTTACCAACTGAATTTCCATTGATGTGGTGCTTTGAACTGTATAATAGGTACAAACACTTAAACAAACAAAAAAAACCACGACATTTTAATATTTTTTCTATATTGTAACAAGACAAAGTGGAGATGACACAGTGTCTCATTGTGAATATGTAAATAATGTGCATGTTTATTATAAATATATAAATATAATACATAAGATAATATCTACCTCTATTTCTTTCTGATTATAGGTCATAGATTTATTGTTTAATCAATCATCTATTACACAAAAAAAAAAGATCATCCCTTAATGTTGACTTTGTGTTTCAATTAAATATTAAATTTCCACATCTCATTATTACATCCAAGTTCATATTACAATTATTTAGGTCTGGGGCGACAAGTCAACGTAATCTGTTACGCAAATACGCCGATCTGTAACGCGCGCTGACGCTGTCATATGGAAGGTGTTCATCAAAGCATGGATTCACCCAAGTTTTATATTGTTGTATTAATTGTATTGATTTTTTTTATTTTTATATTTTATTGTGACCCTGAACATTACATTACATTACATTACATTACATTATACATGTCATTTGGCAGACGCTTTTCTCCAAAGTTACTTGCAATTAGTGCATTCAACATCTACTCAACATCTATGAGGGGCCAACTGAGTCTCATTTTTTAAAGAGCATCTTCCACCACTTCTTTCCTCGTCTCTTCTTCTGCTCCTGAGGTTTCGTCTCGTTCACCTCTGGCTCGTCCTCCTTCCCAGTTTCCATCTCCAACTGTGGCTCACTGTCTTTCAGCTTGAGCTCAGGCTGCTCTTCTTTCAGCAGAGTGACCTCGTCCTCTAGAGCCACATCTTCAGCTCTGACATCCTCCACCTTATTTCTCCAGGTCTCTTCCACCTGAGTGAGCTCCAGGAGTTGATTTGCCTTTAGTGCATCACACTGGGCCTCACAGCTCTTCAGCTCCTTCTCCTTCAGAGCAGCGTTTTTCTCCTGGAGAACCTCCACCTTATTTCTCCAGGTCTCTTCCACCTGAGTGAGCTCCAGGAGTTGATTTGCCTTTAGTGCATCACACTTGGCCTCACAGCTCTTCAGCTCCTTCTCCTTCAGAGCAGCGTTTTTCTCCTGGAGAACCTCCACCTTATTTCTCCAGGTCTCTTCCACCTGAGTGAGCTCCAGGAGTTGACTTGCCTTTAGTGCATCACACTGGGCCTCACAGCTCTTCAGCTCCTTCTCCTTCAGAGCAGCGTTTTTCTCCTGGAGAACCTCCACCTTATTTCTCCAGGTCTCTTCCACCTGAGTGAGCTCCAGGAGTTGATTTGCCTTTAGTGCATCACACTTGGCCTCACAGCTCTTCAGCTCCTTCTCCTTCAGAGCAGCGTTTTTCTCCTGGAGAACCTCTACCTTAGTTCTCCAGGTCTCTTCCACCTGAGTGAGCTCCAGGAGTTGACTTGCCTTTAGTGCATCACACTGGGCCTCACAGCTCTTCAGCTCCTTCTCCTTCAGAGCAGCGTTTTTCCTGGAGAACCTCCACCTTATTTCTCCAGGTCTCTTCCACCTGAGTGAGCTCCAGGTGGTGCATTGCCTTTAGTGCATCACACTGGGCCTCACAGCTCTTCAGCTCCTTCTCCTTCAGAGCAGCGTTTTCCTCCTGGAGAACCTCCACCTTCTTTAAACAGGTCTCTTCCACCTGAGTGAGCTCCAGGAGTTGACTTGCCTTTAGTGCATCACACTGGGCCTCACAGCTCTTCAGCTCCTTCTTCAGAGCAGTGTTTTCCTCCTGGAGAACCTCTACCTTCATCTCCCTCAGTATGAGCTCTTCTTTAAGGGTTTTAATCTCGACTTCAGCGCTCAGGAGTTCGTTCTTGAGGCTCTTGACAACGTCTTTCTGCTTCATTCTCGGTTTGTAGAAGTTGTTGTTGCGATTGAGGGAAATCGGCGTCTCAAATGGTGGTTTGGTTTCTTGTCAGAAAATGCTACTGCTCTGTTCAAGCTCCAGGAAGCAACTGAAGAATATCCTGCAGATTGTTACAATTTACCTTGATCAAAGGCAGGAGATCACAGTAGAACATAGCGCCACATCAATGGAAATACAAGTTACCAACTGAATTTCCATTGATGTGGCGCTTGAACTGTATAATAGGTACAAACACTTAAACAAACAAAAAAACACGACATTTTAATATTTTTTCTATATTGTAACAAGACAAAGTGGAGATGACACAGTGTCTCATTGTGAATATGTAAATAATGTGCATGTTTATTATAAATATATAAATATAATACATAAGATAATATCTACCTCTATTTCTTTCTGATTATAGGTCATAGATTTATTGTTTAATCAATCATCTATTACACAAAAAAAAAAGATCATCCCTTAATGTTGACTTTGTGTTTCAATTAAATATTAAATTTCCACATCTCATTATTACATCCAAGTTCATATTACAATTATTTAGGTCTGGGGCGACAAGTCAACGTAATCTGTTACGCAAATACGTCGATCTGCGCAACGTGCGTTGACGCGTCGTATGGAAGGTGTTCATCAAAGCATGGATTCACCCGAAGTTTTATATTGTTGTATTAATTGTATTGATTTTTTTTATTTTTATATTTTATTGTGACCCTGAACATTACATTACATTACATTACATTACATTATACATGTCATTTGGCAGACGCTTTTCTCCAAAGTTACTTGCAATTAGTGCATTCAACATCTATGAGGGGCCAACTGAGTCTCATTTTTTAAAGAGCATCTTCCACCACTTCTTTCCTCGTCTCTTCTTCTGCTCCTGAGGTTTCGTCTCTTCACCTCTGGCTCGCCCTCCTTCCCAGTTTCCATCTCCAACTGTGGCTCACTGTCTTTCAGCTTGAGCTCAGGCTGCTCTTCTTTCAGCAGAGTGACCTCGTCCTCTAGAGCCACATCTTCAGCTCTGACATCCTCCACCTTATTTCTCCAGGTCTCTTCCACCTGAGTGAGCTCCAGGAGTTGATTTGCCTTTAGTGCATCACACTGGGCCTCACAGCTCTTCAGCTCCTTCTCCTTCAGAGCAGCGTTTTTCTCCTGGAGAACCTCCACCTTATTTCTCCAGGTCTCTCTCCACCACTTCTTTCCTCGTCTCTTCTTCTGCTCCTGAGGTTTCGTCTCGTTCACCTCTGGCTCGTCCTCCTTTCCAGTTTCCATCTCCAACTGTGGCTCACTGTCTTTCAGCTTGAGCTCAGGCTGCTCTTCTTTCAGCAGAGTGACCTCGTCCTCTAGAGCCACATCTTCAGCTCTGACATCCTCCACCTTATTTCTCCAGGTCTCTTCCACCTGAGTGAGCTCCAGGAGTTGATTTGCCTTTAGTGCATCACACTTGGCCTCACAGCTCTTCAGCTCCTTCTCCTTCAGAGCAGCGTTTTTCTCCTGGAGAACCTCCACCTTATTTCTCCAGGTCTCTTCCACCTGAGTGAGCTCCAGGAGTTGATTTGCCTTTAGTGCATCACACTTGGCCTCACAGCTCTTCAGCTCCTTCTCCTTCAGAGCAGCGTTTTCTCCTGGAGAACCTCCACCTTATTTCTCCAGGTCTCTTCCACCTGAGTGAGCTCCAGGAGTTGACTTGCCTTTAGTGCATCACACTGGGCCTCACAGCTCTTCAGCTCCTTCTCCTTCAGAGCAGCGTTTTCTCCTGGAGAACCTCCACCTTATTTCTCCAGGTCTCTTCCACCTGAGTGAGCTCCAGGAGTTGACTTGCCTTTAGTGCATCACACTGGGCCTCACAGCTCTTCAGCTCCTTCTCCTTCAGAGCAGCGTTTTCTCCTGGAGAACCTCTACCTTAGTTCTCCAGGTCTCTTCCACCTGAGTGAGCTCCAGGAGTTGACTTGCCTTTAGTGCATCACACTGGGCCTCACAGCTCTTCAGCTCCTTCTCCTTCAGAGCAGCGTTTTTCTCCTGGAGAACCTCCACCTTATTTCTCCAGGTCTCTTCCACCTGAGTGAGCTCCAGGTGGTGCATTGCCTTTAGTGCATCACACTGGGCCTCACAGCTCTTCAGCTCCTTCTCCTTCAGAGCAGCGTTTTCCTCCTGGAGAACCTCCACCTTCTTTAAACAGGTCTCTTCCACCTGAGTGAGCTCCAGGAGTTGACTTGCCTTTAGTGCATCACACTGGGCCTCACAGCTCTTCAGCTCCTTCTTCAGAGCAGTGTTTTCCTCCTGGAGAACCTCTACCTTCATCTCCCTCAGTATGAGCTCTTCTTTAAGGGTTTTAATCTCGACTTCAGCGCTCAGGAGTTCGTTCTTGAGGCTCTTGACAACGTCTTTCTGCTTCATTCTCGGTTTGTAGAAGTTGTTGTTGCGATTGAGGGAAATCGGCGTCTCAAATGGTGGTTTGGTTTCTTGTCAGAAAATGCTACTGCTCTGTTCAAGCTCCAGGAAGCAACTGAAGAATATCCTGCAGATTGTTACAATTTACCTTGATCAAAGGCAGGAGATCACAGTAGAACATAGCGCCACATCAATGGAAATACAAGTTACCAACTGAATTTCCATTGATGTGGCGCTTTGAACTGTATAATAGGTACAAACACTTAAACAAACAAAAAAAAACACGACATTTTAATATTTTTTCTATATTGTAACAAGACAAAGTGGAGATGACACAGTGTCTCATTGTGAATATGTAAATAATGTGCATGTTTATTATAAATATATAAATATAACCATCTTTATTTTTCTTCTAAAATGAAGCACTTGTCTTTTCCCAAAGGTCTTTATTTTGTTTTTGAATGCAAATATTATTTAACTTGAAAACACAAACCTTTACTTTATTATTCTTTTATTATTAGAGTGCCCTCCAGTTCAATGTGAAATTTTATTATAAACAAAGTTGAGATAACATTGAATTGTACTTTATTTTATCATCAGCTTTTGACTTCATACAGACATTGATACAGCTACCAGGCTACTTCAAAATATATGGCACTGAATCATAACGCATGTTAGACGTTATGATGTTTTGGACCTTTTCTTGAGGAAATTCTCTCTAATTGGACCTCTTTGAATTTTCATTGAAAACCCCTGAGATAAAGTGTGGGAGTTTTTAGTCAGAGACCGGTTTTCATTTATTTTTTTTGTTGTAGGACAGCTTTATGTAGATTGCTATATTCCTTTTACTTGAAAGGAACAAGCTCTTGCACTTATTTTATTTTGGAGAGTTATGCAACTGTAAAAGGCAGATTAGCAGTTAAGACTGGGCTATTCTTTGTTGTGCAATAATGTTTTGTAGTGCATACTTAGTTTTTTGTCATATTTGTTTGTATTTAAGAGAAGATGATTAAATAAATATAAATGACAGAAGTTTAACAAAAATGTTTTTGATCAATTCATTGTTATATTAATCGATTAATTGAAAAACATTATGGATATATTAATCGATAAAACAATTGGTGCAGCCCTACAATGAAGACTTTTACTCACACAGAAGATACAACCTAACCCTAACCCTACTTTTGAAATGAAAACAACACTGAACCTTGTTGCTAACTGCAGGAACATTAGGGTCATTTTATGGCAAGAAATGAAACGTATTGTATGTTTTATTTTATTCAGTAAAACCCTGAATAGTCAAACAGCGAAGATTTTCTCCACACTGTGATGGACGGCTATGTGAAGAGAAAGAATTCAAAAACAGTGGGTCCTCTGAGGTGTACACAAACAAAAGATTCATTCATACGTTTTCTGTCCATGGCAACAAACTCTCTTTTGTGAGTTTTGTTAGAGACAAGTCTTAAAAAACAAATCTAAAGCAGAGGAATAAAGCCGCCTTCCTTCACATTTGGTTTAACCTTCTCCTTACAAGCTGCAGAATTATTTGAGAAAATACTCAAGCATATGGGACCATAAATTTCATGGTCTATTGTAAACAATGACCAGTTTTTACACATCATTCACTTTCTAATGCAGGTACAGGCCTGTATTAAAGTACTTCCTGTTTCATTGAAGAAGCCACAGAGCTGCTGTTCAACAAAAATGAAAAAGCTTTGTGAATTTAACATTATCAAAGTCTTAAGATTAGTCTGACATAATTTGAAGTGGATCGGATTAACTCCCTGTACAATGAATTCAAAATGGCGGCTTGCCTGTTGGGTTTAGGGTATGGCTTTAAGAGGTTGGGTTTTTTTTTACGTGTTGGCTGAATCTACGTCCTTCCCTCTAAAAAAAGCATTGAAAGACAGGGGAAATAAAAAACCTGACATTCTGGTGCTGGAGCCCTAACGATGTGAGACTAAATCCAAAGTCCTATACGGATCTATATATATATGTAAAAATGTCCTCTAGAGTTCAGCTGAGGCTAATTTGTGGCTTAAACATTGAGTGATTTTAATCAAATCGATAACTTTCTTTCTTTTTAGTGCCAAATCCCTTCTTTCTATTTCCCTGCACAGCATTTCCTCGCTGAGTTGCACCAGATGGATGGTAACAAGAAAAGGAAATTTTTTGTGAAAGCTGCTTTAACTTTGAAAGATTGATTTACCAAATGCTGAAAACTAAAACATCAAATGCTTTAGATGCAATAATTATTGCAGCCAGTATTGACAGGAGGAAGAATTACACTGGAGACACAAAAGAAGAGCAAAACTCCAAAGAAAGCACAAGTCGTCTTTGAACTGAATTTGATGTAACTCTGTCCATGACTTATCGTTTAATTAAAGACACAGCTCTATTCATGTTTGCTAATCAAAAAGTGATGTAATAGTTGGGAAACGTAGGCCCCCCTGTCCCAGCAAGAGCAAAGACAATTTCAAAATAATGGAAAAAGCGTTTCATACCTGTGATGTCACTTTGAGAGGAATGCACCGCAAACGAAGATACAAGAATAAAGGTGAGAAAACAGGTCTCCATCACACATTTAAATCAAGGAAGCAAAACACTTTCTCTGCACCAGCTGTCTCTCCAACACTGTGACCTTTCTAAGTACGCGGCAGAACACAAAGTATTGTTCGCTCTTCTGCGGTATTACTGGTGTCCCTGACTGACATGTTAACAAGTTGGCTGCAGATCCTTCAGCCCAACAGGATGTGGCACAACCAACACTGGGATAATCAGCAGGAAAGGACTGTCTGTTTCGCTGTCATGTGTGTGTGTGTACGAGGCTGATAAATTACAAACACTCTGGAGCTGAAATTGTGGGCAATTGGTTACAGAACTCCTGACCCTAACATTCATTCTGACGAAGGCATAGAGCATGTATTCATGTGTATATCACATTGTGTGTGTGAAATGGAGGAAATTATATGAATAGCAGAAAGCCGGGGGACTGAGGGAGATGAAAAGGCGAGAAATAACGATTTTGGGTAAGTGTGGGTGCACAGTAACCCCTCGGCTACTTGTCTTTACATCCCATAAATGTCTTTAATTAAGCTAAAGGTATTATCAGCTCCTCTGAGCACTATTACAGATTTTTCCATAATTACCATTGGGTGAATGGGGGCGGTGAAGAGAGACAGAGAAAGAGAGAGGGGGAGAAAGCAGCTATGTATTGTGGGTGTGTAATGACAGGGAAGGAGAAAAAAACCGAGAGCAGCAAGAAGGGAGAGATGTGGAGGGAGAGGTGCTCCAACAGGCTGAGAAAACCCGTGGAGAGGAGAAGTACGAGAGTGTTGCAGGGGAGCAGAGACAGTGTGACTTCAAAGAAGCCTGTGGCTGGTGACACAGAGCGTGCCACTGATCCTGTGGCCCCTCCTCTATGGGTAAATAATCACCATAAGCCTTGGCTCTGTCTAATGAATCCACTGCCAATGAGCTAATATCTGTTAACTATGTGCTTCATTATCACTGCCACAGACCCCCCGAGAGCCTGAGGATGGAGGACGGGATGAATAGCAGCAAGGAGTGAAGGACGAGTGGACAAAGCAAATCGAATGACACGGGGAAGAGGCAGAGAGGGCGGGAGAGAGGGAGAAAAGTGAAGTGTAAATGAAGGGAAGGTGTAAGCGGTGTGAGACGGCGAGGGAGAAAAGAGGCGAGGTACTGTGTGAGTAAAGTGGGTGGTAGCTGTAAAGTAGTAGCTGTGAAGGTCGATTCGGTACGGGTATGAAAAATGGATGAGTGTGTAAAGGAATGAAATCCTCGATTTGGTGGCCACATTCTTTAAAGCTCCTCACTCTGCCATGAATACGTGGCCTATGATTTAGCCGTGTATATGGGTGGTCCCATCACACATGTTGGAGCTCAGGCACTCAGCTACAGGGCCACAAGATGGCTGCAAATCAGAAAATGGCAATGCAGAGATGGAAATGAAAACCTGTAGCTGCTGTGTTTGCACGGCAGATGCATATATGTGGATTTACAATGGGCAAGGAGTGGAATGAGAATAAAACCCTCTTGGAAGACCTGCGCTTTCCTCTTGTCTTTGTCTGACCTCTGATCATCCTTGTGTCTTGCAGGATTTACACCCCAGAATCAGAGTGTGGAAATAAGTGGGTGACACTGGAGGAGAATGTTGAAATGGAACAGAAAAGGGAAGAAGCGGAGCGGCACAGTTGAAACTGTGGGACTCGCTGAGATGTAATTACACTGGCTGTAAAACACTTGGGTATAGGGATTAGACCTAAACCAGATAATGCCTCTGCTATGTTTGCACCAAGCTTCAGAGGAAAAATGGCACAAAATGAATTGGAAGTTATTCTGAACAAGGATGGGGAGGGGGAGAGGGAGCTCATCAGCAGAGTCGGCTGGAGTCTGCAAATAGATACGAGAAGCTGATTATTCTCGGTTTGATTCTGCTGACTGACACTGTATTAACAATTTGCCGTTCATTAATGAATGTTGATTGATTTTGGGGATGTGCTGTTTCTATGAGCTCATCTAAATTCTGTGTGCGGAAACAAACAGCAGAGGGCGTAAGAATCATCTCTTTCTACGCACCCCCCACAGACTGTAAAAACAGTTGGTGATATTAGAAACTTTGTTGGTTTGGACTTTTTTTAAAGTTGAAACCAAAGCTTAAAACTTGTACTTTTATCGTACTGCACTCCTGGATTTGACCTTCTTCTAGTTTGTATTATTGTCTTGCACGGGTTGTAGTGTTTTTTTTTATTCTGTTATTTGTATATACACATTTGTTTTGAGAAGTGCTACATAAATAAAGATATGATCTTCGCTGTTATTATTATTGCTAATTTAAGTTCAGCCCCAGCGCAACATTCCCCACGAGGACTTCGCTGTAACAGACTTAACTTCTCAGCTGCTGGATAACAAAAGTAGGTCATTTTCCAGGATATGAATCATTTCATTTGATTCTGTGTCTTCTATCCATTTCACGACAGAAATCTTCAAAGTGAAACCTGCTGTGCGCTTAAGATGCCATCGAGGAGCAGGTTGTGTTTTCAACGCGGGGGGTTTGGGTGTTGGGGAAGCGGGGCTGTGACGCTTCTCAGCCCTGATGACATCATCACCCAGCCACTCACACACACGCGCATACAATCACGCACACGGTCAGCGCTCACACTCCTCACACTCTCAGGAACTAGTTGTTGGAGCGGAGCGCAGCGGCACCTCGTCACTCACAGAGCCGAGCACCAGCTGGGGACGTTTCCACCTGTGCGCCGCCGCCGGGACGAATTCACAAGGATTTAAAAAAAAAAAAAGATTTGTATTTTTATCCCACTTTCATTTCGGCGGTTCGAGTCCGTCTTTAGTGCGCAGTGTTGGGACACTTGTCAGTAGTCGGACCCCTGCTCTGCTCCGTCCTGCAGCCAAGACAAGTTGTGTGTTTTCACGCATCTGAAGCGGCGGTTTCGACCCGAACACTCGCACCGGAGAGACGAGCCCGGCTCCACACAGAGGACCGGAGTCAACCATGGCGAGACATGACGCCCGAAATTGGCACGACAGCACCAGCGTGATGGGACTGCTCTTCCTGGTCGCGTCGATACTCGCAGGACACGGTAAGAAAAAAAAAATCACTTAGAAATAAAAAAAATAAAAATAAAAAACTTCCACCATCTCTATCTTAGAATTTCCTCTGTGCGTAAATCGTAGGGGACAAATTTAAATCTTTGCTGGGGCACCTGTTCCGGGCGGCGACAGGAGCAGGAAATCCGCCAGGTGATCCCCTCACACTCGGTGTACTGAGGATATTTTAAAGCTATGATCTTTATTTTCCTGCTGGGTTTTAGTTGCAGAGCGAAGTGAGACACTTTAATCTTCTTTCTCTCGGTGTTTTGGTTCCTAACTATGGGCTGTATTGATCTTTTGGGCCCGAGTTTCGGTCGGTGACTCAACAGCCTTTAGTTTTTCTAAGGTGTGGCTCTGTGGAGCAAGGTGTTTTCCCCAGGTGATCTCTCTTTCTCTTTCTCTCTCTCCTCTTTTTAACTCACTCTCTGCTCCGCTGCGTCCTTGGTGCTTCTCCCCCCTACAGCCAATTCTCTCCTCCTCAACTCCCCCCCCCCATGCTCCTTTATCCTCTGTCCACACATCATCCTTTATTAGTTACAGTTCACTTGAGAAAAATGGCTCTGGAATCAGCTCTTAATGTACACACAGAGTAATGGGGGGGGGGGCTCTCGTGTACAGTTTACCAGGCACAGTTTTCATCCAGCGAATCCAAGGCATGTAGATCTGTAATGTAAATTAAAACAAGGCAACAGGCTCCTCCTGCCTCCTTGGCAACAGGTTTACACAGGTTTAATAATTCAGGTGTTTTCCAGTCCACTAGAGGTCATGTTGCCTTCAGGTACTAAGGTCACGGCCATAGGTCCAGAAATGACAGCAAACATTCCTGGCATGCAGTTAACCTATTAACGTGTGTGTGTGTGTGTGTGTGTGTGTGTGTGTGTGTGTGTGTGCGTGAAACCAGTTCATGTTTTTTTTCTCTTCGGCTTCCTGTGTAAAGGACAGCTATTTGTTTTGTGCTGTAATTGGGGCAAGAATGTAGGACTAGTTCAAACTCATCACAACATGGGATTCTGTGCTTGTTCAGCTGCCTACTCTAAACGTTGCTTTTAATCACGACTCATAAGCTCAGTCGCTCTTTTGACTTATTCATGCCGTGGACCTTTTCTGTCCATTTTCATTTTACAGACCATGAAGTGCTCTCAGGGAAGTGAGAAAAGTGGGGGAGAAAAAAAACAAAACAAGAGCTTTTACATATTTATGAGGGAGAAGAAAAAAACGAAAAGGCTTTAACCAGAACGCAAAAAAGACTGCTGTTTTATTTGAGACAATTTTTTTTTTTCTTTCAACGTGAACCTCTAACCTCCTTTTGGGGAATAGTTAAGCAATGCGAGTTAAAGCTGCAACTGCTGCAGGAACGAAACTTTTCTTCCCCCTTGTCTACTTTTGCATTTTTAGTTTCCCTGTTTCCACTCGAGCTTTGTCAGCACTCACTTACCTCCACCTTCTACCCTGCAGTCTGAAACTCCGAGAATCCTCTGCAAAGTTTTCACTTTAATATGCCCCAGCTTTAATTTAAAAAGAAAAAAAATCTATGTTGAGATTGATGGGTTTTAATTAAGGTAGGATTCTGTGTGTCTTAATAGAGGATTGCAGGTTGGGGGTCTAGTTTAAGCTCTGAAATTACACTATATTACAGAACCCCCAACCCCCCCAAGTCAAGGTTGTAAGGGCCCGTGGATGTGGGTCAGGAAGGCTTGGCCCATTACCATGGAGATGTTTTTATTGGGAGAAGGCTGGGCTTATATGAGGGGAGTTTGGGCGGGGGGGTCGGAGGGTATAGCAGCATTGTCTTTATGGCTGAGTATGCTGTGTGTGTGCGGGGTGGTGACTGGCTGGCTGCCTGAGAAACTGTTGAGCATGCAGGGTCAGGGCCGGGGGAGGAGGCTGCTTCCTCTTCTGCCCACAAATGAAGCAATGTTTTTCTATGTGAACCTCAAAAGCATCCAGCAAAAGCTCCTCTCCGTGGCCCTCGTCGGGTTTTGGCGAGGAAACAGGTGGCTGTTCCCGGCGGCCCCGCTGCATTCTGCGGGGCTGCGGCCGAGGCTGAGTTTCGGTGATTGGCTGGAAAACTAAACGGACAGCAACTGATTAAGACAGGCGACGCCCCACCTCCCCACCTCCCCTCTTTCCCACCCGCCACTCGAAGCCTCCTCATCTCCCGCCAAACCCTCGCTCCCTCCCCCACCTCTGCTGTCGAGTACATACAGGGGCCTTGTTCTCGTCTCTATTTTTTTTTAAATTCCAGCAATCTTTCGTCCTCGTCTGTCCCGCGCCCCCTGCTGAGTGACGGTAGTCATTGGGTTATTCAAATGGACCCCCTCCATCCAGACTCCCAGCCTCTGTTTGGACTCAAGGCCATGCTGCTTATGACAGGAATATCATGCAGACAGGCAGGAAAGTAAACCACTTGAGAGCCCCACCACGGTCTGTCACCATGGCTGTAGGATTTTTTGTCAGCCAGAGTCGTTTGGGGCCCCAGTGAAATGGTGTGTTTTACATCCCACATGGTTCCACTAGCTAATGTTGTAATGACATGAAATGCTGGAAATTTTCCAGCGTCGTGACAACTCGCTCCCTTCCCAACAAACACACATAAGTCTCACTGTTCCCTTGCACGTCAAGATATCCTGTGAGGACAGTGCAATTCTGCAGAGCTTGGGACCATTCATCATTACAACAGGCAAAAAAAAACATACCCTCTGACTATTGAGAAAAATGCAGTTGATGAATCATGAGTAGTTTATTTTTCTTCCCTAATAAAAGAAAGAGAAAGTAAGTCCTTAGTATCTCATTAGTCCCCGTGGATCGAGGGGGCTTTGGTCTGAGTTTGGTTTTTGCGTTAATGGCTGTCACAGTTAGGTCCTATCATTATGTAAATGAGCTGTCCTCGCCCCTTTGCTGCGGCCTTGTAAATGTCAGATGGATTTTGAAAAGGTCAGGTAGACCTGTGTGTGTGTGTGTGTGTGTGTGTGTGTGTGTGTGTAGGAGAATCTCATTTTACGTTTGATATACACTAGTACTTCCTTATATACATTAATGAAGGGGCCTTCCCTGTTTAAATGACACATCAATAACCTCCTTCTCTCCCTTATAATCACCATTAAGAGTTCATTGATTCAGACAAGTATGCTTGAATTTACTGGAGATGTGACAGAGATACCAACCCTGCGTGTGTGTATGTGTGTGTCCTCATGGAAAATGTGAAGCGAATGTGGCTCCTTTATTTTCAAGTAACTCAATTATAGAAGGACTGAAGCAAATATTTGTTATTTCAACAGGAAAAATAAGTAATCTTTTCTCAGCAGTTATTTGCGATGGCAGTCGAAAAACAAAATGCCTCTTATCTAACAATTATGTAGCAATGGATAGAAAGCTTTTTAAATGGATGCATGGAAAACATTTCAGACACGGAGGCTATATTTATTAAAATAAGGGTTTTTAGATATACCAATATTTTTCTAAATGAATTTCCATGAAAACGACTTTGACCAGAAACACAAAGAATCCATGAGATTTCATTGTTGACTTGGCAAATATCATTAGACTGGACGGATGAGTCTGAAGAGAGGGGGTAGATGAGCACGAGTCACTGCGTTTTGTTGCATTTTAGGCCACGGACCGCAAACACAACTGAAAACCCACTCCCACGCACACACACATAAACACACACACAGCTGGTGATGAATAAGGGAAGTGACCTGAGGCTGTGCCATTAAGTCAGATGGCATTCCAATAATGGGGAGGAGCCGTCACGTCTCTGGATGGCAGTGCATGTGTGCTTTGCTGTTTACTTCAGGAAGTGTGTCGTCCTCAGCCGCAACCCTGTTATCTCCTACAGACATCACATCTCACTCCCTGCCCTTTTTAAGGGTGCTTTCCTTGCAACTTGCTGTGCTGTAATAAGATAACTAAAACTGGTATAGTGACTTCCCCCTAAGAAGGGTTGGTTTTCCTCCTTTTTTTTTGTTGGTTGGTTTGTGAGCAAGATCACTCAAAAATCTTCTAGACGGATTATCATGTAACAGGGAGGAAAGATGCAGTAAGGGTCAGAAAAAGAACCCATTAAATTTAGCTACGGATCCTGATCTTTAACATTTGGCATTTTCACAGATTTCCCATGGAAAACGGCTTAATCCTCAGACTAGTACATTTTAGTTTACGAGTTTTTCATTGCTTGATACAGAGAAGGTTCAAAACACTATTGGCCCTGTTTTTGGGGGGGGGAAGTATTAGACATATTTACCTGACTGATTTATACATGTGTGCAATTTGGTGCAGCTTAATTGAATCCAAGGGGACTGTTGGGCCTTGGCAGAAGTATGCGCTCTACAACTCTAGTGCCGTTCTAGTTCTGTGATGAAACCATCTCCATGTCGGAAGTCTCCCCTCCTGCCCTCCACCTACATGCACATGCTGGGTTGATGGCGGCCAGTGTCGGGGTCACACTGAGAGCCCCCCACAGGGATGTTTGTGTTAATCTCCAGGGGTTTCCAGACTGCTGGAGTCGGTCCCATCTGATCCAAAGGAAAATGAGCCGAATCCTCCTCTTAGAAGGAATGCCAAATGTAATTAGTATGAATAGGGCAGCGGAGGGGTTTCCAAAAACACCACTGCGCTGGGGTCGATGATATTCTTGGCAGAGGTGTTGGGTTAAACTCTTATCTGGGCCACATCAGATCTGTGCGTTAGCTCATACACTGATATGAGTTCGCTGCAAGAGACCATTTCATAATGTCCTGTAACCGCCCACGTCTCTAGATAATGGAGAGTTTCAAGACTGTACTATTCTCTGGAGTAGCATGCCAGCAGCTTATCTTGTTTATGTTGTTAACTTTATTTTTCAGCCACGTCAGACACGTTTCCACACCATTAGTCAAGATACCTTTTGCCAAATCTGCATTTCCCTATGTCTAACAAACCCCAGCTGGAATTTAGGGAGATGCGGGTCAGACCCATTCCAGCTCAGCCAATGTGGAGAATGAGCGGTAATTCCAATTGAAGATCCATTGAAAGGCAGCCAAACTCCTTAAAATAAAATCCCCTTAATTAACTAGACTTGGAAGATAGGTGTCTCTGCGACCCCCGCTGCAGTCAAATCACCAGAGAGGGGTGAGAGGGGTGAGCGCAGGCTGAGGATGTCGACATTTTCAAATTCCACGCCGCAGCATCTTGGCAGAGCGGATAAAGGAGTTTTCTTTTTTTCTTCGAGAAAACTGTGAGGGAGTGAACCGGGGAGGCCAAGAATTATCAGCTCATTTGTAATTTAGTCGCACCTCCCTCCTCTTCTTGTCCCGCTCTTAAAGCATGAGACACATATTTAACAGCCAAAGAGCCTTCTATTGTGGACAGTAAAAGAACTGCTTACACTAACCTTTCTCTTTTTATTATGGTTATCTGACCTGTAGCCTTTCTCCGTCATCCTTCTGTCTTTGTCACTATCTTTTATTCCTGAAATCCTCCCTATAGTGCACTCAGCAGATCTCTGTGCTACTAAGCACTGAGGCCCTTGAGTGTGTCCTCCTCAGCAATCCCTGCACTCACACACACGCACACGCACATGCACACACATGCACACGGCCGTTCATTAGCTGTCACCTTAATGTGTCTAAATGTAGTTTGCGAGGTGGAAGGTGGTTTGCGTTATTGATCCGGTATTGAATGGTGGATGATGCAGTGCCCTTATGTGATATTGAAAACATTTAGGGCTCGCTCCGTCGGCGTGACAGCGCCATGAAACATCGCTCTGTCCCCTCCTCCTCTGCTAATCCCCGCCTGTGTCCTCTCTGCCACCAGTTTTGTGAAATGTCGAGCCGCTTTTCGCCTCCACCGCCGCCACCTCTGTGTTTGTCTCGTCTTACACATTTTTATTCCTCACGTCGACGCGTGTAGGCCGACAAGGTTACAGCTGTTTCCTCACCTTTTGCTCCTCTATCAATATACAGAGACGCAGATGTGCTGCATCGCCATCGCATCCGACTCTATCAAGGTCATGTCGAATTCTCACTTATCAGCGGGCGGTGGACGGGCTATAGCTACAGGAGGAAATTGAATTTGGTGTGACGGGGTCTCGTCAGGACTGCGGACTCGTGCTCCTCAAAAACCTTGTGCTCACCAACTGCTTTCAATTCAGCCAGCTTTCCTCTCGGGTCCCGGGAGATTTATCTGAGGCGCAGGGGTAAAATTACATACCGTAATAAAAAGAAAATGTAGTATTCTTGCACAGATATCGTGGAAATAGGAGATGGAGCACGTCATTGCTGAGGTAATGCACAACAGCTTTATTTTTCATGAAAGCACGCAGAGTGTGTTCTTGTGTTTTACAAGACAGGCTGTGTTAGGATCCTAGAAGTATATCTCTCCGCTGATATCAGCACTGTGTGTATTGTTTCACTTGTTTTGAAAATGTGCTGCCATGCTACGCTGATAAACAAGCAGCGCACTCGTCATTAGTCCCACGAGCCTTGAAATGGCAGCAGCATATAAATTCTCTCCTGAACTAAAAGGTACATTAAGGTCATACAGAGGCAGCAGGTTTAGTGTTATCAGTGCAGTGTTTTGTCAACAGGGGTGGGCCCCAGTTTGTTTGGTGTGGCTCCTTGGGGAGAGCAGGGGCCTGAACTACCAAGCTGGAAACGCAAGGTTTAACCCTTGAGTTTTCGGTCCTATGAAGCTGGTTCACTTCTTTCTGGGGTAAATTACCATGCTGAAGCACAAACCTGCTCCATGCTCTTGAAATATGAGATCAAAAACTGTCAACTACCGAACTATTGACCATTCAGATCACTGGGAAACCCGAGTCATTTGTTAGCTTAAGTGAAGCCGGATAATGAAAACAGATCCTGGGTGTGCTGAACTCGCTTCGTAGCACAGGCCCCAGGTTCTCCTTCGTTGGCGCAATTTGTCTGGACCATGTTCCGACCTGTCACACTCGTGCCTTTACTTCCACTTCTCCATCTTGATCTATTCCTCCTTTGCCCTCTCTCCGTCTTTCTCTGTTGACTTCCTTTTCTAATGTTCAACTTCCTCTTCTCTGTAATTTGGTCCCCATAATTGATCCATCTGTTCCGTAAACTGCTGTGTCTTACTGTATCTCTCTTCCTCCTCTCATCCTGTTCGTTGTTCTCCTTCTGTCTGGTCTTAACCACAATTTTTTTTTTTTGCTTCTGTAATTGGAATGTCTGTCGCTTTCCTCTATCCTCTTACTCTCTCTTTCCCCTTAATCTCCATCCCTCTCTTCTCCTCTACCTCAGCTTTCTTCCTCTCCCTGTCCCACCATCCAATTCCCCTGTCTCTTCTATCCATGTCAGTCCCAGAGTTTCTCTTTAAGCTTTTCCGAACTGCCGTTGCCACTTTTCCTGTCCTGCTCTTGTTTGCTCCCCTTGTCTCTCACTCTAAGTTTTGCCTCATACCTTTAACAGCATCCCCCCTCCCTATGGACATTTGTATTGCAGTCGTTTCTATCTTCCTACCCCCCCACCCAAGGAGGTCTTCTGTTTGTTTTTTTTCTTCTACACATCAATCATTCTCTCTCTCCCTCTCTCCCTCGTCCTCCTCAACCTCTTTCTCTCCTAATGGCCAAGAACACCTCCCACTCCAAGCTGGTGGGCATTTTTTTTTAAGGTTAAGTCGCTGTGACACTTTTACAGTGTTTTACCCCAGCCCACCCCTCCCCCAATTATCTCAACCCTGTCTCCCTCGCCCGGACGGCGGAACGACAAACACATCACTTCCAAACACACAAAACCGTACATATGTTGGCGTACCCGTGCACTTAGTTCCCAGAGACGTTGGGCTGATTTGATGGTTGAATCACTTGATTACTGTACAGAGGACGGGGAAAAGGAGAAGTGACGGCGCAAAGTCAAGTGAGCGAGCGAGCTGAGGAAAGGGAGGGGAGGTGAGACAGACGGGGGAATGGAAACAGATGCAGGTTTTTCTTTCATTTCAGCAGAGCTAACCTGTCGTGCCGGGCTGACACTGTCCACTCCCCTGCTGTTAGATGCTGTCACACGCTCGTCTCCCCTGCAGGCAGTGACAAGGCCAGTAATACAGCCTGACTCATCTAACAAGAATCTCACACTGGAGATGAAATGGGATTACATTTGAAGAGTTAATTCCCAGTGTGCAGTGTAACACGAGCTGATACTGTGACGAAAAACCACCTTTCTGAAACTTTAGGTGAATTTATGGTTTTTTTTTTCTTTTCTGACACTGTTTTTTGAATATAGATGAATGTTAGAGCCTGACCAATTTAAAAATATCCCGATAAACAGACATTAGACATATAGGTATTGGTGTATATGTTGTGTTTATGTGGCAATATGCACCCATATGAAAACTTTTATTTAGCAGAATAAACAATGGAGGAAAGATGTGCATTTATGTTATTTAAGCTCTATGTGGTTGTACATGTGTTTCTTTTTATTTATAGTCATTTATAATAAAGTTCATGGTCAAACCGTAAAATATCAAACCTCAAATACTTTACTTTATCATTACAGTTTAATAATGACATCTTATGACAATCAGTATCTGACTGATCTGACTTTTTCTTACACCGGCATCGGCCAGAAAAATCCATTCCAGTCGGGCTCTAATAAATAAATGTGTAGAATCAATTTAAAAGTTGTTTTTTGTGATCCGTTTTAACTTCTGAGTCACCTTTCTGAGAACTCTGAAACTTTTCAAAAATGCTACCACACATAGCCTCCAGTAATATCTCTAAAAGCAGATTGAAAGAGTCGGTAGCTGTTCTCAGCATCTAACAGTCGTATTAAACTTTAAAAAATCTAGTGAAACTAAAACAACTATTGTTTGAATCTATTAGTTGATTGACAGAAGTTTAAGCAGCAGCTATTTTAATAGTCAAGTCACAGTTTGAGTTATTCTTCAACTAAAAATGCCAAATATTTGTTGGCATCAGTTACTTACATGTGGTTATATTCTGCTTTTGTCTGTTTTACATCAGGAAATTGAATGTATTTCAGTTTTTGACTCATGATCAGACTAAACCAGCAGAATTGTTGAAGATTGTGGGATTTTTGCTTTTGTAATTTTTTTATTTTTTA
Source organism: Hippoglossus stenolepis (assembly GCF_022539355.2). NCBI lineage: Eukaryota > Metazoa > Chordata > Actinopteri > Pleuronectiformes > Pleuronectidae > Hippoglossus > Hippoglossus stenolepis. The sequence continues at coordinate 18,478,793 of NC_061490.1, forward strand.
AAGAAATTGATAATGAAAATAATCGCAGGATAGCCCTGATATATATTTCTCATTGAATTTGCTGGAGTGAATGTCCCTTGTTTTTGAAACGGCCCACTGGTGTTATTTTAGGAGTCTGGGTTAACTTTGTCGTGATACATTTTTAACTCGTTTTCACAAGAGGAATTTGGCATTCAACAGCAGCAGGCTTGAGATGTTGTTTTTAGTCCAGGCTGTCAGCTGGCTGCTGCTAGACAGAATGATGCACTTGGTGTTACAGAATACAGAGACACTATTGTTCTCAGCCCGAGCTGAGCGACCCCCACTCCCCCTTCCATCCCCCAGACTCTTCCCCTTAATCCAGGTGAGCTGAGGGAGACCACTGAAAAGGACGTCTATTGTCCTGCCTCCCCCCCCTCCCTCTCCTCCCTCTGCACCACACCTGTATCAATGGACAGACCTGCCTTTGAGTAGTAGCCCCAGAGGAAACGTGGTAACAAGAGATGATTGGGTAGTTTCTCTTGAAATGGAAGCTGATGGAGAGGCTTTTTTGTTGTTGTGTGGATGGACCACTCTGGTGCCTTTTTTAACAGGTTTCCCTGGTACACTGGGCCTTTTCAAAGGGAAACTGTCTGTGGAAAGTCAGATATTTGCTGTTTCCTATGCGATACGCTCGTTTGAGCTGTGTGCGCGTATCACACACTTGCATGTTTCTCGGCTATTTGCTGTTTTGGCTTTCTATCTTGGCCTCTTTAGGAAGAGCCAGGAGGGGGGAGAGGAACGAAGGAGGAGAATGAAAGAGAGAGACGGAGTATCTTCTCTGCTGACTAGTACTTGTCACCGAGGCTCATTGGGTGCGTGCTCACTCCCTCAGGTTGCTAGGAGCCATCTTCTAAAACCTCCCTTTAAAAACATAAAAAAACTCTTTAAAGGAAACACTTTAACCGCTTACTTCTGTCCTTTTCCTCTCTCCCAACTTTCCTCTTCTCGCAACAAGCTGGCGGCTCATTTGTGCACCAGTGATTCATGAATTTATCTCTGGCACGGCACAGTCATGCAGGGTGCGTGTGCGTGCGTGTGTGTGTGTGTGTGTGTGTGTGTGTGTGTGTGTGTGTGTGTGTGTGTGTGTGTGTGTGTGCTGTGTGGGTGTGTGTGTGCGGAGCCTGAGCGACAGAAGAAGACAGCATGCCGGGGGAAAGGTAGACAGGGAGAAGGAGAGAGGGAATGTGCTGTGATGCCAGCCTTGATTAGAGCAGTAACACTCGCCGTTTAAACACACATTTAAATAGACACAGCCTTAGGAAGATTGGGGGAGTGGGTGTTGGGGGTGAGGTGAGGAAAAGGAAGTGGTTCCTCTAACGCAAGTGCTCTCAATTGTTCTGGTTTAAAATAGAAGTCCCCCAGGCTCCACCTTTCAACTTTCCCTTGTTCATTTTTTTATCCCTCTTTCTCTCTCCTTTTCCTCCACCGTCTCCCTCTCCATTTTGTCGTCTGGTTTCGACACAGGATTGCTTTATCTGACATAGATTATTGATGTCCTGCATGGATGTTTTTCTTCTCCATCCCTCTTCCCCGGCATTCTCTTACACGAGTCCCTCTCGTGTGTCCGCTCATTTGGCTGTCATCCCCGTGCCAGTCAGTTCCCTTCCTCTAGTCCAATTTATCTCTCCTCCTCATTCCTTCCAGATGACTCTCTCTCTCCTGTCTCTCCCCTCATCACATCAGCCCATTGTGAGTTTGCACCCCCCCAACGCCCCCGGTCACTCTCCTTTTTCCTCTTTGAACCTGACTTTGCCCGCTTGTCTCAGGTTTGAGTGGCCTACTTTGATTTCCTCTCCCTCTTCCCCCTGCCCTTTGCTCCTCCTCTGTTCTCTCTAGTGTTTATTTACATAGAGAGAGAGAGATGGCAGCGCTGTCGGGATAGATTGATGGATGGCGAGAGGCCACGGGTGAGGGGATCTAGGCGTTTGATGGACGCGCCTGTCAGTTAGGATACTACTTAAAGAATTGGCTATTTGGTTATTGTAAGAAGGTCCTTCCACGGAATATTAAGACACACACACCTAGGAGAACTCATTCTATTCACCGCAAGTGTCCCTTTGACATCCATGGATCTAATCATTCCCTTGATGCACCTTGAAAGGTCCTAACAAGCTAAAAGTAAAACAATCTTTAAAGACTTATTGACGTTTTAGAACAAGAATCCATTGATGGAGACCCTGCCCTTGAAAAAGCTCGTCCCTCGTAGATGACATAATTAAGCCGTGTCAACATGTGACAAACCGAGCTCAGCTGCATTGGAAGAATTAATATGCACAGCAGGGTCGGAGGAAGCCAGTCCATGATCTTGTAATGCTCCCAGCCATTCAATTCCCCCCCGAAGCCATCACACTCAAGAGCAAGTTATCTCACAAGCCATCAAGGCTAATACTGGACTTGGTCTTTTTTTTCTCCCAGTAGCTGGTTTTAAGACTCGTATAATCTCCATCGGTATTGCATTCCTTTGTCAAGTATAATGAATACACTTGAGTTTTTACATGGTCATTTAATGCTGACCCTCGGGTTAATTGGTCTTAAAAGAATCAGATAGTGGCCATTATATCATAATACATAGTCCAGTCTGATTAGGTATTTAATGTGTAACTCCACATTAGGCTAAACTGATTTCAATGTTACACTTTTCATATATAAATATACATGATTGTTGTTGTCTCATGTATTGTATATACATTTATTGGATTAGATGTAAATCTGTTGATTTGAATATAAGTTTAATTAGATTTTTTTCACTGTGCTGAGAACTGCTGAATGAAAATGGATGGAGGCAGAACAAGAAGAGTTCAATCAATAACATTTTATTTGTATAGCCCATATTCACAAATCACAATGTGTGTCAAAAGGCTTAACAAGGTGCAACAACCGCTGTTCTTAACCCTCAGCGAGAGTAAGGGTTGGAAAAAAACCTATTAACAGGGGGAGAAAACGTAGAAACCTCAGAGAGAACCACATGTGAGGGATCTGTCTCCCAGGACAGACAGAAGTGCAATGGGTGTCGCGTGTTCACAACATTGATGAGGAGAACAGTTTGTTAAATAATGGAAAAGTGTGTCAATGTTTAAAGTATTTATACATGAGAAAATGTCTGGTAGACTTTGGGAGCGCATTTTTCCCACTAAGGCTAATGCTCTGTCTCACTATATCGAGGCGGTGTTTCCCAAGAATGATCTAAACTGTGGTGGCCCGCCATATTCCTATTTGGCCCGCCACAACCAAAACTTTATTTCACCCTGACTTTTCCTGTATTGTATAGTTGTGCACAGCGTTATTTACAGCTACTGCTAGCTTGCACATTCGTACATTAGATTTGTATCCACGCAGACGTCAGACTGCATAGCTGCAGCTGTGTGCATTCAATGCAGTTCTCTCTCTCACTCTCACTTGATAACTTCTCTTTAATTTGTGTATCTGTCACTTGGAATCTGTTGTGCACGAGAGCGATAAGATACAGTTGCCTGGTTGTACTAATACTGTATATGAGTTAATATTTATAGTCGAGAGAGAGGAGTGGGAATCCAGCAGTGCAGCTGCCTACTACGCCATACATCATAATGCCAAGTACAGGTCAACACAGTGAGTCTGTAGCCTGAGATGATACAGAACATGCAGCTTGAAATACTGCAGCAGTTCCCTGGCTGAGGTGATTCAAAATGAAAAAAAATGGAACTTCAACTTAAGTTATGTTTCACTTTAACTGTGCTTTTCACATCTCCATATGAGCCAATGAACACTAGATGCTTCTTCTAATCCTAAGCAAATCAGTGGTATCACACATTTTTTCTCAGTTTATTTTTGCCATATTCACACAGGAAATAACACCACCAGTCATGCACTAGACTGTACAATACTCGTGCCTTAAAGTTAAATACAGTATGTCTCAGAAGAAAAAGTGCCAGACGGTTGCTACTTCCTTCCTCATTTGTGACGATTTGTCACTTTTCTTTGTTGCTGAATGTGATAGTAAATTGGACTGTTACAGTTTAGGAAATTGTAGCCTCATAATGAAAGAATCAAAAATGTTGCCAAAAAATCCTGCCACCAGGGTTATTTAACCTGATATTGATGGGGGATGTATATGTGGCGTTGTCTTGGTAAAGTGAATGACTGATAAATCGAGGCATGGATCGGTGTAGCACAAAATCATTAGTTCACCCCACTCGCGGCAAGTCCGTAATGGCAGAATTGACACTTCTGGATCTGCAGCGATCATGTGAATTGGCAAGAGGAAGAGGCAAGTGCAGGCCATGCTTTTAGAGGTAAATGTATGCTGGCAGTAGCTAAAGGGAGGAAACGAGTGAGAGCGTGATGGCAAGAGGAGGGAAGCCTGTTACCAAACCATCAGTGGCAGTAATGAGACACAGGTGCAGCTCATGGAACCACATCCTCTATCAGAGAAGAAGATGAGGAGGCTGGAAAGTAGTCAAAGATACTGTAGCACTACAAGACAGACTCCAGCAACGTTTCTCTTTGATAGAACATTATTACTTATTAGCATGCACACCCTCATAGGAGTTCTTGAACAATCAACCGAAAACAGTCAGCACCCTTGGGATGTGTCATTACACTGGGCGGCCAAGCTTTTTCTGACTCTCCATTCATTTGCATCTATTTTCAGCGCCTAGTTAGAAAAATCAGAAGTGCAGCACATTAAAAACAAGCATGAAATGCAGCCACACAATAGGACTAATTCTGGGTCTTTGCTTGTTGTTCATCATCTCTGATCGTTTCATTTAGACTTGGCTTTTCAAACATATGCTAATGAACAAGGAACCTGGAGAAGTTGCTGCTTTGCAAACGCTGCAACCGATGTCAGGACTCGATTGTTAATGAACTTATATTTGGATTCGCTCGCTAAAAAAAGGGAAATGTTGGATTAGTTAGAAAAGCTGCTTGGAAAACTGGCGAGTGGAAGGGATGCAATGAGGAAAAAGATTAAGGAGGGCCGAGGGGAGAACGTAAGGTGACAGATTGAGATAGGGGAGAGAGAGAGAGAGGGGAACAGAGGGCACAAGCTGCACAGGAAAAGGTGTTAAGACAGTGTCAGGGCTTCTGCATCAGAGGGTTGTGAGCAGCAGATACAAACTCCCCGCCGCAGGCAAGGTGGGGCGACTGCTGCTGCTCAACTTGTTTTTCTCCACCAACTTTTGAGAACAGTAACAGGCATGAACCAGATGGAAAGTTCAGGAAAGGGAAGGAAGAATCCCCACTGTGTGTGTGTGTGTGTGTGTGTGTGTGTGTGTGTGTGTGTGTGTGTGTGTGTGTGTGTGTGTGTGTGCGTGTGCGTGCACGACGTCGAGAGAGGGAGGGAGGAGTGGTCCAGAGCAGGTGCAAGTCAGCATGTGCATGTGGGTGCATGGTTTGTTTGAATGTCGGACATCAGAGGGGCTGAGAGAATGGCCTTTGTGTGCAGCCAATACCAAGTGAGTAAATATTTTCGAAGTGCATGCTGCGTTGGTAGATTGTTCTTTTAGGCAGCAGGGGTAGGCAGGGGAGGAGGGGGGAGATAAGAGGAGAGGAGACGGCGAGCTAAAGGAAACTGTGAAGCTGCAGCTATGTTTATTCCAGCAAGCAGAGACGAGAACACAAGCTGAGCTTTGTCCCGCGCCCGGGCTAACTAATGTTAGAGCTTGCTGTGAGACCTCGGATAGACGCTAGCATAAACTGCTTTGCTCTTTCCCCTTCATTTGCTGCCAAATGACATCGCTTACTCTGCTACGGGGTTGCCCTCGCTGCCAGTGGCCGCTATCATGAATGAACAATGTGTACTTCTCAGGGCCCTTACCTCCACTCAGGGTGCCTCTCCACACGCTGAAGGTGTGTACACTACAGGAAACGAGGCTCGGCATAAGATGATATTCACACGGAGGCAGGGTTGTTACAGCGATGTTTGATGTGTTTTGTTTCCTACCGTGGGAACGCGGTGCGAGTAAAAACGAACATGTGACGCACACACGCCAAACACGTATGCCACGGCGTGACCTTCACGCTGCCCCAGTTGTGTTGGATGTAGGTTTTTTTTTTTGCTATTGTGTTAGAGCACGACGGGCCCAGTGGGGGATGAGGAATAAGAGGGGTCATTCATTCATCTCACACACACACCCTGAACACATGCACCCACACCTCCCTCACAGGCCTTTCATCTTTACTCTCACAGGCTTCTCTTGTTCTGTCAGTCTCGCTGAAGAGAAAGACGGGAGAAAGAAGGGGATAGAGATGGAGGAAGGATGTCAGGGAAACGGGTGAGAAAAGGGCTGGGTGAACGCGAGAGACAGAAAAGAAAAAAAAAACTGAAAAAACGACAAGTGATTTAAGGTTTCCTGTTCCCTGCAAAGCCCTTTACCAACACTGCCCCACCCCTTCTCCATCACCTCCAGTAACAGGTTGCAGTAGCTGCCTCTGCTTCCGCGCACTTTGTTTTTCCCTCCGTCCATCTCTTTAATTGTATCCTTCTCATCTCATCTCACCCCCCCTTCCCCTTTCTGCTCTTCCTCTCTTCCTCTGTCCATCCCTCGTTCTCCCCTGGGCTTGCCTCAGTGGGTCGGTTCCAGTCTGTCTGTTTGCTGATGACTCCACTTGGAGCAGATGTGATGCTCAGCAGCTGTTGCTCTGCGGCTCACCCCACCCACCACCACCACCCTCTCATATCTCTCTCTGCCTCCCCTCCGATGTTTCTTATGTTCTCATTTATCGACGTGTCTTTCTGTTCTCTTTCAAAACCGCTGTCTTCACCGGGAATTGGCGAGTTTAGTGTTATTCTCAGATCTCTTGTCTTCCCTGACCAGCCTCACCGATTCGCCGCACTCTCCAGCCTCCCTCATGCAGATGTTAACGTTCAAAACACATCAATTTTTGTCATAAAAATAAGTCTGGAGTTTTTTGTGTATTTTTCTGCCACATGAGTGCCACACTGTAATCATGTGTAACAAATTCCGGCCGTTGATGGCAGCTTTTCAGAGGGCAGACGGAGGGTATTGTGCCTCCATAAATCTGGCAACGCGACAGAAATGCGAATGATTGTGTGTTCGTCAGTGCAAGTGTGCGTTTGTGTCGTTGTTTATCCTCGCAGGCACAGTGTGTTGTTCAAAGCCATGCGGGCCCAGAGCTTGAATGATATGTATAAAGACGAAATGTGACTTGGACACTTGAAGAATGATTAAGTGGGTTTTATTTGGGCTAACTCCCATCAGTGGCCCGCGCTTCTTCTCGTTAGAATCCTCATTGGCTTGCTCTCTGTGCTCATTTGCTCTCTCGCTCTGCCTCCATCTTTGCGAGAGTCGGCTGGTAAGCGGAGCATCCTCTGACAGGTGCCCTCTCGTCTCAGATTAGAGGAGAAGAGGGTGAGGAGTCGGGGTAGTGGTGGGCGAGGTCACGTCACTTTGATGACTTCAGTCTGGCGAAATCAGTTTCTGGACAGGCGTGTGGTTCTCTCTCTCTCTCTCTCTGTCTCTGTCTCTGTCTCTGTGTGTGTGTGTGTGTGTGTGTGTGTGTGTGTGTGTGTGTGTGTGTGTGTGTGTGTGTGTGTGTGTGTGTGTGTGTGTGTGTGTGTGTGTGTGTGTGTGTGTGTGTCACATCTGTAATTGGTTGCCGCCGCTGCGCTCACAGCTCGGCCTCTGATCTTGGGGAAATCTGGGATCAGCGTGGCAGATCCGCCTGCTAATCAGCAGTCAGGGCCCACGCACAGGGAACGTCAACCTGTGCTCGGCTCTGAAGGCTGGAATATCACCGCGCCTGGGATTTAATCACACCAGAAATCCCTTAATGGGAAACGTTATGTGCAGTCTAATTTAAGGATGTTGAGATAAAACTTTGTGGTGAGTGTGTGTTTGGTTGTGACAGCGGCATTGTTTGTGTGAGTTCTGTGTGCATGAGTGAAGCGCTGATAAGCGATATCGAGCGCCATTTTGCCCCAGTGCTCTCGGATGATAAGATTACAACAAGGCCAGATCAGTGGTGGCTCTCTTTGCACTTTACCCTCTCTGTGACCAGTGAGTATTCATGGTGGCATACGGCACAGCGTCATTGGGGAAATTCATAAGAGGGATTCATCACTCGTTCCTGGTTCCCCTTTGAGGACTGCGCTAATTAGCCGGCGTCTGTGATTAGTTGGCTTGTGTTTGATCTCCTTCACTCCTCTCCCTCTTTGTCGCAAAGGCTGCCTGGCTGTGCCGCAATTTCGCTGCGAGTTTCACCAAACACACACACGGGCAGACACACACACGGTTCTGGGAAAAACAGACACACAAAGATGTACGCAGTGGCAGATTCTTCCCTGCCTTTCGGAGACACTGCAGGTGGCCTCAGAGACGCAGTATCATACACCAGCAGACAGCCACATAAACACACGTGAGCTGTGGCGCTCCAACCACAGAATCCGGCACTTCAGTAGAACGAGTACAGCTGTTAATATTTCACTACTGCATACCAAGAACTATGTTTACTTTCACTTCGAGAGAGGCTCAGTCTGTCATTGAAATTCCCCTGAATAACCAGATGTTGCGCTGCTCCCTTAAGCAACACTGGGTGTGGGCAGCTAGCTGAGGAGTGGATTTACTTAAGTTAACCCCGAGTGATTACAGCTGAAGATGGGCGAATTATGAACGTAATTAAATTTGTATAAATCCCCCTTTGCTCCCCTTTTTGCGTTAGGTCTCAATAGCAAAGCACAGTAGGGGATATTCATGCTGCGTTTAATATGACACAAATAGGAGCAATTCTTTGGTGCGTGACAGAGCACTGTCTAATTACACAGAGGCAGATATTGAAGGGCCCGTCTGTCCTTGAAGCTGGTCAGTGGAGCATGGCAGGGCCATCTCTTGTCTCTTCATACCCCATCTATCTATCCCTCCCTTCTCCCTCCCCAATTCTCTATCTGTCACTCTGCCTTAAGGGGGTAGATGGTAAACAAAGACGGCTCCAACCCAATGTAATGACGACCTGACAGGGGACGGCTCAAGCATCGTGTGTGTGTGTGTGTGTGTGTGTGTGTGTGTGTGTGTGTGTGTGTGTGTGTGTGTGTGTGTGTGTGTGTGTGTGTGTGTGTGTGTGTGTGTGTGTGTGTGTGTGTGTGTGTGTGTGTGTGTGTGTGTGTGTGTGTGTGATAGCGCCCCTCCTTATGATCTCTAGGAAGTGGCTTCAATCCTCTGAGAGTCAGATCAATCGTAGCATCATTGTGCCATTACAGGCTAAAACCAGGATTCAGACAGCTATCGATGGGAAACTCGATCCACAGCAATTCTCTGGTCAGACGGATAAAAGCTGTTTAGAACAGCAAACAGTTTATCAACAATATGAACATGTAGGAGAAGCCGACGCTTGGTTATTTTTCAGGGTTTGCCTTCATCATCTGCGTGTATGTCTCCTCTTTTTCATCCTGATAGTTATTCTTTTTAGTGTTAAAAATGTCATCAACACGCCCATTCAGTTGCTGTGAATCCTCTGGATATAGTTCTAATCTATTCTCATATGGAGTCATTCAGACATTGTCTGGCTGGCAGGAAAAACTCAGGAGACTATCCTGAGCGACTGTGGATATTTGTGTTCTCACATACAGCCCCTCTGCAAAATTCAGGAGAATATCTCCAGTTCGGTGCGTGTCGAAACTCGAATAGTCCGTACGTCCAGTAGTTGATGCACCATAACAATTTGCCCATGGATTGTTTTTTATTTGAGATATTCTCATTTAGTAACCTCATTGTGTTTATAGATGTATTCTGTTTATTGTTCCTGACTGACAGAAGAGGATTTCTTTTGAATGCTATTGGACTGGTCGACGTCCTGACATGTGGGGATGCTGAGATGTAATTCTTTTTTAATCAATACTGCATTGTTGTCTCGCCTTCAGGACAGAATCATGATTGTGCTTTGTTTCGGTCCAGTGGAGCATTGTTGAAGTCCATACAGTCACACCTAACCATTTTCATTATTGATTCACCTGTTGATTATTTATTTCAATAGTGAAAACAGCCTCAAGTCAAAAGGAACTTTTTTAAATTGCAATTTCTGTCACAATAACAGTTCAAAACACAAATATATTAGATTTATAATGATAGATATCACAGAAATTTAACAAGTCACATTGTAGAAGCCAGAATCGGCAGTATTTGAGACATTTCTGCTTGACATATAATTGAGATCATTAAAATAGTCTATTATTATTATTACAATACAACATTATACAGGGTGAGAGAATTGAATTAATTGACATATTAGTCCATGTTTTCAGTTCATTTGGTCACAGTAATGTTTCGATGTAGACAACAAAGAGCCTTTTCAATGCAAACGCATCAGCGCAGGTGTCGTTAGTCACATTAAACAATCTTTCATGGCTTTTTATGACCTTCTGGTTTTATCTGTAGGTTTCATGGCTTATCGTTGAAAGAGAGAAAAAAGCCTGTACTGCAGTGTTCACACCTTTTTTTATTGGAATATAGCCTTTCTTAGCCACAGCACTGTGGTGATGCTGGAGAATGTTGTTAATTGGAATGAAACACGGGTAATCTGATTCCTGTGTGACCAGCCAATTGTAAGAAAGATGGTGCACACGCTGAGTCTCTTAAATTAGCAGCAATTTTTTTTCCTGCTGTCATGGGGTGTTACCTGCTTTTTTAAAAATTAATTTTCCCTCCGTCTTTCATCTCCTCTGGCTATATGGTTTTATTATTCATAATGTCTTTTCAGATTTTTTATTATGTAGTTTAGTTTATGTGTGTTGTTTGGCACAGTTGCCTTTTTAGAGATTATTAAAGTTTTGCGTTGTGCTGTATATCTCCAGACGTCCTCAGAGACGTCTTTGTTTATTGCTTTACTTCGACTGTGGTGACGCAAGGCAGCCGCTCACGTTTTGTATTTTACTTAACAGACTGACTTGAGAGAAAACATCAGGTTATGTGACCTGCCTCCTGTTGGTCTTTCTCCTTGAGCAGTACATCTGTCCGTCTTATTAGTTGTTCATTCATCCATCTATCCATCAGCATCAAAACAATACACCATGTTCCCAAGGCAAGTTGTCATAGTGACCCTCCTGCACAGAATAATGAAAGTAGATCTTAACATTCTGTACAAAAGGACAAAGTGGAGCAGAGGGGCGGCGGAGAACATCCCTGAGCAGTAACTCCACGTACGACTCTGCTGTTTATTGCCTTCGCCAAAGAGGTTATGATTTCACCCCTGGCTGTTTGCTGGTTTGTATTTTTGATTACAGACATTACACAAAAAACATAGGGCAGATTTCCATGAAACTTGATGGAAACATGCGGTTTGTGTCAGTAGTTCCGGATCAGGAGGTGGAACCAGGTTTATTTATTTATTTATTTATTTTCCACTTTTTTCAGCATTTTCCTTGATTTCTCAGGATAATTCATGGGTCTTGATGGAAACAATCAGGCATGTTTAGGGGACTGATATTTATGAGTGTGTGCTATTTGGTTAAAAAAAATGCCTTTCCAGACAAAAGCCAGATGCTAGCAGGTGTTTTTAGTGGACAATGCCATTCTTGTTACTGTTTTCTGTTGCACCCAATAGAGACAGTCCTCTCTTCTCTTTACCTTTCTGGCTCCGTTTCATCCCCTCCCTCCTCAGTATCACCTTTCCTCCTCTGCCGTTGCGAACACATGATAGAAGGCATGTGTTGGAAGTGCAGAGTTTCATCTTACCTGCCTCTTATTGAGACTGGAAGACAATGCACTGTTCACCTCCGCCCTCTCAGCTCCCGGCAGACGCGCGGGAAGCAAACTCCAACGCAAACACAGCAGCTGTTGTAATACACAAAGCTTTGTTACCGGCTGTTTAATTGCTTCAGTTATCTATTGTCCTCCACCCCTATAGTTTTGTTCAGCCTACTTGCCTGGTGTTTGCTGATTGTTGCCATCTCCCCCCCTCATCGCAACGCTCATTTGTCTTTATGCAAAAATGCTGAAGCTGTTGCATGTCGTAATTGCATTTTTCAAGATGCATGTAGATGAATCGGCTATCCATATCTCTGACAATTCAGCTGCAATGCCTTAGTAGCATGAGTCATAATAAATCATATCTTTTCCTGCTTTGTTAATAATACTTTTGAAGGAAGCGACACACCCAACTTTTTATTTTCCTTGTAGGTGTTGCGTTCTGGACCCCATCTCCTCCCGACCTCTCTAATCTGTCCCTGCAGACTTCCCCTATCGGCTCCCTCCCATCAGTAATTCTATCCAGTCGGTTGTTTCTATGTGTTGTGATGGACACAGTCATCAGTTTATCATAATATTGGTCCTCTCCTCCTTGTTTGTTTGCATGACCTTCTGTCTTCCATATGTCTGGCATTGATTTGGTAACATGCTGTGTGATCCTCCTGACAGACTCACTGTGCTAACAGCCGTCGCCCTCATATCACAGCACTACATTTTAATCCCTTAATGTGGGCTTTAAATTGGATTGGTCTCTCACCCCCTCAACTATGAATGAGCGGCGAGGCGACAGCGTTGTTAACCAATGGGCTCATCAGCAATGAGCTGAGTGACAGTGGGAAAAGCAGCTCGGGGAAGGGGAGCCCTCCCCAAGGTGATGTAAAGGTGAACGTTGGCGAGAAAAGCCGCGCTGGAAACGCAGCTGTGTTTGGGTCTGGGGGCGGGGTTGTCATGGAATTCCTCTCACTTTAACAGGCGGCTCGGTTTTTAATTCGGGGGAAGGATCACACCCAGCCTGAAATATCCTCTCTGACACCTCGGTAGACTCTCACATCCAAGTGTTGCTTGGGAGTCGAAAATAGGACGCATAATCACATTATGTTGACAACTGACACACTGAGAGATGAATGTATACACACAAAATGATGGATGCAGACATGGACGGACAAACAGGAGGACTCCCCTGGACATTTGCAGATGGTACCTGGTGCTTTTCTCCAGCTGTACACTTCTGATTTGGCTTCATCCTTTAAATCATGGCCATTTCTGAAGTGAGATGCTGCCAGAATGTGGATGAGGCTTGCACACACACACACACACACACACACACACACACACACACACACACACACACACACACACACACACACACACACACAATCAGTGTCAGAAGGATTTCTTTGGCCATGCTTGCGGCTAGACCTGTTAAAGAGGTGCAAGTCCTCAACATGCATAATGGGGAGATGCTTCACATCAAGACACTGACCCCTAACCTGTCTGAAAAATGTTTTCTTCCACCCTCAGATTTACATTTTGAGCTTGTGCGCAGACTTCCGTCACCATGGTCACCCAAAAGTAGAATCTAATATTTCATGCAGGGCTAAAATAACATGCCCAGTACAATTACCATGAGGAGCGATGGCACACAGGGCTGGAATGAAGAAGTCAGACAGAAAAAGAACCAGCGGAGTCAAAAAAAAAAAAGAAAAAAGTAGTCAAGGAATAGCAGAATGAGCTCGGGGGATGAAAGGGATTTATTCCAAAATGAAAAGACAGGACAGGGCTATGTCACAGAGGGGGGAAATAAAGAGAAAGTGAGCGATGCCGAGAGAAGGCGAAGAGCGGTGGAGGTAGGATGATGTGCAGTGCCCGAGCCGGGAGCCGCAGGGGAGCTGGGTGTCTGTCAGCCATCCAACCAGTAAGTTATTCAGTCACTTATTCAGTGGGTTGGAGCGATAGCAGGAGCAAGGCAGTATAGAAGCAGCAGTTATTTGTTTTGGCTCAGGAGAGCTTTGTCCTCTCCGGCCACAGTAAACTGCCTCTTGAAAGCGAGACGTTACTGACCCTAACAGGCCCGGCACCAGATTAAAACATGCAGTACCATAAAATCGCACTTGTGCCTTATGGCCTCGATCATTTCCGTGCTGTGTTTTATGCTTTACACACCTACTACTTCACACAGTGTATTTCCTCATGTTTCACTTCATGTCATTCTTTGTTGCCGTGTTTTCTTTCACTGTCTCTCTCCTTCCCCTCATTCGCTCTCTTTCTTCGCCCTCTCCTGGGTCAGGTACAGTGTAGATGTTGGTGTCTATCAATAATGAAGTGACGAGAGGAGGAGGAGGAGAGCACACTGCTTTCGTTCTTACTCGGGAATGAATTATTCACCCGGTGGAGAAGAGCACCTCTCTACCCAGTGTGCTCGCGCGAGCTAGTGTGTTTCTGCGACGGCCTGTCTAAATGTGGTTATGCTTTACCTAGCAGCTGTACGCATGTGGCCCCGTTTGTCTTATCATGACCACACACACAAACCGTTTGCAAGTCAGTTTTATCTCCATCCCATGCATGGTTTTCCCTCAGCGTGGCAGATGCTAAATGATTAAGCGTGTTGTGTATGTTGTCTGGTTGTAGGTTACATCCTGTTGCGAGGTGCGATCCGCTGCAGTAACCAGAGTGTGTTTTTTCCAATTCGATTCAGACAAACATGATTTTTTTTCCGACCTGTTTGACCGTTGAGCTTGTAAGACTGTTTGTGGTATGTACATAAGTGAGAACGGACAATGGAGAATGAGTGAGAGAGGTCCATGGAGAGATGAATGCATAACTATTGTAAAGGCAATTTCACGTCAGGGCTCCTGCAGTTAAATGGCTGGAAGATCCCATTGTCAATTTTTCTACTTTGCCAGTATCCTCCTACTGTGGAACTCATGCATAGTGTATGGACTTATTCTCACGGCAGGACTGAGGTCATGACCCAGGTCTGGATGCAGGAGGCCGTGGCACATTTTGAGAGTAAGAAATGTTTGTAAATTAAAGCTTTTCAAAAACATTCCCGCTGGGTCTTTTTTGATTAAGGAGATGCACTTAATTGAATTGGCAAATGCGTATTTTTGCAAATGATATTTGCCGGAGACCTAGGGCATGTTTGTTATAAACAGGCAATGAAATAAGAATATGCATCAGTATACAGATGCATGTGTATACACGCACACACACACATTTACAAAACACACACACACCTCCCTGTGCAGATTTATCCTCCAGCTGTTCGTTTCTCCTCGCCACTTTGAAGCTTGTTCATGTCTCCCTGTGTCCCTCCTTCCAAGCTCCTTTTTCTCCTCCGCTCCCCTTCTGTTGCATTTCATGCGTTTCTGCCTCCTGCCTGTGTGTCTATCCCCCTTCTCTTTCCACACTTGTCTTCAGAGTCGGTTATCATATATTTCATCACGTCGCTGTGAACAAAGTGAAATGTAGCTCTCCCTTCTTCTGCCACCTTTTTTTCTTCATCTCCTGTTGCATCACAGTAGTTTTTTTACCTGCCGTCTCCTGCACGCAATCTCACTGTAACACCAACCACTGGTTTCTTTCTTACATTTTCCAGTAAATTAAACATCTATGTGGATTCTTGGGTGAAGATCTCATGCAGATGCTTTGAAGTCTTTCAAGTGTGCAGACCTAGGTGCTTTTGACTCCGGCGAGTGAAGATCGCATCATGAATGGATTATAATAGAATGTCATTGGAGAACTCCATAATGCACAGTGGCTATTTCTAAATCTAGCATGGGCTATCGATTAGCCCATATAGAGAGTCCAGTGGAAAGGTCAATGTGAAGACAACACATCTCAAGTCTTCATTTCCTAGTTTTATTCTTGGCTTGTCAAACTGCCTCGCCCGTCAAAGCTAAGCTGCATTCCCACTCCGCTCCCTGCATACCAAAGTAACCACATCTGAATGTGTGTGTGCGTGTGCAGTGTATGCACGTTCATCGTAGGAGTGTGTGGCTCAATATATGTGTGTGTGTGTGTGCATCTGTGTGTGTGTGAAGGTCAGAGGAACCGGTGCTGAAACAGTGTCAGGTAACAGCAGCAGCAGCAGGTTCAGGTTGGTGCTGTTCCAGGCTCCGGCTGATAACAGCTCTTAGTACAGAGCAGCAGCAGTTGGACATGACATGCAGCCACAGCAGTGTCACTGTTATTGTTTAGATACAATAATGGAAATGTTAAATTAAGACTGACCTTAAGGCTTCCAGGCTTTGACCATTGTCCAGGTAATCAACGTCCAAATCAGTATTCAAATGCTGCAGTTTAATTTTAATTTTTAATTATTATTTTAAATGCATTAAAACCCTAATAGCCCATGAAATAAGACATTTTAACCAACTTTTTCCGCCATGAATCAATATCAGGTATCATTAGTTATTCTCAGACAAGTGCATTTAATCTTAGTAAAAGTTTGTGCGTGTCACCTCTGGAACAGTTACGCGACTACGTGAGAGGCTTACAAGCTACAGCCACGCTAATAAGATGTCGAAAGTCAACCGTCTGGAACAACTTCCAAATTGTTCAAATGACAAAGTAAGCTTCTACGAGTTTGTCACATCACCTAAAAACTTTCAATGGTTACGTCGTTTTGCAGCAACTAAAATGCTGCAAACCCGCATGTTTCCCACACGCTGTGAATCGGGCAGTGATGGAGCACCCAATCGTCATCACACCACAGGTCAGGTGGTTTGCGCTGAATGTCATCGCTCAGACGCATCTGAATGGTGCAGTACGAGACGGTCTGACCCTCGGGGACGAATTCACTGTGCACAGGCCTGTGAAAATTACAGTTGCATCAGTCACAAAAAACTGCAATATTACAGTATCTGGAGTGATAAAGGGAACAGTGTTCAAGATTTAGTGTGAAGCAAAAAGCTGTTGCTCTCCAGGAGGGATTATCAGGTTAGCTATAAAAGATTGCACGCTCACATTTTTTTGTTACATGGGCTCTGTGTACGAGGACAAAGGATTTAAAACTATTATGAGGGTGAAATCCTTACTTTCAGCTTCAATTGTAGAGTGTTAATAACCATATTAGCTGAACAGAAGGGAAATTGTTGCCCCGTCATTGTCCTACTTCACTGTTGAAAAATAGAAGCTTTGTATAAAAAGATGTATGAGTCACACACCTGAGGTGAGCGGCATTGAAGAAAATGCCCTCAAACACCCTTTAAAGCTGAAAGTCAGCACAATCTCACTTATTGTTTCATTTAAACTCAATTTAGTACAGACTCACACAACCTGTGCATGTCTCAAAACACACAAACTGCAGTGCACAAAACTCCAACTCCAGTAATAGTTGAGGAATTGAATTGGCTTCTGTGTCTAACGTGTCCAAAAAAAAAATGTTTCCTTCAGAAATCACTAGCATTCAAGGCCAGTGCACATACAAAACATGCTGTTATAATGAGAGGCAATGAATAATCTGATGGATCATCCATTGCCTTTATGTTCAATTGAATTTTATTTTCAATTTTATTTGTATAGCGCCAAATCATAATATCGTTATCTCAAGGCACTTTACATAGAAGGTCAAGGCCGTAAACATGTTCTGATACAGTTTGTCCCTTAACTGATTCTGATACCAGGACTTTGTGCATTGATCGAAATAGATTACGCATCCGATACTAGTGCATTTAACATAAATCTTATTTTAACCCTGTAGGGAAGTGATGGCTGTTGTATGGCCTGTTGCTAGTGTTGTAATTGGCCACACTGTGACACCCTTTAAAACTGAAACTGTGTCTTGCATGTGGTCCTCGTTGCCATGTAACTTTTCCAGTGTGAAATGTTGCCAAACAGCTGACATTTTAGCTTTAGCTCCGGCTTACGCTTCACAACCAGGCCGTGCAGCACATCTGGAAAAGAAAATTGCTGTTTACTCCTGGTGAAACGAATACACTTTAAAGACATGGTGTTGGATCGATGCATAGATTTACACACTGAAGTATCCGAGGCATTTCCGATGCTGGTATCTGTATCAGAACATCTCTAATTTCAACACTCAGGTTCTTGTTTATTAGCGGATCGATGGTGACAATGTGAACGTGTTGATGACAGAGACATTCATGGGATCTTGCAGTCCACGGCACTGCAACATGATAATCTGTCCATATGAACTGTACATTTAAAAGGGATAATCCTTTTACAAATGGAATTTTATTATGTTGAATAAAGCTTAAAGATAATTAATTCCTGTGCGTCAACCCAAAGAGGATTTAAGTTACTTTACATTATCTTTTCTCAGGACTGCAGCAGTGGTAATTTACAGACTTCCACTGTTTGTCTCGTGGAATCTTTCTAAAATGTTTCTTCCGGTATCAGGAAAACTAATTTCATCCCTTTACAAGTGTTACTCTCCTGTCCAAAACTCCAGCACGTCAAGTCATCAAGTTTGAAAGGTGGAGTGGGACTCATTGTTATTCCCCCACAAGGAAAAACAGATCATATTTGAGGAAGGTAGAGGCAGATTTCATCAGGACGGAGCAGCGATGCTCCATCCCTCTCTCCGTGCTGCCTGTATCAAAGCTATTATTCTTCAGGAGTGGAGAGGGGTGGTCACAACAATAACAACAACAAGACGGTAATGGAAATGGTGAAATTCGCACAGACTTGGAAGAATAATGACAGTGCAGAATGCTTATTGAGACAGCCACGTAGTGAAAGCAAAACACACCCACATATTTTCCTCCTATCTCATCAAACACACACACACACACACACACACACACACACACACACACACACACACACACACAATGGACTGCTGGGAAGCAATCTCCAGGAACATGGGGAATCGGGAGGCTTCATTCTAGCCCACCTGACAGTGCATCGCCTCTAGCCTGATGAAATGGCAGAGTCAGTGAGCTCTGAAGGCCATTAGATATTTTAGGTGATGGCCTGCACTCCGTGTCCCCCTGACGCACTTTTCTCGCACTATAGCGGGGATCAGGCAGAGGACATGAACGCCATTAGGCGTCAGAGTCAGCCAGGCAGGCAGCGAGGCAGGCAGACAGGCTGATAAGCGTATGTTCGTTTTATAAGCCACGGCTGGCTCAAATGGGCTGTAGAGGAAAATTAGGATTTTGAGTGTTTTTTTTATTTATTTTTTTAGTTGCTCTCTCCCTCTCTTTCTTTCTCTCTCTCTCTTGCTCTCTCTCTTGCTCTCTCTCTCTCTCTCCCTCATTCACGCCTTTCTCTCTCTCTCTCTCTCTCTCTCTCTCTCTCTCTCTCTCTCTCTCTCTCTGTCATGCCTCATTCACGCCTTTTTCTCTCTCTCTCTCTCTCTCTCTATTCACAGCCACAGGGTTTCTCACAAGGTCAGGTGTGGAGACTACCCTGCCTGTCGCTGCTCCGCACATCGCGCTCTTCCCCTCATCCACCTCTGCTCGCTCTGATTCCCTCTACCTGTGCCACCCTCCCCCCTCACACTTCTCCATTTTTAGTTTCTCCATCGCTTCTTTTTTTTTGCACCTACTTCCTCTCTCACATTTATTTCCCCTCTTCTCCTCTCTTTTGTCCCTCAGCTGTCTTCTGTTAACGTTGTTTATAGCTCACACCGTCTCCCTTACCAAGATCCTCCTCCTCTTCTCTCACCACTTTCTCTTTTTTGCTCCCTCTTTCATCTTCTATTCCTTGCACTGCGTTCTCTTCACACCCTTTCATCCCCACTTTTCCTTGCACTTCACCCACCCCCTCCTCCACACTCATCCTCCATCACTTTGGCATTCCCAGGCTGTCTCCTGTCTCTCTCCTCCTTTCATCCTTCCATCCTCCCCAGCACACTTCCTCTCCTTCCTTCCTTCCTTCCTTCCTTTCTGATTAATTTTCCCTCTTCACAGACTAATGGTGGGAAATATGGAAATGTCAGCGTGACCAGGCAGGGGATCAGAGAGGACTGTGCAGGGCTGTCGCAGTGCTATCAGCGTAGTGTGTGTGTGTGTGCGTGTGCGTGCACATCTTGTGGGTGTTAAAGACATGATGATAGGTGACATGACTGAGGATGGTGACATTTGACTACTTGAGGATGTTAAAGAGGGCACTTATCTGTGCATGCATTTGTTGTTTCGTCGTGTCTTTGGTTCGGTGGCGTTTCCTGTGTGTCACCTGCAGGCAGCGGCGCTACTGTAAAGTAGAGCAGCGGCGACACGAGGCTTCTGTTCTCACTCTCCTCCCCTCCAACCCTCTCTTTCTCTCCCTCTGTCTTTCTCCCTCCCTCTCTCCGTCGCGCCTCCTTTCTTCTCACTTTTACCCTTGAACCGTCTTCCATCTCTAATTCCCTCAGTTCCCGACTCTCTCCAACTCCCGTCTTGCTCTCTTCTGTTTAATGTGAACAATGCTCTCTCAATATTTACACTGACAATTGCTATTTCAAATGATGCAACAATGCTGTTGTGTATGTGCACGTGAACGTCCACACGGACTCTTCTGCCATTTTAATATCACAGAGTCTGAGTTTACAGAGCTGGGTCTGGGGACAGTGATGGAGGATGGGGGCATACACGTCTTTGTGTGTCTTGTGTGTAATATTCATTTCCCTGGGGCTGTATGGAGTCTCATAAGGCCAGCCTGTCTCTCATCTGAGCTCTGGCAGGAGTTGACCTGTGTTGCTCTGCTCTTATTGCCTCAGAATGACAGACAACCGGGCCCGGCTCGACTCTGACCCCACATCATGTGCGGATGCAACAGCTGTGCATGTGTGTGAATTTGCACACATATGCAAGTGAAATGGAGCAGAGTAAATTCAGTGCTGCTTTGTGACATGACATGTCAGGCTGACTCTTTCCATTAACCTGATTCAAAGGGTTTTAGTAAACCATTATTTCTCCCTCTACTTAAATTCAACTCCCATTCCTAAAGGTTATTTCTTCAGATGAATTCATGTGGACAGACAGAGGTAACTAGTAGAGTGACTAGCTGCGTCACAGTCTCCTTAAATTCACTACGTCCTGCTAAATAAAAGACAGACAA
The DNA here is from genome assembly GCF_022539355.2 of Hippoglossus stenolepis. Classification (NCBI taxonomy): domain Eukaryota; kingdom Metazoa; phylum Chordata; class Actinopteri; order Pleuronectiformes; family Pleuronectidae; genus Hippoglossus; species Hippoglossus stenolepis. The sequence goes on from NC_061490.1 coordinate 18,499,501, forward strand.
ACAAAACAAAAACATAACCAGCCAGGAGCTTGACAATAAAGTCATCATGAGTTCATGAATATGTGAGAGCACGTGATTCTTTTGTTTATTTGCACAGTTATGTTCAATTTATGAGAGAAAGTGAGTGAGCTGTTCCTGTTTCAGCCCCACAAGGCTCTCTGCTGCTCCCACAGGCTGCTCAGTGGTTGTCCAGAGGTTCCTCTGTGGCTACAAGGGGGTTGTTTTGTGGTTGTAAATTGGGCTGGTCCTGGGAGAACTGGTGTTATTCTAGGAAAGGGTTGTTTTTCCTCCACTTGCCCACTCAAGTCTTTCGCTCATTCCTCCTCTTCCTCTGTATTGATATCTCAGATCTCCCCAGAGAACAGAAGGTGTGATGTTTATTGCTCGTCAAAAGAGAGACAGCGCTGCCCTTTCCTCTTATCTCCTAGCCTATGGGTTTCGTGTGGGTGTGTGTAATTGTGTGTGTGTGTGTGTGTGTGTGTGGGTGTGGGTGGGTGTGTGTGTGTGTGGGTGTGTGTGTGTTCCGTCAGCCCTGCAGATCACATTAGTTTCAACACAAACAGCTTTGGCTCAGCACAAACTGGTGGAACTAGTTCCTCCAGTAATTGTTTGTCTTCAGGGGAAATAGTTTCATTGGTACTGGTGTACACACACACACACACACACACACACACACACACACACCTGCTCGCACATGTGGTCCCCGCTGCAGACATTTGAAGTTCTACAGGTAATCCACTCTTACTTAAAACCGGGACCATCTCGCTGCCGTACACTGATGCACGCTTACTCATACAAGTAATTACATTTTCACACAGACCTGGATTACACACACCTACACACGTGCACACGCACACAAACACACATACACACAGAAAGATTGTCGCTCTAAATCTCCCTCGCTCTTTATGTTTCTCACACACCCACTGACACAACACACCAAAAAAGCATATTTATTTTGACTCTTAGCAGTTACACAGGAATGTGTTGGCACAGCAAATGGCAGGCTACAGAAAAGCATAACCAATCCTGATGATTTATGACCTGTGTGCAAAAAAGAGCTGGCTTCCCTCTGTTTTTTTTACCCAGCACAAATCCCCTTCTTTTTTTCTATCAGCCTCTCCATCCACACACACGCACAGTCATGGAGAGATACCAGACTCCTGGCCTACTTGCCTGGGTTCACTAATGCTGTCCTCTGTTGTACCAGACACTTCCACACTGTCCTCATTTATCATCAGCCCGCTTTGTACCAGTGCAATTTCTCAGCTCTGCTTTCTCTTGTCTCTTCTCTTAGTTTGTAAATGAAAGAAACCAGAGACATTAATGACTCTGTCTTTTTTCCCTCTAGGAGCGGCAGGTCAGCGAGTGAAGGTGGAGGCGGAGGTGTTGTCGTATCCTGGCCAGACGGTGAACTTACGCTGTGCCTTCACTGATGCCACAGGGATTCAGCTCACAATGGTGAGGTTTCCACAGACAGGATGCAGTTTTTCACTTCGGATTTTATTACTTCTTTATACCAAACCTAAAACTGCACTTGTGGAATGAAATTCCAATAAAAATGTCACTTTCTCTGCTGACTTGACATGAAATAATTTGCTGAAATTGCTCTGGGTTCCAATTTGCTTTCACAAGCATTTGGCCATTATGCATCACTCTAATTCTGCAGGTGTGTGAAACCACAGTCAAAATAGAAATAAAATGATAATACACATCCATGTGCTTTGTTTATTTTGCACATTAAACCTTAATCTAACAAATCATAGCACGCCGAAATAATCCTAAAGCAGTAATAGGTTTTTATCACATTTAGGCTTAATGTTTTATTTCTCCAAACAAACAATACTAAGCTTCATTTTGCTTCAGGGGATTAAATATGGTAATGGAAACACTTCTTAGTCGCATCTCAATGAAGTGGGAAGTGCACAACTCTACTCGAATCCACGCAGGGCAGCTGAGAGAGAGAGAGAGAGAGAGAGCGTTAGAGAGCGTCTCTCCCTCTGAAACACTCACATCCATATTCATACCCGCTCCACTTATTTGATTGTAATGCTGTTTACACTGCCCTGTGGAGTTCACTGCAAAATGCGGATGTCTCAAAACGCTTTCCATTTATCCATTTATCAATCCTACGATAAACGAGGCCCGTTGTTCTTCTGCGTCACCGCACGCGTCCCCCATCCGTCTGACCCTGCGCCTGCTCTGCCACAGGTTACTTGGATCTACGAGCCGAAGGAGGGCGAGAGGATCAACATCGCCGTGTTTCACCCCAGCTTTTCTCCCAACTACCCCGACTCGCCTATGAAGGGCAGGGTCAGCTTCTCACCCAGCACCCCGAAGCTGGCCAGCCCTTCCATCCAGATCACTGAAGTGAGGATGACGGATGAGGGGAGGTACATCTGCGAATATGCCACCTACCCAATTGGCAACGAGCAGGGCATCACCTATCTGGTCATGCTGGGTAGGTCACATACATAATCTTCATGCTGTATGAATAAATGCAAAGAACCATATGCCTACCCCTCTCTCTCTGTCTCTCTCTAACTCCCTCCCTCCCCCAAAGGTAGTTTGCAGGTTAAAAGCATGTCCAGCTCGGCTTAATTGCTGTTTTAAGTGGTATTGTCAGATCAATTGTGTTCTTGTTAATGCAATGGAACCGTTGGTCTAACCTTGGCCCGGCACCAGTGCCTCTGCTCCGCTCTCTTCTCCCTCCAACGCATCATGCCTCCCTGCCTTCCCTCAGGCTCTGTATTGATCTGGCTGCTTGTCATGCCTGCTGTCAGCTTCTGTCCTTCCTGCTCTCCTGTGAACCCACACGAATATCGCAGAGGGCAGTCGAGGAGGTACGAGGAATGAGATGGAGCAGAGGGGATGGAGGCCTGACAGGAATCGTGTAGAGATGTCGAAATTTGTGTATGGAGATGCACTGGACCAGTCACTTGTAGTTTATCAATGGGGATAGAGAGGGAGTAGATTAAAGAAATGGAGGGAAAAGTGAAAGAAGATTTAGGGTTTGGGTGTGTTTTGCTGTGGTGCTCATAATTGTTTGTCAGTTTAGGCTGCGGAGAGAGAGAAAGGGGTGGGGGAGTGGGGGACGGGATGACAGGATGTTTGGAGATTGAGGTTTTGGATTTGCTTTAGCCAGACTGGTGACTCAAATTGTTTATCAATAATGGTGCACATTATCTTTTCCCTCAGCTGTCTTATTTCCATTTTATCTATCTCTACATCCCTTAATCTTCTCTCTGCCACTCTGTGTCCCCTTCTGTCTCTCCATCCACCCTCCGTCCTCACATCAATCCGTCCATCCGTCCATCAGCTAAGCCTCAGAACTCGGCCTCCATCGTAACAGTGGAAGCGGGCACTAAGCCGGTGGTGGTGGCGCGCTGCGAGTCCGTAGATGGCCGACCCGCTGCCCAGATCTCCTGGGTGACCACGGCCAACGGGAATGGGACGTCGGTGTCGAAATTGGGCAAGGACAACACGGTGACGATGACCAGCGAGTATATCATGGTTCCCACAGCGGCAGACAATGGGAAGGACATCAGTTGTGTCGTGGTCCACCGGACACAGGTTAAACCAGAGAGCTTCCCCTTGAAGCTCGCAGTCCAATGTAAGACACCACACACAGAATCCAGTCGTCCTTATTTCCTTCGCTGTGCGCACTCCAACATTATTTCAAACATTGAGGTGACTAATTGAACTCATTGCCATTTTTTCCCTCCCTCCTGCCATTCATCTCTCCATCCCTCAGACGCCCCTCAGGTGACAATCGAGGGTTATGACAATAATTGGTACGTGGGTCGTACAAATGTGGTGCTCACCTGCCAAGCTACCGGAAACCCCATTCCGATCTCTGTCCTGTGGAAGACGTGAGTAGAGCACTTCCTGGAATCTATATTGTCTCCTCTTGCTCGGTCTCGTTTTACCACGTTCTCTGGCTTTCTCTTGTTTCTTTTTCTCCCATCCTTCCTTTCTTGCCCTTCATTCTCAGGTCCAAAGAGCCCACTGAGCTGTAATCAGCGCTTTTATTATTGCCACTTCTACCCTGTGCTCTGATTATGGAGATAGCCGTATAATTTCTCATAATGGACTCTGTGACTTTAGATTTAACCCACGCATAATGAGCAATACAATACAAGTCTCTCTCTCTCCCCCTTTTCAGTATTATTAGCTATTAACATAACTGAAAAAATTATATTATAATAATAATAACTTCACTCATCTAAACAAGGTTACAAAGTGCGTCAAACCAATGAATAAAAATGAAAGGTATTCAATTTTGACCGCATGCTAAGTTTGAGAGCATCAAATAAATAATTCATCACATGTTAAAAATCCTTTCCTGTAAAAACATGTTTAAAATCCCTCCCATTCTAAAGTACCAGTCTTTAACTGGATGCGATTTTGGCCTGGATCCAGCAGTTTAGATTTTCCGGCTGTCCCCGTTGTGTTTTCCTCCACTGAGTGATAATGGATTGGCTTTTGAGGACGGAGGAAACTGAATTTGATGACCGAGCACAATACATCACATTTCTGTAAACGTCCATTCCGTCTAAAAGCTCTCATTCTGCTGGAAGCTGAACTGACCACAACCCAATTCTCAGTTTATTTTCTCCTTTTTCTTCTTCCCCATGGCACATATACTCCCGCGGCTGCAGAATGTCAGGAGTGATGCCAGACACGGTGCAGACCAATGGCAAGGAGCTGAAGGTGCTCAAGGTGGACGAGGCTGTCAACACCACTTTTGTCTGCGAGGTCAGGAACCGCATTGGGACCAGCAGGGATCAGGTCACAGCCATCGTCAGAGGTGAGTCGAGGGGGCACAAAAAAGCACACAACCCGAAAAAAGTTATTAAATACTCATGATGGAGGTCACATAACATTTTGAAATAAACTTTCAATGCTACATATTGAAAGTAGCAGTCACAAAAATGATAACTGGACTTCTCTGATAATGGTGAATAGTAGAGATGTTCTGATACCATTACCAGCATCAGCCTCAGTTACTGCCAAAAATGCTGGGTTGGGATCAGCGAGTATGTTAATCTATTTACCGATGTGATACCAGGTCATTAAAGTATATTGGTTTAAAGTATATTATAGTTTCTAGTAACGTTATGCAATAGCCAGACCTAGCTAGGATATCAGCAATTTGGTAATATTTCACGGTGGAAAGTCTCACAAGTAAAATGGTGACGCGTATCGTGTGAAAGACTTCAGTTTCCAGGGGTTTAACCTGACCCAGGCCATACAACGATGACGGCAGTCATCACTTCCATACTGGTCTAGTAGCCTACAGCTGTTAAAATATGTTATTTATATAAGTTGTTATTTTTATTAATTGCACTGGTAACAGATCTGTACTCGGTATCGGCTGAAACACGTAGTGTGTAAACAATGGTATCGGAACATCTCTAGTGACTTGTGGTCAAAACGCATTACAGCCAAGCCACAGTCCAATTCACACAAGTTGCAAATGTCCAGATGAATTGTAAATTGTATAGATTATGCTCAGTAAATGTGTCTGTAAAGCCGTGGAACATTTCAGAAGTGAAATGAAAAACACTTGCGGCTCACTTGGGTCTTGTTCATCATCTAAACTGTCACCTGGGTTGTATATGAAAACTCATATATCCTCTGTGCTGATGAAGTGGAACCAAGTGCTTCCATCACACATGCTACACATTTCCTGCTGTGCTCTGCTCTCATGTCTTTCCCCAGGGGTGCACCTTGTTCCACCTCACATGTCACATGATCTCCATCGCACACACATGCACACACACACACACACACACACACACACACACACAAACACTCTGCTGAGGACTGTCTTGGGTGTTGGGACTGTTGGTTAGGGCTAGAGGGTCCAGCTGCTCTGTCCACATGGTGTGGTGTGCGTATATCTGTCGATGAGAGTAAGTGTGTAAGCGTGTGCACTTCTGCCCTTTTGTACTTTCCCCTTCAACATTTCATCTGACTTTCTCTGAGTCGTATTAAGAATGCATGTCGTTTTTTTCTGTGTATCTTCACATGCACTCACTAACACTGTATTATCAAAGTTTCTTTGGTTCGGCAGTACCCAAGTTCTGTCTATCCTCTTTTTGTACGTCATATGGCTTTTTACAAAGCCAAGTTTTTAGTCGTGGTTCACATTGTGAGAGAAGATCCTTCTCGCTCATTTTTGCTTTTCTCCCTTGTTTCTAAAAAGAGTGAGAGAGCACTTCGCTCCCCCCTCAAGTCATGATCAAAAACAGCGACTGAGCAGCTTCTCGGCAGTATCCTTGGCCATCACTAATGACAGCAGAGACTAAAGCAAAGCAAATGAGCAGTGTTCATTAGAGTCAATGTCTTGAAGATAAGTCTGCAATCAGTAAGTGACGTGTTTTACTCACGACACTGACTTAAAAATCAAGTGGATGTAAGTGCTGCCTTGGGTTTATCTAAGAGTAGACCTGTGCTGAGGCAGTGTGTATGTGTGGGGGTGTGTGTGACGTGTGTGACGTGTGTATATGTCTTGTATCTATTTTACATAAAAGTTAGAAGGTATGTGCAGGTTTTTTTAAACGTGGGTAAACCCGCTAAAAAAAGGCGATAGACTCATTCCCATTGCCACTAGAGGAGTTTGCATTTCAGCGTCATGTGCACGGAGTCCCTCTCATTTCGTTGTCTCGCCAAATTAGTAGGTTCACCCGGTGTTGCATTTCTATTGTTAATTATCGAGCCGATTTAAACCTGCGTTTACCAGGAGTGAATCCCGATTAAATCCATTTCCTTGGCAGACAAATGCCAGATGTAAGCAGGTGTGGAAAAGGGTCGATTGAGTGAAACTATCCAGATATACAAATATAGAGATACAAATAGACTCTGTATCACAATAGTTGAAGCTGTCCTGGTCAACAGGGTTCACTTCTGCATTTCATACAAAATACATTCCCCTTCCACTTTTTCCATTTCAGAAAAGTTATTTCCTGCTGACATTGGGGCAAACCCCGCCCATCATGGGGAAAAGTGCATATCTCTGGTGGCTACATTTTAAGAGCCACTCAGCTCCTCCTTGCCCTAATTTTCATCCTTTTTTTTTCTTGTCCTCTTGCTCAGTCCCTCCTTTTTCCCCAGTTTTTTTGCTCCTCTTCCCCATCTCTTTTCAAGTCCCTTGGCTCCTCATGGTGCCACAGCGTGCGTCACCACTCCTCTGGGGCCACTGTGTACTGCTGCAAAGTAGCGTGGCTGGCTTCTTTAGCACAAAAGATGCCACCATCCCCTGCTGCGTATTACAAGCAACAAGCAGGGAAGATCCAGGGAGCAGAGGGAAGGGGATGGAGGCTGCTGCTTTTAGACAAAAAGCCAGCGAACGTGCACCAGGATAAGTTGGTGCCAGCATGTCTTCACACTCAAGAGAAGGGAGGGAGCAAAGCCGTGAGTGAGGGATGGAGGGAGAGAGCGGATGCTGACGGCATTTAAAAACTCCCATGGGTATCTTGTGCCATTGCATCCTATCTCCACTACTACTGGCCTCCACTATCTCTCAGCCTAGCGTGTGTGTCCGTCTGTCTCCAAGCCTCTCAGAGCGGATCAGTCACCCATTGCTGCTTCAGCTCCTGGCTGCTTCTCTGCTCACTCCACCATCCCCTCCTCTCTCACTCTGTCTTTACATTTCCACTCCTCTCCCATTCTTCGTCCCACTTTCTCCTTTTTTTTCTTTTTTTCTCCCTCCTCTTCTTCTGGTCGTTCTTCCTGTGTTCAACTTCCCACAGTTTCCTTGTTCTTGTCATCTCCCTCCTCCATCTGGTCTTGTTCTCTTGCAGCCGACCACCTCTTCCCTCCTTCCCACTCCTCTCTTACTCACAGGCAGAGGGGGAGGATAAGATGTGAGCTAAATTCGCAGGCAGTTAAGAGGTGAGCAAGGCAACCGGCGAGTGTTACACGGACGGGTGTTAGTATAAGACGGAGAGTACGCAAAGCGAGGGAGTGAGTCAGTTTAGGTTTAACAGAATCGAAAGAGAGCGTAATAGTCGAAACGGAGCGAGAGAAAGATGTGGAATGACTCCAGATGGAAGCTAATGCGAATGCGTGTAGACAAACAGGGCTAAGAAGGGCCGACAGGCGTGAAATGGCCAGCACCTGCTCCATAGCAGGTCCCCCACTCCCCTCTACCCCACAGCTGCATGACACACACACAAATCTACGTGTGTTTGTGTGTGTGTGTGTGTTTGCCAGTGTCCTCTGCCCTCAGTCTTGTCCCGTGCACCGGGAGGCAGAGAGAGGGAGATGGATGTCCTCTCCTCTCCTTGCCTCTCCTCCTCTCATCTTCGATCCTGCTGCTTAGTCACACACAAATGTATCCTAACCTGCTCCCCCCTTCTCTTTCCTTCGATTTATCTCCCTCTCTATCTCTTTCCGTTGCATCTCTCGTCCTCAGTTAGCATATGCTCTCTCCTCATCCTCCTTATCTCTCCCAGGTTGTCTTTCAGCCTCCGCAAGTCTGCCTCTGATCTCCCTGCTCAGAGTAGAGATTCCTGCCCCCAGCATTCTCCCTCTCTCCCCTCTCCGAGCCATGCTATCTCCCTCTCTCTCTAAGCTCAACTCTTAAATACCAGTAGCTCTTTCTTAATCACTGCTTAGTAGTCTCCATCCCTCCGTCCGTCCATCCCTCCATTCCAGGCTCCTGTCGGTGGGGTTCTTGTGTGGCTAACCCAGATTCCCTCCATCTTCTGTCTTGTTTTCCTTCACATCGTTCCTCACATCAGGGTATCTTAGCTGAACCTCAAAAACATTAAATACCCCCAATTGAATCCCCCACATGCTCTGAAGGGCTGTTCAGCTCAACGGAAAATAGATTTTCTCTCAATTCGGTGCATTCTCTCCCATTTTAAGACTCATCCAAGGAGGCAGTTACAGGGCAAGGGGCTCTGACCCTTTCCTCCACTGGGTTTTGGGCGTATGTGTGTGCAAGCGTTTGTGTGTGTGTGTGTGTGTGTGTGTCTGCATCTGTCTGTGTCAGTCAGTGTGTGTCTCCGGCCATGCGAAAACCGCCAGAGAACAGGTCTGATGGAGCCAAGTCTCCCTCCAGCCTACAACTGGGCCCCCTGCCCACCCCTCATTAACACACACACACACACACACACACACACACACACACACACACACACAACCACAACACACACACACACAAACACACACACACACACACCACACACACACACACACACACACACACACAGCTCTGTTCAATAACTTAACATGCTGACACAGAATACTACTAAGCTACGCTCTAGGTGCAGCCTAACCCAGCGTCAGACTGCTGATGACCTGTGTGTGTGTGTGTGTGTGTGTGTTGTGTGTGTGTGTGTGTGTGTGTGTGTGTGTGTGTGTGTGTGTGTGTGTGTGTGTGTGTGTGTGTGTGTGTGTGTGTGTGTGTGTGTGTGAGTGACATGCATGTGTTTTTTGGGAGGCTGCAGTACATGTTACTTCTGCCCCATCTCCCCCATTACTTGCGGTCATTTGGAGCTTACGGTTATGCAGGATGTGACTTCATAAGAAACATGCTTTTTCTTTTATGGCTTCCACAGTATGGTCTGGGTGTGTTTGGGTAGGGGAGGGGTGTGTGTGTGTGTGTTTGTTTGTGTGTGTGTAGTTATACATGTTTGTTTTTCTTTTCCCCCAGTTATCCACACAGCATGCATATTGAAGCTTTTTCTGCTGGCTCATCCACCAGCATGTGTTTGTGGGATGTCCTTTTTTCACCCACTCAAATAAATTCCACTGGTGCTTTGTTAAGGATGTGTCTGGGTTTGTAGTGGGCCCCCGTGCTGGGAGCCAGGGGTGTCTCCTTTACATCTCGCTCTTGAATCTTTAAGTGTTGTCTCCAGAAGGGTAGAATAAAACATGAATTATCACTCGCAAACGGATTTACCAGCACAGACTCTGAGACACTTAACAACAGACTGGAACGACGCATTAAAAATAATTGGGTGGAATTTAGGGAGAATTTGCATTTAATTTTTAGTGTAATTCCCTTTGATGCGATGACAATGGCGGAGCATCATCCGTCTCTGAAGTTTGCAGAGAGATTGTTGGCACGTTGCATGTGCCAGAGCTCCGTGCTGCCCGAGGTGATAATGCATTTCTTGTGTTCCTGTTACAAGTGGACACTGAGGGCTAGCTCTCGCTCTCATGTGTGTGAACAGTGGTGATTAGCGCTGCTTGGGGGAGAGAGAGAGAGTGTCCTGGGAGGCTGGCTGTAGAAATTGAAAGAAAGAGGGAAATGTACCCACATGAAATTATTAATTTTTTCCCCAGGCATATGTTGAAAGTGAAGCGGAGAGGAGGAGGAGGAGAGCAGGGAGAAGTAACATATGACAGAAATACAAATGGCAGGGAAAATGGATTTGGAGTAGACGGAGTGTGTGCAGCAGACAGCTGGTGAAGTGGCGGCAGAGATGGAGAAAGGGGGTAGTGGAGGAGAAGAGAGGCAGAAATAAAGAGAAGAGCGCAGCACAGGTGTAGACAGCAGTAGACTACCATTTTCTCTCTTGACAAGAATCGGTGTTACAAGAGTAATTCTGTCAGCTCTCTGTGCATTTAACAAGAGGGGCTGGCTTCTGCTGGATTTCAAATGGGAATGACAATAAAACCGGGCTGATTCGCCACTTTCAAATTTAGGCAGGGATTTCCAACGCAGCGCCGACTGGTTAATCCTCTGCAGCAGCTCCTGAAAGTGCAGAGAGTGGAAAGGGAAGCTGGATGTTCAGCTTAGCTAAGGGTCCTTGATCACTTTCGACCATGGACTAAAATTAAAAACTTATTTGCTCAGCACTGCAGCTTCTTTAGTCTCGATGTGTAGCTCGAGCCCGAAGTGAGGAGGAACACTTACAGATAAAAAAAACTTTAATGGATATGTTTTTCCAAAAATCTTCCTCAGCCAGGGATTGACTTTTATTTATTGCTTCTGGGGCATCCAAATATCCCGAAATTAATACGAAAAGAATAAATAATACTATTACATAAAAAAACTAAAATATATGTATACATACAGACCCAAACTTTAATGAGTTGAACCCTGTAAAAGTGGGAATATTCATTCTTGCATCAAATTTCCCCTCTGCTAAAATTATTCTGTGATAGAGACACATTATTACAGAAACAGTTGATAGAATAAAGTCTAAGCTGTTATAAAGTGCTCCCTCCCTCCTAGTTAATATACCTAATCTACGCTGACTTATTTCCTTGGTGTACATATTTATTCAAGGTGCGTCACATCACAGTGAAAGCAAGTCTGGGTGGAGTCGACCCTCAACTCCGGCAGTGTTGGAGCCGTGCTCCCTGGCCGCTGAGTTATAGATGATGACCACATGGGTAAAACGGCCACCGGGTCCGTCTGTGGGGAGTTCTCCGAGTCCCAGAAAGCACTTAGAGCCCTGAACTCCTGCCCCCGAAAAACCTTTGCAAAGTAGCAACGCTGCATTTTTCTAGTTGCTTCACTCAGGAGCTGTCTATTAACTGGGCAGAGTGAAAGCTGCAATGTACTGACAGCTGGTCCTAAGTGTTTTCTTTAGATTCTCAGTGTGGCTGCGGCCATTTTGATCAGATGTATAAATTAGCTGACTTTTGGACTGTAGTTCTAATGTTATTGTTTTAATACAAAGTTCTATATTGCTGTTAACTAAACGTATTAATTTGAGATGTTTGTCTTTCGACTAATTCCAGAAATATCAGCAAATCTGGAGAACTGTTCATCCTATTGGCTTCACACTGTATTTTTTAAGAACACAAGGAAGTGCAGTGTCAAATTTGGTGCAATTTGGACTTCGGTCAATGTATCAATATTATAATATGAATAAACAGACGACCAGCAGAGCGCTGGGACTCAACTACGTCAATCACAACAACAGTGCGTTCATGACAACGGCAACAACAGCTGATTCTCCAGTTCGGGGTTCTGCGGTCGAACAGCTCTTCGTGCAGCAGCGGGGGAGCAGCTTCAGGGTTCTGTGGACTGATTCCTGCAGCAGGTCTTTACTCGCTGCGGCTGTTTCAGAAAGAAAACTGCAACCAGATTCACCACGGGCCAAACAAACACATTCCAAACACTGCACTGCACTCTTTTTGACAAATAGAAGAAAATTCTTTAGTACAAAAACATAACTGTATTCTCTATAGTAAAAAAAACCAACTTTAATTTTAGTTCTGAAACTTAGGCGTCTTATAGCCACCATGAATTCAAAAGTTTCAAACAATACCAAGCCTTAGTCTGAACTGTGGGTTCTCTTGTCTACAAAGGCAGTCCTATCTCTTGCTGGCCAAATACCTGCTTTGAAATGCTGCTCTAATATCACTGCAGAAAGATGTCAAGGGAATGGGAAGTGCGAGTTCAGAGAAAGCACTATATGCCTGACAAGTCATATGGGATGTCTTCACAAGCCTGATTTAGACACTACTACTTCTCCCTGGAGTTTTTTTTAACCCACAGACGCAGCCAGAGACACTGTGTGTCGAATGGCGGAGCCCTGATTGTATTCACACTTTCCTTAGCCAATTTGCACTGTAACAAAGCCTTTGTGTGATTTAAAACGAACTTAAATGGCTTCTTTTATATTGTGTGTTCACTGGAGCCGGAGTAAAAATGGTCACACGTGTAGGACTGACGTGCACTCGAGCAGTGCCTGTGGTTGACAGGAGCGGAGAGGGGTGCAAGTCTGTCCCCCTGCTCTTTGTTCATGGCTTCCAGGAGGAGTTGTCATTCCGCTGTGTCACTTTGTCACTCACTCAACCCGCTACCATCTCCTACTCCTCCTCCTCCTCCTCCTCACGTTCTTCATCCAATTTCCACCCTCCCTTCCTCAATCCATCATAACCTCCCCTGCATGGCCTCCACCTGTTCTGCCTTGCGCACGACATTTACCGCTCCTTCAGAAATTGTGTGTGCGTGCGCGTCTTGCCCTACCGTGTGATTTGTGGCTGATCCCTTTGACAGACCCTCGCTGTTCAAGGACAACACGAGGGGCAACGTGGCCGAGACGTTGTTGTGGCGTGGCTGTGGGAATGGGGACAGGAGCAGCTCTGAGGGAAGAGGAGGAAATGTCAGTGTAGCAGGAAGCTCAGCAAACATGCGCACGCACACACACACACACACCCACACACTTGACTGTACTGACACCTCAACACTTTTACACACTTGACTGAGTCCAGCTCAGACCAGCACCACTGACATCATCCAACCCCTGCTTTCTCTCCTTGTTCCTCTTCCCCTTTGTCGTTTTTCCTTGACATTACCGTTTCCTGTGTCACCTTTTTATGCTCTCTCTTTTATTCTCCTTGCCCTCTCTCTGTGTTTCACACTGTTCTCTTTTTTTCCACCCCTCTCTCAACCATATTCCTTTTCTTCCCTTTTCTCCCTCCCCGCCTCTCCTCCCTCCTACAGAGCCCACAGTGAACCCATCCAATGCTGGCGTGGTGGCGGGAGCTGTGATTGGCTCCCTGCTGGCCCTCCTTTTGGTCGCCGCTCTCATTGCCGTGCTCGTCACCCGTAGCCGCAGGCAACAGCAGGGCTACCGTGCCAATGGCGGCAGTGACATGAAGACGCGCATATTTGGCGGAGGCAAGAAGGCCAGCAAGAATGGCACGAGCGGAGGTGCGGGAACCGGCGGCGTGGGGGGCGGGAACAACAACGGGCCCATCTATGTTTACAACGAGAGCTCGTCCCACCAGGCCCTCGGAGAGAAAAACAACCACCACCAGCCTCTCACCATGGGAAGTCGGCCTGAAGTCGCCGCCACGACACCCACCGCCCAAGACATCCTGTTGAGCAATGAATTAGATGACGCAGAGAGGAGGAAGTTTGATGAGCTGGAGGACGAGGAGAGGTATGACAACTTCACTGGAGGTGCCCCCATCCTTCAGCTCCGCCCACACAACGACCAGGAAGATATGATCGGAGATTACATGGATGACGACATGGAGTCCCAGCGGGATGGCTCCGTCATCTCACGGACTGCAGTTTACGTATAGAGGAGGAGGAGGAGGAGGAGGAGACGGAAAGAGGAGAAAAAAGAGTGATGGAGGATCCCTCCCGAAGATTTTGTGGTTTCCTGTCTGAAAGAAACGAGAAGATGATTCCACTTTTATTTTTGAAAATTGATTTTAAATATATCTTGTTATTAATCACAGCGCAGCCCCAGAGTGTTGCTGATGTCTGGTCCCTGAGAGGTGAAAATCAAACAGAAAAGAAACAACCTGTCTCCCACCACTTCTGCTCATCGCTCTCATTGGGACACTGACAAGAACCCTCGACAGACTAAAGGAGTGAAACTATGTAGTGTAGGAGGAAAATAATGGAATCATGATATAAGCTTTGCTATAGAGGAGGCATCGCACATGCATATTCACTCTTATCTTCACCAAAACCTTAGAAGGGGTTGTCAAGCACTTCAGTTTTGCCTCCTGTGGGAAACCTTTTGTTTTGGTAATGCGTTGTGCTCTGACAGCTGGTTGGTAGTTAGTAGCTAGTGATGGGTTTGTGGGAAAAACATCTAAAGGTTTAGACAGTAACCATCAAGTGATTTTAGAGAAGAGAACAATGTGTTTTCTCACGTCTGGCGAGTTCTCCTTTCCACTCTCTCCACCTTCCTCTCAAACTTAAAAAAATAAAAACAACGGCAGCAATCCATCACAGTAGACACTTGAATTCACACAATTTTAAAAAAACAATATTTGACCCTTATCTGCTGCACAAATGCAGTGGCAGCTGATTTTAACAAAGTAAGTTTGCAGAGTTGGAACCATGTTCTAAACAAGGTATTCAAATGCAAACTTTTGTGCCGTGCCTGGAGGTAAAAGATGGAAAACAAGAGATGAGGGAGTGAGATGTAGCCAATGTGACAGGGTCAAGGGATGGAGAGAGGGATGCAGGAGGACTGGAGAGGAGCACGTCTCTTCTTTTTCTCTTCCTCCTCGTCCCTGTCTCTTCGGAGCGCTCCTGACAGGAGGGGCTTGATTGGTAATGAGCCGTGAAGTCGCTCGCTTAGCCGGGACCAACAGATTGCCACCACTTATCGTTTATGACGTGGCGATTGCACCCTCCTCCCACCTCAATCTCTCTATCATCCCTCCATCACTCCCTCTCTTCACCCCTCTCTCCCAGTGTTTATGGGGAGTTTATGATTTATCCGGGGCAGTGTCGAGGTCAGGGCCACGGAGACCAGGGAAGTATTTTACTGCTCCTGATGTGTCAAACGGCCCACTTACTCTATTCCCGCCCAGCCTGCCCTGACATGCCAGGACTGACTAATCCACCTGGAGTGGCCATGTTCACTCCACCGCACAGACTCTTACCACCTCCTCCTATACGAGGAGTCGTTATAACCCCACCCCACCTCCAACGTGTGGCCGCGTCAGCTTCGATAGATTTTCAATGAGGTCGTGTAATATTTCTTTCCGTTAGCGGATGTTGTTAAATGTAGTGAATTGATCGGGAAACATAAAAGGTTGCGTCCACACTAAAGCTATGGGAGTCATATTGACTCACAGGCAACAAGCAGGGAACAAGTCTTTTACGATGCAGCTTCGGGGCTGATTGTTCCCTGACTGTTAATTTATCCTTGTAACGAGCCACCTGAGGCCGACTCAAAGAAACATTGTGCTGCGGCTGCTGTGCACCGCCGTCTTTGAGGCTCAGTGTGTACACGTGCGTGCGTCACTGTATCTGCCACTGGATGACTGTGATGGACAATCTTGGAGAGAGGCTCCACTGCAGCTCCTCTAATCACGCTTTCCCTGGACCTCTAATCAACTCCCCTTTGACCCACTGGGAATTAGGGGGGGAGCATGGTCGAGATGACTGTACTGACCTCTGCGGTGGCCCAGCAAAGATCTGGGTTGCCGTGCGCTGCAGGTCATGAGGTCAAACGCAGGGTGACCCATTGCCAAGGGCAAGGATGACTGCACTTGCCCGCATTTCTTATCACGGCTGTTTCTACCCTTGAACTATAGACGTGAATAGAGTTGGACAGTCCTCGCTTGCCATTGTGATGGCTGTTAACCTTTAGAGAGGTGGAGAGAGACTAGGAGGCAGACGACAAAAATAGAGACAGCGTTTAGTGGTTGAGCACCGTCTGGCATATTGTAAGCCGGTGTGTTCAACAGGATTATTGTCTAATGGCCTTAGTTTCTACATAAATGCAGCTCCTGTCAAACTGGGGTACAGTACATTTACTGAACACAGGTGATCTGTCGCAACCACTCAAAATAAAAATGCATTACTTATTTTTGCACTTGTGTGTGTCACCACTGCAAAGAGTGTAATGAGGGTAATACTTGGGGGGGGGTAAGAAAAAGAAAAAATCGTGACAAGGGACAAAACTGCTGTATGTACATTTTGGTGTCAGGTATCTGTGTACTATATATGTAAGCATTTTTATTTTTCTCGTGAAAATGTGGATATTTATGAAAAATGTAAATATCAGATCAATGGAGCCGGTGTTGCCAGTGCTGTGGAAGTGGTGATGAAGAACCCGTAAGGCCACATGTCTCAGAGGGCATTCAGAATGTAACTTTTAATGAGTACCTCAGCAGTTTGGTTGTTTTTAACACACTGAACTGACTGAGCTTAGTTTACCTGAAGCCTAAAATAATATATGCTTGTATATTTTATATGTGCAAGATAGCATTGCCTGCATTTCCACACAAGCACAGTTATTTATTTTTTTTTGCACAATTGGCTTCTCCCTCTCCTTGACAGATGCCCTGCACAATACAGAAATACACACAGTACTCAAAACTTTAACCACACTAGAGATGGTCTGTTTGTTGGCTCTGTGTGTGTGTGTGTAGTTGTCAGTGTGTGTTTTCCTGATGCTCTGGGGCTTAGGGACATCTCTATCTCTGACGTTGGGGCTGTAACCTGAATAGCCACCCTTTTGTCACCACGGAAACCTGGCAAACCGGGGTATTATTGTGCATTTGGAAGACTCACATGCACACACACACACACACTGTGCATATACATATGTACTGTACGTACACATCTGCAGAATGCAGAGAAACATTCGCCCACACACAAAAAAAAACCTCAGTCACTCTCATTATGCTCACTCCCACAGCCAAACTGTGCAGAAGACACCTCATACCTGACAACTCTGCCATCTCCTGACACAAGCCCACACAAATACGCATGCATAGCTGCACACAAACACACAGAGTCACACACAAACTTTTTTCCCTTCTTGCCCAGTGGCTCCGTCAGGACATATACTGTGTCCTGTTAGAGTGGAAAGAATTGCAGCACGATGCGTTCCCCGCTCCGCTGCTCTCCATTCCCGCAAATAGTCCAACCCCGTTTTCAAAACATTGACCAAGTAGAACAAAGGCTGCCACATACATTCAGGGATGCACACCTCTCACCTCCTGTCAGAGCAACAGACTTTTTAGGAAACAGTTTCTCATGTGTCCGTCCCACTTTTGTTCTACACATGAGATATAAGCCTCTATAAAAAATTTTAAAAAAGCCACTGCGCTGACCTCCTCCTCCTGCAGGATTCATTTTAGATTTCCTCAACTTCTTACTCGGCTCCAAACGTCTGTTTTCAATTTTTCTCACTGCCACCTGCGGCACCGCGACCACCTCCACACAAATGCACACACACTCTTGCCACTGACCTCTGCACCCAAGTAAAAGTTATCAGACAAAATGCTTTTAGAGAAATCCACGATACTGGTCTTGGCTCTAGCACAAGGTTAAATTGTGAAACTGTCCAATATTTTCTGTTTTTTTTAACCAGAAAGCCACATACTGTTGCTTTTTCTTCGGCTCCACACATCTGATGACTAATCAAAGCCTTAACGTTTCCCATCTCACTCGTCAAAGAAAACAAAAAGAGAAAACCTTCCTGTGTACATAGTATAAATATATAAATATGTAGCAGAGGAAAATTACTAATTTATGGTGTCACGTTTGTGTATTTCTCAGTGACGGCAAGCATGAAGAATTTATTTTCTCCTATTACAGTTTCTCCTCTTTTCTGTTATTTTGCAGTGCTTTATAATTTATGTTTTCTGAGTGCTTTATTCATGACTGCTGCGCTGTGATTGCTGCCAAAACTGGCAAATGTGCTTCTTCTATACAAATGAACTGTACACACGTCGAAAAAAGTCTTACCCCAAAATGTGCTTTTTATTATTGACTGCTCTGTGTAAAAGGTGTTTTTCTCTTTTGTATCTTTTTTTAATTTTAAATTTGTTTTTTGTTCTTTTAAAAAAGACCGAATTACAGTTGTCACTATTTTGTGTCAAGTCTTTCTATATTTTTTCGTATTTGGTTGCTATTAAAGACTTCTTGAGTTTTCAAATGTCCCAGCGTTGCAGCGTGTGGTATCTGTTTCCCCTCGTCTTCCCTCCGCCTCTTTAACACTTCAGGTTATCGTGGATGATTGAGGAGCCGGATTGAACTGAAGCGCCAGTCATTGATTCTCACTGATTAGATTTATAGATTCATTGATTGGGTTATGAAGTGGCCTCTGTTTCTTGTCACCCATCATTCTCACTCCACACACAGAAACCTGCTGCTATTTTTTTTCTCACTCATTTCCTGGTCGGGCTGTTTGTCTTGTTTCAGCTTTGATAAATCTGTGCGTTTGTGCCAACACAAGTGCGATAACGGGCTTATGGGAAACTGAGCTCAGAAATATGAGAAGCCATTTTGTCGGTTACAGTTGTGCTGTGCTGAAGCTCCACCTCCTCCCAGTATCGCTGATTTGTATATGTATCCTGGTTGGCTGCAGTTAACTTGCTGCCTTGGTAACAGGTGTATGAAGGAGCATGCTGTAGTAGTTTAAAGGGCACATGTTTCAGATTTTTTCACCTTAGCATGACTATAATGAAGAGCACATGCACTCTCATTTCGAGATGTATAATCATTATTCTCACCGGGGCCCCGAACACCTCTCAGGGAAAACATTCTGCACAGACGCAGCGAGGAGAGGACCGAGTCGAGGAATGTTGCACTGTAGCTTCAGTGGTTTTCCTGCAGGGAGGCAGTTTGTGTTTTCAGTGGGGGAATGTGCAGGCCAAGCTGAAACTGGCTGAATGGAGCGCCTCTCAAAGGCTGCATTGTTTGAACTGTGACAAAACCAAACTGGTTTGGTCAAATTTTAACAAAAGGCCACGGTGAGGGTTGTCCATGTGTGTACAGGTTTATCTATGAATGTGGTGGCCCGTGAGTGCATGTGCGAGGTCATGCGTGTGTGTGCACCTGCCGTGTTTGGTCAACATACAATAACGCCCTCTGTGTCCCCACCGAAAAACAAAAATCAAGTTGTGTTGTTAACGTCCTCAGAACATTGACAGTCGGTTTATGGCGGTTATGGCAGTGTGTCCTCGATGAGCCCATCGTGTGTGCGTGGGGGGTGTGTGTGTGTGTGTGTGTGTGCATGTGTGTGTCATCCTGGCTCTTTGTCACAGTTCATTTTTGTAGCAAGCTTCTTCTGTCAATGCACAGCCATTTACTGTGAGTCCAGCCCACCATCTGGCCTCTCTAATTGCTTTGGATTTGAGGCTGGCGAGATAGAGAGCACTTACACACAGACACACACTGACTCCTTTGGTTTTTCTAGCTGAATGTAAAAGACACGGGCGCAGCAGAAAATGCTTTTAAGCTGCAGACGGGGGTAAAAGCTTGTGCATCACTTGCATTTTTGTCTGCATTCGTCAGACAGGAGAAAAGGTATTCACCTCATAAGTGGTGACCCCGTGACGAGAAACCTGGTCTAAATGAACGCCGTGCAAATAACCTGGATATGAAGCCAAAGTGACAGCAGCTACGCCGAGCACCACCACTGTGTTGAACATTAGCTTACAGTGATGAGACATGGTGCAGTGCCCCTGGGCAAGACGGCTAGCTGGTAGTGGCCCTGTTTATTCTAAGTTGTTTGTGTGTGTGTGTGTGTGTGTGTGTGTGTGTGTGTGTGTGTGTGTGTGTGTGTGTGTGTGTGTGTGTGTGTGTGTGTGTGTGTGTGTGTGTGTGTGTGTGTGTGTGTGTGTGCGCGCGCTTGCCATATTTGACAGTGAGCATGTGAGCGTGTCCTCTGTTCATGCAGTGTGCTGAAGAAGTATGTTCGTGTTTAGACACCCGCTGAGTGCTGCGCTGGGTTCGTACAGATCAGATCGCTATAGAATGTTTGCAAGTGTGAAAGTGACCATGGATTCAGGAAGTGTTATCAGATTAGTGTGTGTGTGTGTGTGTGTACTGTCTACATATGTATTTTCTATAGCTCTATATTGAACTTCAGCTCCGGCAGCAATGCTCTGGCACAGTGTTGATTTAAACATTTGAGTGTGTGTGGGTGTGGGTGTGGGTTGGGTGGGGGTTAGAGACACCTACTCTCGTCTCTATGCTGATAACTGCTAACGCACTGCTCCTCATTTAACCTCTCACCCTCCAGCTCCAGGCCTGACTAATAAATCCCAGAGTGAGTGATGAATGGCCAGGCCTGTTGCATGGATGTCTGAGTGATGGATGCAGTGACCTGGGCGTTGACGAGGATTAAAGCAAGTGTCTGCCTCTGACCCCAATTATGAAAGAAGCTTCCTGCATATTTTTTTATCGGCTCTTTCTTTGCCTGTGGTGAATCCTCAAATCTCCGGCTACAGTTACTGGAATAGTTGTATGTGTTAACAGACTTTGTGACCCTCGGCACGGAGACGAGGCAATTAAGGAGTTTTTATGGCAAAACAATGGAATGTACTGGCCAAGTCAGTCAGTCAGTCTGACCTCAATCCCTGCACATGTTCATTTGCTGAAGAATAGACTGACGGAGAAAAGCTCCTGAGGAGGGTGAGACGATGAAGATGGCTGCAGTATAAATCTGACAGAGCATCACAAGGACAGATAACAAGTGTCTGCTGATGTCTGCTGGGTTAGATGAGTTTTTCAGAGTTTAACGCCAGATGCCTTTTCTCTTCATACTGTACAATAAGACCAAGTGTCTCCAGCTAGCACCTCTTTATAGCTGCTCTGTGGCAAAGTGGTACTTTGAGCTAAATGCTCATGTCAGCATGCAATTATGCTCTCAGTAACAATACTGATGTTGAGCATGAAAGTGAACAGCCAGAGGCCAGAGGAATCATGTTTTCAGGTTGTCTGCATAACGTCCCTTTCTTGTGAACACGTTAAGGAAATGTCTTCAAATGTGGTTAAAACATTCACTTGGACACAAACATGAACTGATTGTAATTTGGGAGCAAAGGTCAAAGTTACTGTGACCTCACAAAACCCTTGTTTGCCTCGAGAGAGACCTTTTTAAATTTGGTACAAACATTCATTGGACTCAAAGACGAACTGATTAGATTTCAGTGGTCAAAGTTAAAGGTCGCATGGCCAGTATGTGGACTGAAACCATGCTAACTCGCACTAGCTGAGGCTGCTGGACATATTTTATAAAAATATAGTTTTATTATTTAAGTGTTGGACCATGTTGGCACTAGATTAAAAATGGTGGGGGTCACCAAAATGATTAAAAGTTTAATATAAATTCAACAGTTGTTGAAGCATTTCACTCAAAACTAAATTTGCACCACAAGGTGAGGATCACTGAAATCAGTAGGAATCATCTTCCAAGGACCATGAAAGTCTGAAAAATGTCATTTCAATCCATGTTGTAGCTCAAATGAATGATGATAATAATAGTAATATTAATGACTTAGATATTTATATATTTCCTTTCAAGGTTTTCAAAGCTACTTCACAGAATGAAGAAATAATATTCAGTACTGTAACCTCACAGTACAAAGTCTCACAGTACTGTGCTGTATTTCCCACACCCAGTTATTACTTTCACTCTTTGTTATCTTGCTCACATGTCCTTGTTTCATTTAAATACAATTTAAATCATTTCAATAAATTTAAATCAGTATATTTTAAACTTAATTTCACACTGTCTGAGCCAGATTGTGACAGATTCCGTTTATTTTCTTGCCACGGTGGTTTGTGAAGGTTAAATTGGCTCAAGACGTTGGTGCAGTCGGTGTTTTTGTGGAAATGATGGGACGATCATATCTGTTCTAATCTGTGTTCTCGTCTAAGTTTGTTTACATTTGTTGAGCTTGTATTTGGTGAATCCTCGGGAGAACAGCCACTCATCCATTGTTTAATCTTGAAACATGCAGTGACTTTGAAGAGGGAGATTTAAATCTACCTGAATCTTATTTGTAGCAACCTAGACAATATTGTTATCATCTTAAGCAAAGCAGGTAAAACCAAAGTACAGAGGAAGTCACATTTGTAAATTATCACAGGAAATTGGAAATCCTATGATTCCTCTTCCCTTTGCGGTAAACTACAACATCCGATCTCCTGGCTTCTGGTCATTGAGTGTGTTGATGTGTTTCTGCTACACAGACACACACTGATAAATACACACGCAGGCAGGCAGACAGACCGAAGTGGATGCTCCTGTTTCCCCTGGAGGCCACAGGGCGTTTACTCTTCCTGTCCTGTGCTGACAGGGGCTTGGAGGTAACAGGGTGGTTGCAGTGCATTGTTGGATGAGGCACGTCTCTCCCCGAGGTAGCACATGCTTGGCCAACTGCTGGGAGGGCAGAGAAGGGCAGGGAGAGAGCGATAGAATGAGGGTGGTGCTATGGAGGGAGGGCACAGAGGGCGTCCATGATGTGTGGAGAGCGAGGAGGACGTGCGGGGCTGAGATCTGAGGCCTTGTGTTTTGGCAGAAGCTACAGACAGCGAGCTGGTGTATAAATTTAACAGTGACTGATGCAAGATTGAATAAACAGGGAGAAGATGAGAGGAGGAGTTTGGGAGGATGGAGAGAGCAAAAGGGCGAAAATAAGAACAGAGGAAGGGAGGAGAAGCCTGATTAAAGATGGAGTGGAGACGGCTGAGCGAAGGGAGGAGGATGATGAGCGCTGAGTTGTTGCAGCTGTGTTGATTTAGCTTCTACCAGATCGCACATTGTGTGTGCGTGCACGTTTCGTCTGTCTGTCTGTCTGTGTGTGACAGAGAGACGGAGAGAAGCTCTGACATCCTCAGAACGCCGCTGACCTCAACGCATCTGCACAAACACCAACCTGGACCAGATGGAAGATGCTTGCGTGTGTGCAAGAGTTAAATAAGCTACAAAAGGTCTTCATGCGGTGACTTACCTGGAACAAATCCTGTTCTGGAAAATGAAAAACAAAGAACATTATGTGAATGCAGTATGACCACCAGGGAGTGTAGCTTTGAGCTAAGTGTGCACGTGTCTGTCTGTGTGTGTGTTTGTGTGTGTGTGTGTGTATGAATAAAAGAGATTTATATCAGGGAAAGAATGGTTTGTTGCTGCTCCTAAGAATAGATTCTGTGACGGAAATGATTTTGATGCTGTGTGTGTGTGTGTGTGTGTGTGTGTGTGTGTGTGTGTGTGTGTGTGTGTGTGTGTGTGTGTGTGTGTGTGTGTGTGTGTGTGTGTGTGTGTGTGTGTGTGTCATTTTGTGTATATTTGCCCTGGAGTGCATTGCAGATCAAATGCACTTGCTGTTTAATTCACCGTCTCAACAGGCAGCTCTTACAAAGTACATGCACGCACTGACACACGCACGCCTGCATACACTCAGATCCAAACATACAGAATGAGAGATGAATATGAAGATAAAGAAAACAAAAATCGGTCTGCAAATACTTGGTGTGAGGGACTTGAGATTGTCTCCTGGGGACTGCCAAGTCGAGTAAATGCTGGATGATTGTGCTCATGTTCATTTGTGCATGTAACTGCTGTGCAGATGTTTGCCTGCCTCACAGTATGGAATATGCTTGCAAATGCAGGCTGTGTTGTGTGTGTGGGAGTTTAACCAGAAAAAAAAAAGTTTCTGTTTGCTGTTGAATAACTAATATTTGTAGTGTTGAGTGTATCTCTCCTCCGTTAGGTGTTTGGATGTTAGATGACAATGTGACCCCTACTTATATCACTTAAATTTATTTGTTTATCATGATATCAATGACATTATGCTCTGGTTTTGAAATGAATTACCATTAAGACAGAGACATGCAGGCAACAGCACATATAAATTAAGCAAAATTATCAGAAAGAAATTAAGATAAGACGTGCTCTTCTCAAAATGTTCTGCAACGCCAAATATATATGTTTGCAATAAATAAATTATATTGCTATAGTTCGACCATGTATCACATATTAAAATATAACTATACCATTTTGCGACTACATTATTATTGTATTCTTATATAATATCATAAGATACATTATGATACAGTATGTTTTTATTATAAATGCTTAATATAATGTATAGTTTATTTAACACAATTTGCATAAATGCATATTCAACACTAAACACTAGTCATCCCCCTGCAGTTCTGTGTTTCTGTATTGTCTGTATTTCCAGTGTAAGTGTGTTGCTACACACAATGTGGGGAAGTAGACCGGACTGCGAGCCTTCATCAGCAGTGATTTTTATCTGCACTGGCCGGTTCCCCTGCAGAGTTCAAGTCTTCTCTGCTTTCTTTGTTTGACGTGAAATAACAGCCTCTAGTGCACAGAGAACTGTCAGACCTTCATGAGATTGTGTGTGGTGTGTGCTCATGTGCATGTGTCATCGCCTCCTTTATATCCACAGACTGCTTCCCTATTCATCTTAAATGTCTGTCGTCTTATCGAGACATCTCTTTTCGCTGTAATCACTTCTCCTGCCCCTTCCTCTTCTCTGCGGCTCCTATCGTCTCATCGTCTGCCGTGGACTAAATGTTGGGGCATTGTAAAACCTGTTAAAGGACGTGTGCGATTTTGTGTGTTTTTTTGTGTGCGTGTAGCCCTGTATGTGTGTGTCTTTTGAATTATTACAGGCAGCGCTGTCCAACCAGTCCCAGGGTGTAAAATCCTCACTAATCATTCCACTTCCTCTTTTCTCATTTCTCCAATCTGTTGCTGTTGAAATCAGAGGCACTATTATAAAGGTGAAAATACACTGATTAATTATTTTAACCTTTTAATTATAAGAAACACACAGTATTAAACCACTCCAAGCTGCCAGACGCTGTCCTTAACACTCATGCCTGTGTATATTTACATATGTACATAGACTGTAAATGCACGTAGACCCAGTGTGTGGAAAGAGAAGCCAATGCGATAGTGCCTGAAACCTGTATTCTCTTAAAAGACCAGCAGAGGGCGACTCCAGAAGATGAATCTACATTTCCGTTGATTTATAACATCAATAAACATTTTGATAAGGAGTTTATCGTCTCGATAGTTAGTTTCAAGTATTATTAAATACATTATGACCATTTAGTAAATTATGGTCCCATATAGAGTAAAATATACAATAAAATATGGTCTCATTGAGGCATTTGTACATGTGATTGACAGCTAGTACTGTACAACGGATGCAGGTTGCAGTAGTGGGTGGGCGTGCAGGGTCTTTTCTAATATGGTTACTTCTGGTTCCAAAAAAACAAGATGGCGCTCGACAAAATCCCAAACTCGAGGCTTCAAATCCACTTGGTCCCATGAAGGGTGACTGTGGCGATCCAGGACTACAACACATGCTGTGGCTCTCCTGTATGTCTGTGGCCCCTCCTCTGCTACAGCGTGTTCAGTGATTTTAACAATGTCGCCCGTCCCTCAACCCCTCGGTGGAGGAATCATTGGAAGCAGCCCTGAAGAGCATTTCTGTGTCGAATACGAGGACGAGTGTAGATTTTAGAAAGAGCTCCGCATTGCCATGCGAAGCACAGCGACGCTGCACCATCCCCTGTCCCTTCAACTGTCAGCTCTGGGCGGTGATGGGATAAAATGGTCCTGAACGGACAAAAGGTCTTATCATAGAGGAGGAAATTAAACGTTATTCAAATTTGGCTTTTGGCATCACAGACCCTCTCTACGTGAAGTGTTTATAAACAGGAGTCGTTTATTGCTCTCACAAATGTGAATGTGATCTTTGCCACCTTGACAGTAATAACTGGTTCATCCCACCCTCGGCGCTGTGATTTGACCGCCCTGCCTCCAACAGGAGCAGGGGGTGGAAACATTAGAGCAGAATTATGTTTTCCTCTGTGTGTAATAGCTGGAACTTCTTTGTTGTGCACTTACAATAGCGTGTGAAGTGCAAAAATAGACAGTACAGAGCACGCACAGGCTGCATGCATGCAGGGCCCAGAATTTGATTAATTTATGTTCCAGTACATTTCAGTTTCCTAAGTCATTACCCTCCCAAACGACCATCATTCCCGGGAGCTTCAGACAAACACAACTCTTACAAACAAGTGCGTGCTTTGGTCCCATCCGTACATTTCTGGTCGGTTTATCACTGTGTGCGAGTGCAGCGGTTTACATTTTCTCTCCGGGAGTCTGTGTGTCATCATATCGCTCCCAGTTCCCGGTTATTTATCTGTGTATTACACTCACTGTCCAGGTACTGCTCGCAGGTCGTTTATCCTCCACAGGTCCCCACCATCCTGATATATGGAGCTGTTAGATTTCTATATCCCGGCACTCTGCCTGCAGAGCAAACATACTTGCATATTGTAGTGTCGAGCACGGTGTGTTTCTGGGTGTGTGAAAGGCCAAGTGTGTGCATTGACTTCAGTTTTTCCCCGGTCATTTATCCTATTTTAAGGCCCTTTACTCTGCTGTCCTCCTCTTAATGCCACTTTTACACCAGTGCTTCAGGCTTTTCTGTCGCCCAATTGCAATTCATTAGCATGGAGAGGTGGGAGAGGTACAAAGAGACTTTGGCAGTGTGTGGTTAAACGTGGCTTCTTCCCAGTTTTCACACTGTAGTGTTTACCCAATAGAATTTCAGTTAATAAGTATTTTCTTACTTAGATTAATCTGCAGATTGTTTGTGATTCATACTGTAAAAACAAAATGTCAGAAATCATCAGAAATATCCTAAAAGTTGAGAGGGGTGTCTTCAAATGGCTTGTTTTTCTCTCTGGGTAGAAATTGAGCATTCAAAAATATTCAGTTTCATATCGCAAAAAAGACATAGAGAAGTTAGAAATCCTCCAAATTCTGAATAGTCTGTGATTGAATTAGATTTTTTTGCTTGGAGAAACTCAACAGTTGCAGGTTATTTTTCGGTCACTGAATGAATTGTTTCAGTTCCTTTAACAGGATGAGGATGTGATGTTTTCCTGTTTGTTTGGAAAAGACAAACACAACAGTATTTTTCTGTTACTCTTGCAAAAAAAAAAACACTAACACCTACTAAAATGTGATTATTGTCTGCAGTGGGAATGGGTACAATTGGCGTTCACTCCCAGATCAAAGGATTCTACAGTAATCACAGGTTTTCTCTCTGGCTGGTGAGACAGTGTCTCAGTTTACAATGATTTTAGGGGGTTTATTAGCGTTTCCTTAAAACAGCACGTATACCCACTAATTTGAATGTAAAAGACGGTTTAGTGAAGTAGTTGAAATTAGTTTCAGACATCTTTAACTGGAAAAACAAATTGGATAAATGTGGCTGTAGCTATTTGACACATGTAAAAATGGTTGTATGCAAATGTTTAGACATTTCCTCAGTTCACATTCACCGTGTGTTGATGTTGGCGCTCTGGTGTGTTCGAGCCCCCCCAACCCCTCTCAGCGAGGAGGCAATGTATTACTTGTCTTGGTGCAATGAGCCAGGCCTCGTATTAGGCAGGTTGAGCTGCAGGGGGAATTTTGTAACACTTGACCTGTTTCACTGAGTCATTTGTGTGGATGGAGAAAGAAAGAGAGGGAGAGAGCGAGTGGGGGAGTGGAGGGGAGGGCGGTGGGGGGTGGTCGGGCATGCAGCACAAGTGGTTTAGGGGTGATTGGAGGGATGAGTGACAATGAAAAGTGAGAGAGAGAGAGAGAGAGAAAGAAAGAAAGAAAGAGAGAGGGAGAACAACAGCTGGGGGAGCCGGAGGGAGGAGAAATGAGATGGCAGCGCCCTCATATTTCTTCTTTCTTACTTTCTCTCTTTCTTTCAGCCATCCCTCCATCTCCGTCCTTCACTCTGCAGCCTCTCGGGCTGAGTCGCTCCGCTCCTCATTATTCACCCTTTCAACCTTAAAGGTCATAAGCACAAACTTAGAGCTTCAAAATGCAAGAACATAAAACTTATTTATGCAACTCTTACTGCCTGGTATTGGTGAAGTGTTTGTGTGCGGACATGCACAGTCCCCTGTTTTGTGTGTTTGTGTGTGTGGCTGGTGTATGTGTTGTTGAAAATGCTTGATGCCAGCTCGCCACATACATATTAATGGGTGTAGTTTTTCATTTGGGGAGCTCAGCTGGTGGGCTCCTGCCTCGGAGGAAGAATTTAAGCCGTATCTGCATCACTGGAACTTATTCTCCCTCTTTATCTTTTCTTTCCTCCGTCCTTCCATCCCCTGTGGGGTGTGTGTGTGTGTGTTTGTTCCTTTTTTCTTTGTTCCCCATTTTGGTGTAATGGGTATAAAAGAGTGGTGTGGACAATTAAAGACTTCTTAGAAAATATAAATGGGTTGTTTCACCACAATGATAAAAAAGGCTTGTCGTGTACTTTTAGGAAGTATCAAGCAATGTGGATGGTTTTGGTTGTAACTGCCTCAACCAAGGAGTTTGTGTTTCCATCAGCGTTGTATATTAGTTAGCATAGATTATGTAAAAACTACTAATATGATTTCCATTAAGTTTTAAAGAGGGGTGGGGAATGACCCAAGGAAACCCCCAATGAATGTAGGAGGCGATCCGGATACACGGGTGGATCTTTCTATCACATGGCGAGGGGTGGAAGTGCATACTCGCTAAGTGTCCTTCTGGTTTCTTCCGCTAAGGAATGTAATGTTCTCATTTGTGTTTGTTTGTTAAACTACTTGACATTTTATCACGAAAGAGGGAGGAAGGATATGGGTCAGGGAAGAACCCTTTTACATTTTGGTGCAGATCCAAATGAGGGGGAGGATCCAAGAATTATTTAACACTTTCTTCAACATTGCAAGATGAAGCATTTTTTAGACATTTTTAAGGAAGTGATTCCGATAAGTGTGAGACATTTGGTGCAGCTTTATTGAGTGTAACGGGCCTTGGTGGAAGTTTGTGCTCTACTGAGTCACATTCTCGTTCTGAGAGATTTCAATGAGTAACTTTTTCCAATAACAATATCATTCTTATCTAGATCAGGAAATACACCATCGTTAATGCAACAAAAACAAAAGCTTTGTTATGAGAAGGCACCAGACCACATCTGGAGATGGTAATCAGATCTCAGTCAGGTGGAAACGCAGTCTGTGCACAATCCACAGAACGAGTTGAAAGGTCAGCAAACTCAAATACTTCCTGCCCTCGCTTACTCAAACTGGGCAAAAGCTACAAAAAGCAGATGTACTTATAAAGTCTTCCCCTGAAAAAAGTGCAGCAGAAATAAATCTGACCGATCTGCTTATCTGATTACACAGAATGCAGTGGATGGCGATATGTTAATACCATGTGCACACAACGTGGCTTTTGAAAAGTATCCGAGTCTCATATCACAGAATTTGCTCCCATAAAATCAAAACTATTTTCTCAACCAGACGCGACAAGAAGCAAGACCAAAAAATGTTTATTTCATCATCTGTGTGAACCCAGCCTTTAATACTTAATGCAGTTGGTGCAGTCAAACATTCAAACTCTCACAACTTTTAAATTGTAGGAAAGATTCCAACATTTCCAAAGATACCAAGTTATTTTTTTATACAACAAAGACGGTGTTTTTTTCCCTCATCTTATATGGTATAAGATCTTATAGCTTCAGTTAAGAGATGAAAGAAGAGGAAATATGATCTACAGCGTATTCTACTGTCAGACAGAGCAGAATAAGAGATTTCTTTCAGCCCTTCAAGCTCCTTAAGGGAAAATAAATGGATAAAACTGTATGTGAAGGCATTAAATCACGTGGTAAGGCCGTGATATTGTTTCCCTTCTTTTCCCTCTTCGGTAAAAAAAGCATCTGTGTGTGTGTGTGTGTAGGGTAAACAGAACCGCTTGTCTCACTCCCTTCAACTCCACTTTCATTACCCTCCTTGTCCCCCATTCTCTCTTGTCGCCTACTCCGCCGCTCCTGCCACAACTGTGTACCGTACAGTTGAAGCCTTTCGGTTCGGGTCTGACGGCTGCCGTGGCGGCCGCTGGCTGCCGGCACGTCCTCTGGTGATGCGAGCTTCACCCATCGGTGGGGGGGTGAAAGAGAGGCTGGTGTTTGGTGACATTTAGCATTTTTCCGCAAAAATTATACAGCAGTGTTGACATTCAGCCTTATGCATAAAATTCATGATATATGTGGCACTTCCTGTAGGCGCTGCAGCAGCAGAGTGCAGAGCGAAAGGCAAAGGAGTATGTCACAGATGAGACACACACTTCCCCAGCTCACACACACACACACACACACACACACACACACAGAGGTTATACACAATAGCTCCATATTGTGTAAATGCTCTCGCCAATAAAAATCAGTGTCCGCTTTTCATCAAGCTTTATGAATGCATTTGAAAGTCATGTGTTTCATGTTTCTTTCTCCTGTGTCTTCATTATGGATTCAAGAACGACCCCCTACTCATCTATAAACACACACACACACACACCTCCCCACAGTGCTTCACTTTGTTCATTCTTTGCAGATTAATTCTACGACAACACCTTTTATGATCCCCAATTTATGTCAGCAGTCAGGCAGGCCTACCCCTCGCCGCTGCCGTTCCTCTTATCTCCTCTGCCTGATGTCTCTGTCTCCGTCTACATGTGCGCTCAGCGAAACAATGGCACTGTCTAGTAACGAGCAATGGGTTTGTCAGGTTTTTAAAGTAAAGGAAGACAAATGGAGGGTGGGAACGAGAGGATGTGATGATAATGGGCCTGCGTGGTGATTAACATTCCACTGTGGCGCGTCAAAGAAAGTGTGACTGTCCTATTGTGTCTCCGCTGACAGCCAAATGAACAGAGGTCTGGGCACCGGTTTCGTCTGTGTCACCGAGGGTAATAAACATACCAAGTCTAATCTACATCCCGGGTGTCAGGGTGTCTCTCTGTGTGTCGAACATGTGTGTCCCTCTCTGTGGAACGAGAGTGACACATTCACCCTTTTTCCTTCTTTTGAGAACGGCCCCGCATTTACACAGTGCAGCTGGCGTGACGGTGACTGAGCTCTTGGTCAGTGAGTCAGCCGGCTCGCTGACTAACCGGTCATTCAGACTGTCAGATGGGATCACCAGTTTTGCTGCTGTGACACACCTGTCACCTGGAGCAAAAGGGACCGGGCCTGTTTGGGTGTGTGTGTGTGTGTGTGTGTTGTGTGTGTGTGTGTGTGTGTGTGTGTGTGTGTGTGTGTGTGTGTGTGTGTGTGTGTGTGTGTGTGTGTGTGTGTGTGTGTGTGTGTGTGTGTGTGTGTGTGTGTGTGTGTGTGTGTGTGTGTGTGTGTGTGTGTGTTCTGAAGCTGGGAATAGCGAGTGATGCAAGGTGCTGCTGCATTTTCACTGAGAATGACATCACTCCTGCTGAGTGAGCACTGTTGACGCACCAGCTTTACTGAAGTGTTTTGCACACGTGTCATTCCCATCTTTAATTCACCAGACGTTGGGAAAGCATCACGTTCATAACTGAGTGTGGAAGACGGATGGAAGTAGAGCTTCATCTATATCCTGAAATTATCTGTTCCTGGCTGTAGAATCCAATCATGTGGGAGTTGAATTTGCTTGGGAAAAAAAGCTCTGTAAGCCACGTTATTCATTTTAACTAGACAAGCAACCATTTGTTGATTCAGTCATTAGTCAATTAATGGAAAATTGAATACACTACTTCATGAAGACTTTTCATTTAAGAATGCAAAACACTATCTAGTTCCTGTCTCTCAATTGTGCAGATGCGCTTTCGCTTCACTTGATCTTCTGTGGTAATGAAGAATCTTGAAGCTGTTGCTCTGCCAGTACCAGCATTTTGAATCGTTTAGATTTTTATTCAAGATCAATCGATTAACTGATAAAACTGGGATGGCACTCAGTAGAGCGCACACCTCCGCCAAGGCCCACAAGTCCCCTTATGTTCAATCAGGCTGCACCAAATTTCACACACTCATAGATATCAGTTCCATAAGTGAATTTTAAAAAATGTAGACAGTTTTTTTTTTTCTGGGTAAATGGTGACAATGTTAAACAAAACAACGCCCTATCTTGCAAGGTTAAAGACAGTGAAAAATATTCCTGGAAAGGTTCTTTCCTGACACATACTGCATTCTTCCACCAAGTTTCATGGAAATCCATCTGTTTGTTTTGTGTAATCTTGCCCACAAACAAACAAACGTACACACAACCTCCTTGGTGGAAGTAATAAGGGTGATGTTAATCAGTAATTAAATCATTAGGTGGATGTAGCCCCAATAAACACTGAGGATAAGGAGGATAAGGATATAGATGGTTAACTCATAGACTCTTTAGGTTCCTTTAGCTTAATCTAAATTTACTACAAACAGATGTAGATTGCCTGTTTAAATATTAACCAGCAGGAGTAGTTTGCATTTTGCAGCTGATTCATTCACACGAAAAACACTCCACAGTGGAAGATGTTGTCCTCCTTATAAACAAAATGAATAATACAAGATATCAATTGCTTGCAAATATGTCTCCTTGGGATCAAAAGGCCTGACAAATATTTGATGTGAGCATCTCTGAAGCTGCGTGCAGTGGCACAGGTGACACCGGTGGGAATCAAACTCCTAAACCTGCCATTAGCCGGTGCCCTTTTGATCTACAAGAGGACCGAGATACAATTCCGCCTCGGGCTTTATCATCAATATTCCCTCCACTTTCCATGCTGGATATAGGCCACAAATGCCAAGCTAATCAGGTAGTCTGTCTGGAGGATGCTCACGGATTCCGAGCTAAGATGGGCTGATTCTCCCCAGTCCCCGACTTTGATCCTAATGTCTCATCCGCCCAGAGATGAAAATGTACATCCGACTTTTTTTTCGCCCGCTGTTCTGCTGGGCTGTGCATGCACCCGCACACAGTCAGGTGTGCTTTGAAAGCTGCGCAGAGCAGACAGGTTTTTAAGCTAAGTTAAGCCGAGGATTAAGGAGAATTTTACTGCCCATCTAGGTGTGTGTAATAGTTCCTATTTTTGACTCTGACTTCAGAGAAGTGCCTGCTTCTTTTCCCAGAAAGGCATCAAAACCTCTTGCATCATCATCTCCCTTTCTACCCTCACACAGGTGCTGTTGTAATCTACACACACACTTGCAGGTAGTTCGAGTGCACATCGTGTCCTCTCTCTCGATGAGCACTCCGATGCTTGTCTGTGTATGTTTTCTTCACGCGTGTGCTGTGTGTGCACATGCATGTGACCGAGTTGGGTGTGTATGCGTGCCTAACTGCCTCCGACACATCTGTGGCTTTTCCAGGCGAATCAGGGCTGGTGCCAAACTGCCAAGAAATCAATGCAACAGACTCCGCTCTCCTCCTTGCCCCTCGTATTCCTCCCTCTCCCTGCTCCTCTGTCTGCACCCCTCTCCTTCTCTTTTTCTCTCTCTGCCTCTGTCTCTTCTCCCTCCTTTTTTCTTCCTCTGTCTTGCTCAGAGCCCTTATTAAAAATGGAGTGAGTGTGTGCTGCATATTTAAAATGGTCATGGATGGATTTAAACGGCTGATGGTATTTAGTGTCTCCTCAGGGAGCTGCTATGAGCCCTTAAGCTGACTCCTCTGACTGGAGCCTGACTGACTGGTGAGCACACACTAAACCTCTAATAATGACTTGTGTACACACAGTCAGCTCAGTGCATGCATGCACGCGCTCGCACACACACACACACAGACACACAGAGGCAAGCTGTACATGCACATGTACACATACTCTCATTATAGCACACTTCAGGTGTGACAAGGACACTGGTCACGTCTGTTTTGCGTGGAATGGATGGAATGCAATGTGCAGTAGATTGTGTGCTTGTGTGTGTGTGGGCTCGACTGTCAATAACTCATTAGTTTGCCTGCTTTGATCTAGCAGTGTGTAAATGTTTTTAACTGTGTTTGAAGACATTCGTATGGGTTCACAGGCGTGTGTGTGTGTGCGTGTGCGTGTGCGCGTGCGCGTGCGCTCTCTCGACAGTCAGAGTGGATGTCACACTGAGCCCCCTCAGATCGAGCAGCAAGTGTTTCTGTCATGTTGTCTTTCATGCTGGCTTGGATTTAGGCTCCAATCAACCCGTAAGTGTCCTTCACTGAAACACTATTGATTACCCCACACGCTCTCAAACACCCAACATAAATACTGCTGCTGTGAAACACACAAACTCAGAGGCTGACAAACAGACTCTCCTGCACTGAGGGGGAGGACGGGAGAAGCTGAACTGAGAGGAGAAGGAGTTTGTTAATATCTGAATATTAAGATGAATAGAGCTTAAAGTGCCTTTCCAATAACTAACCTGCAACTGAACTGGAACAGTGAGAGCAGTGGCGTTGCTTCAGTGCTTTCACTACAAGGCTGAGGAGAAGAATGTAGAGTCATTCATTATTGACGCCGTGAGGGTTTTTAATGGCGACCTCTTGGTGTAACGTTGTTGGATGTATGTATATCTTCCCATGCATAACCTGAGGGTTAAAGCATGTCCGTAAACGTGAACATTTGCAGATGAGTCAGTTTGGATGTTTTCTGCTAATGCATGTTGGTGTTTGCACGTCGAAGATGTCAGGCAGTGAGTTACAGCAGCGCTCTGATGTATTGTTGACAGTGATGCACAGTGATGACCTTTGAGGATTTTGACATGAACAACAGTAGCAGAAATCAAATGAGGAACAAACCTCTGGTTTCCAACAACAGTTTGTTTTTTTGCCTCACAGATGTATCTACAGATGCACAGATTTGTTGTGCAGTGGGTCTTTGTGTGTGTGTGTGTGTGTGCGTGTGTATCCTGTGCCAGAATATAGGTTGCATGGTATTTTACCGATGCATAAATCACCAGCACTCCATCCCCGGCAGCCAATCAACCACATTTAACCACTAATGAAACCATCCTTTATTCCCGTACAGATAGATTGAGCCCTGTGTGCTTCATTCTGCACCTTCCCATCCCCTCTGTATTTTTGCCGTTTCTGTCCACCAGCTCCCTGTGGCATTGCATAACTGAATGGCAATGGAGGAAGCGTCTTTCTTAATGAGCGTTTGAATTCCAGCTCGGCGAGAGCGTAGTTTTGGGGTATCTCGACAGCCCCGCATTGTTGTGGTTTCTCTCCAGGGGCATTGGATGAAGAGCAAAGTGAATGAATGTGGAGAGCGCGCGGGGCCATTATGGCTCAGTGTGTCATTAATCAGGGGCTGATGAGAGGCAGTTTGAGGGAGAAATGGGGCCTATTACAGCTACGGCACTCTCAGGACCATGTGTGCGGCTCTTTTCGGTTGCCTTCTTTGTGGTCAACAATACAGTAGGTGCAAACACTTGAAAGGAAATCATTATCCCAACAAAAACACACACACACATGCAACAAATTGTGCATAGGGATCATTAGTTTTATGAAGCTGAAGGAGTGGGACATATTCAACTTTTCTAGGTGCCACAAATACTTCTCCGTTCGATTCCTTCCCCTCCCACACATCTTCAACGTCGACTTCTCCACCCTCCAGCTTGAATCTTCTATGCACTCAGTTCTCTATGTTCTTTCCTATATGTTCTACACTCCCTCCCCTCCCTCTCTATCTCTGTCTCCCTCTCCGCACGTTGTTATATTCTGACAGTCTGTGTGAGGAACTTGGTAGGAGGGCGACATGAAGAGCACTCTCATGTGAGTCGGGCGAGAGTTGAGAGAAACGAACGAGCTGACTCTCCTCGTTTTCAGAGAAAGACAGAGGGAAGGAGCCGTAGCCAAGTCCTGGATGTTTTTTTTTTCTTCTCCCCTTCTCATTATATCTAACATTTTTACACAGCAGGCGGCTGAATAGATTGCAGTACACGGAGGCTATTACAGAGTAGCATCCTGGCTGTAGGGGAGAAATCTAAGAGGATAGTGGGGTTTGAGGTTGTGTGTGTGTGTGGCTGAGTGGTGGGTAATGAGGTGAGAGTCCCTCCTAGCTAGAGGTTAGCAGTGGTTAGGAGGGCAGGTAAACATACCAGCTTCACCAGGCTGCCTGGCCTCCAGGCCGCAGTGACACGAGTGGAGGAGGGAGAGCGCGGAGCGGAAAAAGCAGGGCGAGGAGATGGATGAGGAGCCTGGAGGCATTTTGAGGTATAAAAGGTGGCTGGATATTCTCCGATTGCAGCGTTTACTGTAAATTACAGTATTTACTTGGAGGGTTGCTTTCCAAAGTCACTTTCCATTACCGCAGCCGCTTTACTCATCTTTAAACCTCTGAGTGTGATCCAACATCGTCACAATCAACAGATGAATTTCCGATTTACATGAAAACACGTCTTCTTCCGTGTCACTGAGAATGTAGGACACCTGCTGCTTTTTGAAAAGCCCTTTGAATTTTTTCACTTTCACTCTCGCAGCGATGAAGTAGGTTTGCTCTCCTGCAGAGACGACATGAAATAGATTTTCAAGGCTGGAGCTGCAGAGCCAGGGTGTGGTTAGTTTAGCTTAGCATGGAGGAGCAGGGGGATACAGACTGACTCTGATCGAACTTCATAAATCAATCTGAAGCTCATTAATTAATGTCATAGAACATTAACTTAATTGCAATTGTCAGTGTTTACATGTCTGTTTTTGTATATATCAAACAAATAATAAGTAGAGAGCTTCCGGTACTGAAACCAACATCGAGAAGGACTCTGATACTGCCAAAAGTTGCCAGGTCGGGCATCGGCGAGTACGCAAATCTATGTACTGGTCCGAACCACGTCTTTAAAGTATATTAGTTTCCCCCAAATAAAACTGCAATTTTCTTTTCTCTGAAATCCCTTCTTCAACAGCCAAACAGCAACAGTTCTGTCGTTAGAGAGGCGAAGAAGTGATTTGCGGTAGCGTTGGCCAGAGCTAATTAAAATGGCAGGAATTTGGCAACATTTCACAATGATTAGTCCCTCAAGTAAAACAGCCACGTGTAACGATTGCGAGACTTCGATTGTGAGGGTTGGCACCACTTAAAAATTCACGTGTCTTTTTATGTAAGGAATGGTTTTGTATTGTGTTCCTTATATTTATTCGTTTGTGTTGTTTTTCAGTTACGACTGACGAGCTATATAAAAAAAGAAATTATTTGGCATCAATTCTCTCAATGTGTTCCGTACAGGATTAGCAGCGTACAGCTGTTAAAATATGTTGTATAAGTTGTTTAAAATATAAAAAATGTAAAGTCCAGGTATCGGAATCATATCAGGAAATGAGAAATGGTATCAGAAAGTCTCTAATAATGTTTTAGATCTGTTGTCAGATCTGGTTTGATTTTCATGCAGCTTTTTCCTCAGAGCTAATACAGACTGGTGGGCTTGATCTTTTTCTTCTGACTCTCAGCATAAAAGCGAATAATACATATTGTCTTTGTATTCCTTTAAATGTCAAATCCTTTAGACTTCTTACAGCTGGGGATAAGTTAATGTTATGATTTATTAACTAGAGGGATTTATTAACCATGTTTCTGATGTAATATACAACACTGCAACAGTTAATATCACTGAACATCGTTTTGTTTCGTGATGAGATGTTGATTTCTTTTATGGCCTCCTTTATCAATTCTTGACGCATCATTATCCTCATGCTTCAGACATCTTCCAGTTTAACCCAAGAGTTTCCCTCAGTGATAAAAACTGCGTTTTGCTTGTTTCCGAACTGACTGTGATTATATTTTAAGCATCACTGATGTGATAAGACCATAACATGTTGTCGTATATTTACCATATTTTTTCAAAAAGATTAACGTGTAGCATTTTAACATCCCAACTTTAATTTAGAGGCGATGCTGTAATGTGTCATAATTAGTTTAATGTGTTTGATATTTGAAAGGGATAAAATTGGTCTACAAATTCCATGCGCTCTTTTAGTTGCGATCCTGAATTGACCTGTGCTTTTTGAGCACTTGTTCCTCTTCTGTTAAGTATCTACCTCCTGTTTCCAGCTCTACCCAGTACCTCCTACCTTTCTCTCTCTCTCTCTCTCTGTGTGTGTGTGTGTGTGTGTGTGTGTGTGTGTGTGTGTGTGTGTGTGTGTGTGTGTGTGTGTGTGTGTGTGTGTGTGTGTGTGTTTAAAAGACTGCGAGAGAGAAGGGACGAGAGGCTGAGTGCTTGTAGAACAACAGATTATTCATGTCCTGAGTGGACAGCTACATTTGGCTAATGCAACCCTGCTTTCCCTGCTGGCTGCAGCCGACCACCTCTGTGCCAGTGTAAAGTGGACTGTAAATATTGACAGGAAGACAGCAAGAAGCAAACGGCAACCTTGTCGGAGGGAGATGGAGGAGAGGGAATGATGGAGGCACAGCACAGACAGAGAGAGGGAGGGATAGAGAGAGGGAGAGTTCCTGCCTTCTCCCAAGGCAACTGAGTGTGCTTTGATGCACTGTGGCAGGGAACACGCCATCTCCCCAGAGAGATACACACACACACACACACACACACACACACACACACACACACCATACAGCTTTTTAAAATGTCAAAATGCACACACACACTTGCACACACTCTCACATGTACACTCACCAAGAAATAAAGGTGTAGCAATGACCCCTAAAAGGCTACAAACAATTTGTCGTTGCAGCTGAACTCCAGGAGTATTGTACCTTTGAACATTGAAACACTTTTCTACTTTCTTCTCTGTGACTCTGAGAGAACATTTCTAAACCTGCAGTGACAAAAATGGTCCTTTTATGTAAAAATGTACCTGTCGGAAACTGGTACCTAATAAAGTACAGTCGGGGCAACACGCTCTTTTGTACCTTTGTACCTTGAATTCAGAGTCACAAAAATTTGCAACCGCTTCATTTTAATTAAATCAGAGTTTTACATGTAAATGATTCCCTTTTATAGTGAAATACAATGTGTATTGTTCAGCTATAAGCTAAAGAGTCGAGTGCAACAAAACTTCATTTCACAAGTTGAGTTAAAAGTGCTTAACAAAATGCAAATCATAACTCACACGCGAGAGTTGGAGTTAATTAATTCAGTGTTTTAACACTTCCTTCATTAAACCGTTTCAAATGCAAAACACTGGAGCAGTTCAACACATCGAGCCATCCTGACAGATTCTGTAGATTTACTTTTGTCTCTCTGTTCTCATATCTGATGTGTCAATTTGTGTTTTGTACTTTTAAGTTTACAGACACGTATTTGGCACCAGTTTGAGCCAGACACTTGTGGAAATGGGGACTTGCACAACATCTACTCTTGCCAAAATGTTGCAAGCATTTATCCAAAGTGTCTCAATCCGAGATACAAATTATCATCAGCTTTATGTGTGTCAGAGGATGTTTGGTCCAATCGTCTCCAGGTTTGAGGAAAATCCATTTGCTGTCTGATTTCATGTGGCATGAATGAAGCATTTTACTGTGTGGTCCACATGAAGAATGCATTTGGTCAGAGGTTATGTTTTTATCTATATATTTATTCATATGATTTTTAGCAGGATTACGGGGGGAAAATTGACTAAACCAATTTCCATGAAGTTATGTAGCGGGGGTGCGTGCGTCATGACACAAGAAGAGAAAACCTATTAAATTCTGGTGCAGAGCTGGGATGCAGGAATGTTTATTTATTAATTTTTTACATTTCTGTTGATTTCTCAGAGAATAATTCATGATGAAAAAATTCAGACATATTAAGGGGACTGATATTTATTAAAATGTGGTTTCATAAGGGGACTGTTGGGTCTTGGTGGAGTTATGCGCACTCTACTCGTGCCCTTTTAGTTCTCAGCTTGTGAAAGGTCTAATCACACCACAGTTCTAACAGCATACTCGATGTTGTCTACAGTCATTTCAGAGACACGTCAAAGTACTTCTCCCTGTAATTCTACCTTTCTTAAGTTGCCACTTATTTTATGAAGCAGTCTGAAAATCAAAGGGTAGAGATGATAATGGTGTACCTACACTTTAACCTTTCGAAAATCACCCAACATGATGAAGGGGAAAGTCTCCAACGGTGTTTGAGCTGCTGATGATTGGTCAGAGGGAGGTGGATCCGTAGCTTAAAGGCAGCAGCAAACTACAGCAAGGCTACGAGTTGTAGTAGGTGGTTGTAACAGTTTCACTTAACAGGGCATATTCTGCCAACATTTCATTTCCTTTGCGTAGCTTTGGCCGATTGTTACATGTTTCATTGGCATTGAGCATCATCTGCACATCTCTGCAAAAGGTTTGAATAACAATCAGAAGGGATAATCTCTTGTGAGCTGGTTCGCCACCGCAATGCAACAGGATTACTTCAGTGTTTCCGAATTATGTGCTATTGAACAGCTGACAGCCCAAATTTATGCAAGCGTGGGGCAAATTAAACTGAAGCAAACTTTAAAAAGGTTCTGGAAAAACAAATTCTCTAGGCAGACAGCTCTTACTCAGGCCTGTTCTCCATGATTACATTGAGGTTGGCAGGGTATTTGCAGTGAAAGACTGAGGTTGGAGCTTTGCTTTAGACTGATAGTGCACTTCAACTGGTACTGGCTCTAATGAAACAATGCTCTCTCCCTTCTGCCTACCAAGAGTGAACTTTCCATGAGGACAGGCATCAGGCTGTGGGGGCCAAATGGGTTGCACTGTCTGCAGGGGCTCCATATAGGGAGCACCTATGCATAAAATAAATTCATAGAAAAACATTGACACACAACAACAAAGACTAAATAGATAAACAACGAAACAGTGAAAATATACACACACACAAAAAATGAAGTAATGATGGCAAGTGGAAGCATTTAACTCTGATATGCTTATAGTTGACTAGAAGATTAAAATCATCAATAAGCCATAACGTGGTTGATGTGTGATGATTACAAAAGTTTCATTCACAAGATGTCTCCTATCACATACTGAACTATGACACTTCTCAGTAGAGAGCATACCGACACCACAGCCCAAACTCAATCCAAGTGCACCAGATTTCACACACTCGTACATATCAGTCCCCTAAACATGCCTTATTGTTTTCATCAAGATCCACGAGATACCAAGGAAACTGTTGGAAAAGTGAAAACAATCCCTGGATCCGGCAAAAGATAGAATTTATTTTTAGATTGAAGTACCCAACCGAGTACACATGTTTTTTTTTTTAAAAACATCTTTTCAACATTTATAATCAACCGATAAACGGTTTTGTCGGTAGCTTTGTTACTAGGCAACGGCTGTAAGGGCGGGACAAGCTGGTGAAGCAATCGGGCTTTCCATCGGGCCAACATGTCTCCGTGGCCGTTAGAGGAAGCAGCCAGTGAATTGAGACTCAGCTCTTTTCAGCCTTCTTCACAATATGACTCAGCTGATAAAATTAGCTGTCTGACTAACATGAGTATGAACAATTACCTTATGTTACTTCCCTCCAAATTTCCTTTTCTTTGTTAAATTCTACCCCGGCTCTAATTACTTTTTAAGTTCAGCAGTACACAAACTCCTCACAACAGCAGAACTAACCAATATTTCCATGTCAGTAAAACACATCTGGATGATGAACCTGGAACACAAACCCCTGCTGGTGCTGTAATGACATGGGGCTCAGAGCCGGTTGGCATCTGAAGAGAAAACCCATTTGCTGATCCTGCAACAGTATTAAAACTATTCAATTATCATTTCAATTATCGTTTGCATAATAACTGCAAATAAAGAGTAGCTGAAATCATGAGAATTCACAGCCAACTAAGTTATTAATGAAGCTCAAAAGTATCCTCGGAATTGGATGTAAACTCCCACATTCCTTTTCTATTCAAATAAAGCCAACTCTCTCTATCAAGATGTTGTGATCACTGACTTGCTGCATCATTTTCTTGTAGTTTAAGCATAAAAAACTACAATTATGTCTAATGTCAGCAATGGTGTTTCAATAAAGCTCCGCGTTTCTCTCCAAAAGGACCTTTTCTGTGCCACGGGGACAAATGTACCTTAAATGATTCCACTGTTTCGCTGCCAGTGGTTTTTAATCCTCAATTCATGCAGTTGAAATGAACAAAGGTTGAACTCTGGAATCACAGAAGATTAGAAATGACCAGCATCACTGATCTGCTCCAACTAAAAAAAAACCTTTCCTTCTGTCAAATAGTCAGAGTCCGTCCTCTCTCAGACGTTGAGCTGCTCCTATTGAGGGAATCAGCACAATCAATCGGATCCGATTTTGTTTTGCGAAATGAATTTTAATGGCGTCATGAGTGGTGTGATGACAGTGATGGCGACGGTGATTGTGGTCGTGGGTGGAGCAGGTCTTCAACTGCCATAAAGCGAATGTCAGAGTAGCTGAGGCACTCAACACTGTGGCACTTGCATTGATTGTGAATAATTAAAGTGTGCGGCCGTAGGTGTGTGTGTGTGTGCTCAGTCCTGCAGCTCGTGTATACTCCCTGTCTCTAGCTTTACTTTGTTCTATATATGTCTATAACGTTTGTTTTTCCTCTCTTCCTGGTTTCTGTCTCTCACCCCCCACCCCTCCTCCCCCGTTTCCCGACTCCCACCTCATTCCATTCTGTGCAGTTATCTATACT
Organism: Hippoglossus stenolepis; assembly: GCF_022539355.2. NCBI lineage: Eukaryota > Metazoa > Chordata > Actinopteri > Pleuronectiformes > Pleuronectidae > Hippoglossus > Hippoglossus stenolepis. The sequence continues at coordinate 18,542,078 of NC_061490.1, forward strand.
GTTGATTATTGGGTTACTGTATTACCAGGTGCACACACACACAGCTCAGCCTGAATGAAAGCGTCAATAGATAGATAGGGTGTGTGCTTTACCGAGTCAACCTCTGAAACTAAAGGCTGGGATTTCTCTTTCCTCTTAGTGAGCAATGAGATTACATGTACTGTTCTTTATCTTAATCTCTCTCAGAGGCCATCAATTCATTCTGTCCTAATCTCATCTCCAGGCCCTCCGCTGTGACTGTGGCAGCCTTGTGTTTTTTCTATGCTGGGCGTTGCCGCGGCCGCGTGATTCAGCAGAGTTCAAACAGCTCGAATTTCTGCCGAAAAACCGGTTCGACTCGTCGCATCCGAGGTTCGCTTTCAGTGAAGAGCCTTTGCAGAAGTTTCCACTGACGTTCTAAAACCAACAAAGGAAAAAAAACCTCGCTGATATTAAAAAAGGGAATTCTAAATCAAAAAGTGTTTGCTCTTCCAAATGGTGGTGGGGGTGATCAAACACTGTGGATTGGTATAATTAAATAGACATTTCTCACTTGGCTGAAAAACATACTGGAGAGCGACTCGGGAAAAAAAAGATGCGAGGGAGGTAGATGACACGCGGCGAAGAATTCACACGCAGTGACGACCTCACAACATCACCGCCACAGGGCTGAAGAGAACGACACGTTTTGGGATATTTTGGTTGATTGTCAAGTTAACCCATTAGGAAAGAATTTGATCATCAGCCACAGTGATTGCTTCTCTAGTTACCAGTTACCTGCTCATCACTTAAACCAAGGTCAACCACTTTTTTTTCTCCAGGACTGAGAGTTTCTCATTTTCAGTTGAAACCTGTGTAGGTGTGTGCAGTTTCCCTGCGTGGCGGCCAGTTTTGGTGAAGAGGTCAGGAAAGGTAATGAAAACAGACTTATCTCACCTCATTAGGCAGCAGAGATAAGAGATGCAGAGGGAGAGACCAGGCAGATTTGTGTGTGTTGTATCACCGGGGCCCGGACAAGCAAATTCCAAATTACACCGGCGGTGCAGCGGGATGATGGGAAACATGATGGGCAGCGAAGGAGGGATGGATGGAAGCGGAGGGGAGGAGATAAATGCAGCGAAAGCCCCGTCCTGTGCGGGGAAGCTGAGGATAGGGCAGCATGTTAACCTTAATCCCTTCAGGGAGAGGAGTAAACACACAGGAAGAAGCAGAACAAGGGATTGAGTGGAAAATAAAGGGATGTGAGATCTTTGTCTTCCCACTCTCCTTCATCCTCTCAGTGTGTGATCAGCCCGTTTCTGGCATCAGCAGGGAAATCCCTCTGTACTTATCTGAAACCATCCCCTTAATCAGGGCCTTCATCTGCAGTCGCCTGGCACTTCCTGCTGCATCACCCTCATTTCCTTTTTTTGGAGTCCTCCTCTTCTCACCTACTCAATGTCATCCTCCCCCCCAACTCACCTCTTCAGTACCCCCTCTCTCTCCTTGACTCACTTCTAATGAATCTTCATACCTGAGTACTGAGCTTTCCTGTCGGTGACTCATATGCCCAAGTTTTTCAGGACTGATGATGCGTCTCCCAAAAAATGTTCCCCCCTCTCTACAACTATCTTAAAACGGAATTGAAGAGAACAAAGTACAAAGTGGAAAACTCTATAGCCACTGGCTGCAGACTTGCAGAGATTCAACCATGCATTCTAAAGCTGGAAAGATTCTGGTGTTCTCTTTTTTCCAAACTTAGTGAAGTGGTTCTGTGGTAATTTCAGAAAGTTTCAGTCAACCATCCAGCCTTATCTCCTCTTCCTCCACTCCCAATCCGTCCTCCCCCTCGTCTCCTGTGCCCCGTGGGAGAGCGGTGGCCTGTGGTTGACTGGCTGGCCGTGCAGGCGAGGGTGAGTGATGGAGCGCTCGCGTATAGGAAGGCGTACATGTGGATCTGACTTGATGGTCCCTGCATTGATCTGCTCACAGGGCTGGAGTTGACCTTTAACTGGGTTTCAACTGGGAGGACCATCTCATTCACAGTAAAGGAAATAAATGCAAAGTGTTGGTTCAGATTCAGTGTTTGGGTGTGCGCTTCTGTTTGCGTCTTAACGTGTACGTAGGTATGTCTGTGTTTGCATGCGAGAGGAAAGGCAGCAGGGCAAAGGGCACGCTGCCGAGCGGTGTGTTTGTGTAAATATGTCAGACTGAGTGACGGGGATGCAGCACAGGATGTCAGCTGCCTCTAAATACAATGTGTGTTTGTGAGCATGGTCTATACATAGGTGTGTGTATTTTGCGTTTGCATGAGCGTAGATGTGCTCCTCAAATGTGGATGAATACATGTATGTTATACATCCTTGGTGAAGAGCTGCATGGATTTTAACACACACACACACACACATCTTCTCTCTTTCTCTGTCCGTCTGGGGTATTTCATTAGCGCGAGACATGGCTGGTGTCCCTGGCCAACACGGAGGGCGAGCTCTCGAGTCAAGTCATTCACACCCAGGCATCGCACCTCAATCCACACAATTGGCCTCTTCGCCTGCAGCTCTCTCTTCTCCATCGGAGGTTAGCGAAGGGGAGAGAACAGATTTCTACCTGAAACCTGCCGAGTGCAGATTACATTGGTGGGATAATGACGCAGAGGGGTTGAGGGTGGGCCGCGGTATAAAGAGTTTGAAGGAAAAAAAGACTAAAAATGGAGGAGGGGGATGTGATGATAAACAGACACAGCAGTGGAATGAGGAAGCAGTGAAAACAAGATACTAGGCAGGTATCAGGTTTACAATGAGTGTCCCGTGGCTGTTTGGTTTTAAAGTGACACAGCACCCCCACGTGGACGGTCCCCCATATTACATGACAGGGATTTTAAGACGCTAGATGTGTTTAATGCCAAATTTCACTGTCAACACTTGGATCGTAATAAAGCCCGAATGCCAGCGAGTAAATCACATCCAATCTGAATCTATTGTTTGAGAATACATGGAGGCAGCCTGGCCTTTTTCCTCTCGTCCGTGTTCTACTATGCAAATCATCTCTCCGTTCCTATTGAATCACTAAATGAAAAAAAGGAAAAACACAGCAGAACCATCAGGACTTTGAGAAATGCCACAGGAAAATGTTCCCCGCTCTCCATCATGACAGCCCTCGGAGAAACTTGATTAATTGTTCCGCATCGTTCATTTTAAATTTCCTCCTCAGACTCTGTGTCTTATGGTTGAGCTGAAACAAAAAGTGTTTTACAAGCTTCTGGTTTGACTGTTGGATGAATAATTAGTTTTAATTTCCTGCAGCTCAGTCTGAATTTCCTCCGCTGGGTAATAGCTGCTCTTCATCATCATTGCCTTCAATAAATAATGTGTAGACACTTTTCTTTGCTCTGAATCTAATGTGCTGACAAAAGAAACAACGTTTTTTACCAAATACATGATTAAAACCGACTAACATAATTGTATCACTTTAATCTGTCGCAACCTTAAAGGAGAGAACTACATTCGTAATATCATATTATTATACTAGAAAATATCTAGTCTAATATCGCAGCTCTAATATATCAATCAAATAATCCTTATTTCACAGTATTTGTATTCAGCTATTGCTAAAATAGAGAATACAACCTAATCTACACTTCATCAGTTTATGCAACATATATACTACGGCTCGGCAGTCAAATTAAATAATGAATCTATTCTCTGCCCATAAAGTTTAAAACCACAACCTTCACTCAGGAGGAAAAATGAGTCTGTAAACTGAAAATAAATAATGTGACATTTATTATGAGACTTCAACTGATACAAACATTTTTATCTTTGTATAATTTTTGTCCATATTGCGCAGCCCTAATATTTACTAACAAAGTAACAGTACTTCATACAGTTCATACAACTTAAAAATCCTGTTTGATTTGAATTTTGAGAATAAAATGTGTAACATATAAGAAACACACATTTCACACTGTACATATAGATGTGCCGCTGACAGTTTGTGTCCCTACAGAAGCATTTAAGTACTTTAGATGCAATGAGGGCACCACATGTTGGTTCTAGTCCCAAGACGGGGGGAATCAAAGTTTTGCACAAAGGATAAAAAAACAACAATGTAAAACTTATTTGCACCCAACAGAATAAAAGTAATATAATTAACTCAGTCCACCCCATTAAAAGATTTTATTTTCATTATATCACAGGAAAACATTTTGTTTCATCTTTAAAATAGTTGCAAACTCAGTGACTTTGAGATCCACTTTCATTTTCTTCTTTTTTTGTCTTTCATTTCTCATTCACATGTTTTATTTTAGTCTTGTGAATTCGGTGAGTTGCAAAAACCAACCAACCCAAAGTCTTTTGTGAAGGTTACGTATTCAAACCTAATACAGGCTGTCTGTGTGAATCAGCACAATGAAAAGCAAAGGTAGAGTAAAGGGGAGAACAGGCGGGTCAGAGCAGAGACGATGTGTTGGCTCGTAATGAGAGCGAGAGAAAGACGTGATCATTAGACTTTTCAATCTGCGGAAATTATTTTAGGAGATATTCAAAGTAGTCTATTGTTGGAGGAAAATTGTAATTAGGGGACTAACAACATTCAGTCATGACCTTTCCAATTATTACGACCAGGGTTTGTTCTCATCAAATGAGCGTCAGATCCTCTCTGCTCTCCACCACCCCCTCATTAGCATAATCCCCTGGGAATATGGGGGGGGATAATGAGCCGGGTTGCACCTCCAGTAAACACACTGTGTGTGTGTGTGTGTGTGTGTGTGTGTGTGTGTGTGCGTGTGCGTGCGTGCGTGTGTGTGTGTGTGTGTGTGTGTGTGTGTGTGTGTGTGTGTGTGTGTGTGTGTGTGTGTGTGTGTGTGTGTGTGTGTGTGCGCGCTGGTTCATGTTAAGTGTAGTCATGGTTCATTAGTGGAACCTCTGCATGATTCCTCTGGTTCGTCTTAATCACCCCTGTGACTTGACACTCTAATCAATACCCTTTCTGTACTTCCTTACACACACACACACACACACACACAAACACTCATTTCTTCTGCTGATCCTCTTTTATCAGACCACCCTTAAGCATGTAGTGGTTCCCAACCCGCGGCGCAGGACTCCTGAAAGCGGCTTCAAAGTAGATTTAAGCTGTTGGAGGATGATTCACAAATGGAGAAGATTATAAAACCTATTTTTACTTATCAACAGTCTGAAAGAAAAACATTGTTGTGAAGTAAAATTATTTATCAAGGGCCACTTTCTTTGCTGATCCTAAATCTCTCAGCTGCATCAGCCTTCATCCTCTTTTATAATCTATGAAGATTGATGAGCAGATGTCAGGTAATCAGTGAAGTTACTGGTCTCAGTCATAGACTGTGTATGAAGATGAACGACATAATGTCTCCCCACAAGTGACTCCAAAGCATCTCTATCACCCCCTGGTGGCTGGCTGCAGTGTAGATCATAAATCCTGCTTCTTCTATGTTAGTGGATGGACCAAATTAAAAAGTCAAAGTTCATGCTGAATATTTTTTTCTTTAAGATGGTTTCTGTCATTTCCAGTAAGTTTGGTTTTCCTTAGTTATTTGATGCTATGAAAAAAAAGTGGTAAAAATACAATGATTGACAGTTGAGATTGACTCATTGGTCGAGCGAGTGTATGGGTGGGACTTCGCTACTGTTTCCCCATCCCCCGTACGCTACTGGGCAGACTGGCTCCAAGTGCACAAGATGGTGGCGTTCGACGATATGTTGCCTACATTTCTGGATGGTGGGAGGAAGTGGAGATGCGTCGTCCATCTTTTTATCCAGTCTGAACTGTCTCAGCCAAGAAATAGTCGAGCACAAAACAGCTAATTGTGGCTTTCTCACTTCAGTTTCTGTGAGCTTCAGTTTCAAATGAGCTATAATACATTAGGTTTTGAACTTTAGAGGATTTCCCCCCTTTGTTTTACAGTTTCCACTGGACCCTTTATCTCCTGTGGCTTCTAAAAGTCACAGTTACTCTGCTCACTGCTCATTGACACATGTAGAGAATGACAAGAGGCTTCAATCAGGCCTTAACTTGAAGGCAAACAAGGCAAAAGGGTCAGGAACCATTGTGTTAAACCAATAAAAAGCCAGTGAGGCTCTATTCTGGATCTGACCGTAGCTGCTCCTTTCAGCCCAACAAGTTATTCATGTCCACTTCTTTGATTTCATCCGTTTTCTCTCTTTTCTTCTTCCTGCAGAAACTCGTCTTCCAGAGAAAGGTGCGACCACAGGCAGCATCATAGGAGCCATCATCGGAGTCATCCTCCTGCTGGCAATCATCGGAACAGCCATAGCCATGTACCAGAAGCATCGCAACAAGAAACAAAGTGGAGAGTGAGTATCAGCGTGTGGATGACGAGTTGTTGTCGTCTTCATGCTCAGATGTTTTTTGTGTGTTAGATAAAATGTCACGCAGCATGTGTCATATATTTGTTGTGACTCACTAAGCGGCTGTGTGTGTTTGTGTTGCAGTGGTCCACCTAAGTACAAGCCCCCTCCCCCCAAGAAGACCAACAACATCACCAACGGGGTGAGTCGCCTTCGACACACGTCTGAAATAACAACAACAACAACAATATCAACAGCTAAACTGTTTTGTCGAATACAAAGCAAAGAACTGTCGGCAGAGTTATCAGGTTTGTTTTCTATCTTCAGCAGGCGAACCCAAGTTATGCCCCGGTGGCTGAGGACAGACCCCTACAGACCCAGTACTACACTACCCAGAGTGATGAGCCAGTCACGGTAAGGACACGTGTTCATTAACAAGGAAAAGGTGTCGGATCACTGTCACTGAAATGGACAATATTCTTTGTCTGTCCTCCAGTGCTCCATGCTTTATTTAGAACATGTCTTATTTAGTGCATTACGTTCATCAGGGAGACGTCTGAGGATGATTCCCATTTTTATTCATTAATTACAACCTCTTCAATCCTGCTGGATCATTAGTGGGTCTGTTGTGTGTTACACGTGTGTTATATGCAGCCTGGCCTCGTCGGTATGCAGAACGTGTGTTCCACAAGGAGCATCCTTTATTTATAGAGCTTATCCTTTTGAGGGTAGCAGGCAGGGGCTGTAGCCAAACCCACATGATACTGGGCGAACATACAGAGAAATAATTACCATTCACATCTAGGAACAATTGAGAATCTCCAATTTACCTTTCATTCAATCTGCGTGTTTTTCGGGGATGAAGCTGGAGTACCAGGAGGAAACCAGAGCAAACACAGGGACAACATGCAGACACCCAAACAAACTGGGATTCAAACTAGGAATCTTCTTGCTGTGACGGTGCTTAACACTGCACCACTGTGCCGCTAGAATATAATGCATTATTAAGTAATTGCACAGATGAAGGTTTAAATTATAATGCAGTGTTTAGTTAAATTAACCACACACCAATTTAAGAATTTTCAATGGAGACATTGAGGTTGAAATGAAAACCAAGTCTCATAATTCATTCCATCTATTGATCAATTTCTTAATTTGTGGAAGTGGTGGATATTAATTATTTATTCACTCTGTTATTATGATCTCAACACTAGCTCTGCAGCCCTCCCTCACGACGGCGTCTAAGATCAGCCTGGTATTCTGACTGAGTGGCCATTTCTTTTTCACCCCTCTGCTTGTGGGCCATGATTCAGTCTGGAACCAGGCTGATCTCACCATTGGATTTTAATAAAACTTTGGTTAATGGTGTGTGTCACTGCGTCATCGCAGCGCTGCTAAAAATACACCGATTAGCCCAAGGAGCTCACAATGACAGTTTACTTGTCAGATTCTGCCAGAAATTCAAGGCAATGATGCAGATTATCATTTGTATTTTTTCACTTTGTAAAAACCAGACCAAGGTTGAACATGACAAGTAGTTAAATTACACTATTTGAAATGAAGTAAGTCATTTTTCTCTGGTTAAACTGATGCAGTGTAGTGATGTAGATATAATGTTATATTACATGATTCAGGCTTTTAAAAGGCAAATTTATAAATAGCTATTTAAATGAAAAAATGATACATAGTTATAATAATAATGATAATAATCATTATTCATTTTATTAATAATAATAGGTCAACATCAGAGCTTCTCTATTCTAGCACTGCTTATAAACCAGGAGACACATGTTTTTCGTTCTGATCGATGCAGTTTTAACATACGTGACCGCTGCCTTATCTCTGACAGGACCTGGATGCTTACCATGAAGATGAGGATAGGGAGCATTACTTCTCTGCTGCCCCCTCTGGCTGGGATGATCCCGGAGACAGCGAGGTCCTGCCTCCCTACATGCGCACAGACAGTGACCCCCAGGACGATCACCAGGGGCCCAATGTCAACCGCGGAGAAAGCTTTGTGTCGCCGGCCATGTTTGTGTGATGAGTGAGAAGCCCCTGCATACACTGGCCTGTGTAAATATGTGTGCATGTATGAGTGTGTGATTGAGCCAGTGCTCATTTCTACCTAAAATGACACAGACATGAAATGAGCACCATCGCGGGAGAGTCAGAACGTGTGAATATCAACATTTGATACGTAGTCATGATTTTTTCTGTTGCTGTTGTGTGTTGCTCTTTGTTTTTTGTTATTTTTACCATTTTAAACCCTGATCAGCTTGAGCCAGCAAGATACAAAGTGCACTATATGCATGACTGTAGCATACAGCTATAGAGATATAATGAACTTATTTTTCTTAAACTGGAAATAAATCAAAGAAGTTTTTAATTAGATTATTCTGTTGAATGTAACATAGTCAGGATACGTTGTAAGTACATGACAGAAGCGTGGAGCAGTTATGTGTTTGGTGAACAGCAAACTGCGTTGCATTATAAATGTGGAGCTGTCGCACACATTATGAGCTGGTTAGCAGAAGCACAATATATGTGGGAATGACATGTTAGCTCTGTCGGCTCTTGTTGCTTTCCAAACCCAGGGGGCGGGAAGTCGCTGTAAACCAGGCGCCCTGTGGAGGAGCTATTAGCTGCAGTTAATCAGGCGACGGGACTGGGAGACCGTGACGGCATCAGGGTTTAAACTGCAGTGAGGAGGGGGAGTTAAGTGCTGGGGCAAAATTATATTTATGTTCATGTTTGTGTTTGATTTCAATAGTTGTGTTTTTTTTCTTGCATTTTTTCTGCTTTTGGCCTTTGCCCTACGTGTGAAAATTCAGTGCCTCTCAGTTCAGTTGGTGAGTTTGTGAGTGACTTTACTTGATAGCACCGGCCTCTAGCCTCTACTTGCATCCATCCTTCCTTAAAGCCATATTAAATCAAGTAACGGAGGATAAACACAGTGCTGTAATTGTTAAGGATATCTGTTACTTCAAAAACACTTTTTTGTCCACTTTGTCTAAAAGTGTGCTGACATGGATTAGGATAAATCTGGATTAAACCCATAAAATCTGTTGCAATTCATCAGGATTAAATAGTTCTGTATGGAGTTCACACAGGGGCTGACACAGACCCTGCTAGTAGACTGACATGTCTGTCATCATCATGGTTGAGGATTAAACAGGTCAGTAGTAGTTGGTCCGATTTATTGAGGAAATAATCACTGCTTCAAAATGAAATTCTGTGTCTTTTTGTGTGTTTTGGTGCCAACCAGGTGTTTATTTTGTTCAATTGCCTTGTGAGGACAGCAATGTATGTTTATCTTTGAATTAATGTTGATTTCAATCTGTGTTGGCTGTCTGCATTTTTCCAATGTTGTTGTTGCAGACGTTGATTCAATAAACATTTTAAGCATGATCCTTTTTGAATCCTCATTAATTAACATGAGTTTGTCTTTTCTATAACTGAGTTGTAATTCCACCGTTTCACCACATGTCGGCAGTATGGACTGAGAGTAGAACAATGAGTTCCATGGCTGAATATTATCATCTACTGACGTCTAAAGCAGAAAATACTGAATAGGTTTTGAAATGAATGTATTTACGTTATTAGTGAATATCGTCACTGACATTCGACATCATTGTCTGTATCTCAGAGTGGATCTGCAGTGCCCACTCTCAGCCATGTGAGGGCTCTGGGCTTTAAAGACTCAAACTGCACTGGGCTGGAAACAGTGGCAGCCGCTTGTTCTCCTGCTTCCTCTCGTCTCGCCTGACTCATCTCTTTCTATCTTAAGCTGCGTTTCCTCCAATCACAGCCCATGAAAAGTCTGAAGGCACAAGAGGGGGGAACCTTTTTTAGATCAGCGTGATTCATTTCCAGCGCTGGTGAGACTGCACCAAAAAAAAAAATAGAGATACAGCCTTTGCAGATGCAGAATATAAGGATTACATAGATCAGCCTCCTGCACCACTGACTCACATGCGTAAACCCCTTGTGTCTCGCGGCTTAGCCATATTAATGTGTACGTATGTGGTGCAGCAGTGTCCAGAATGTGCCGGGCCTGCTGCAGAGGAAGGTGAGGCCCGAGGTGCGGCCCACTATGACTCTGCAGTCTGTTCCCTGCCTGTATTCTGATCACACAGGGTTTCGTCTAAGGAGAACGGAGTGTGTAATGGGTTCATTGCTGACATAAGGTGTTCTGCAGCTGTAAGGCCGGTCAAGACAACGCAGAGGTCAGCTCGCTCTGCAGGAGGCACTGAAAACTCTCACCGCCCTGTATGGCAGCCATGACTTTCATTCTGCGAATTAAAGAGGGCTTCTGTGAACTCCCCATTCATGCAGTCTTTCTAATTTTAGCTCGGCTGCAATGTACATTAAGGTGGCGACTATAAAAACATCTGGATCGATAAATATGATGCTGGGAGTGCAGCAGGAGTAGTAAGTCTCTCAGATGACTCTTGGTGTATAGATTGAAGTGTTGCAGTGGTATGGTTGGAATGCACATGTCGGTGGAGCGATGTATAGATAGACGACGAGGAGATATCAAGATTCAATATGTTAGTTCAGAGTATTTTCAAGGATCAAATACATACAAATTTAAAAAATCACAAATGCTCGAAGGGAAACCGTCCTCGGGGTTAACCGTGTTACTTTCCTCTAAACTAGCAGTGATCTGTGCAGTTGCAGCATTATGGGATTAGCAGACTTTGGGAATCGGCAGCCAGGTAATGAGTGAGGGAGAAGGCAGAGAATAAACCTCTCATGCCTTCAGTGCTGCTAAGCTGGTTAAAAATAGAGGCAGAAGAGAGGGATTGAGAGAATCGGGGTGGACAGAAAAGATGGGGGATGGAGGAAACGGCTGATTTGACTCCCGGCAAAGTAGGCGAGCGGGGATTTACCGGGTGACCTTGACTGCTTGTATTAGAGCAAAATGTGTGGCAGCATGTTAAAGGCACATAAAGACACAGCTCATCATGCACTCGCCGTGATTCTGAGTGATTTCTGAGCAGCCTGGCCTGGTGGACAATCTCTGCCCGTGCTCATCATGTGTATGACAATGATGAGCATGATTGGCTGCATGCTGTTGGCTTGGCTGGTGAGTAGATACACACACACACACACACACACACATTGACAAATGGAGGCATGTTTAAGCCTGACAAGGTTGAGGAAACCTTGAGTGACCTTCAATATCCATTTGAGGAGCTAGAAATATACACAGATTTAAGAGAAGTGTGATATTTAGGAGGCAATTTGACAAAGTTGCATCACGTTCTCTCAAACGAGAATATTAGTTCAGAGTAGTACCTGCACCTTCAACAGCTATGAGATGATGAAGTGAACAAATAACTGGGCCCCCATGGAGACAGCAAGTGTGTGGCCATAGGTTTAAAGGTGCTGATTGTTATATATCATGATAGTTAGTTAAGCAGATTGTAATTTAGGTATCTACAATTGTAGCTTTAGTAAAAATCAATTTCCGAAAGTTCCCCAACTGCTCTCCTTTTTCTTTTTTCTTTTTTTCTTCTGCTTGCTATCATATTTTGACGGGGCCGATTCTGTAAACACCAGGCCAGAAGGACACACTGCGTGAGAGGAGCGCAAGAGGATGAAGGAGGCACGAGCACTGGCACCATGGTGAGTGACACTGTCGAGACGCCCTCGCGACAGGGAAAGCATGCCAGTGGAGTCTGGAGAGAGGGAGAGGGCGAGCGGATGGAGTAGATAAAGGGGAACAGGCTGTGAAAGAGGAAGAGAGGGACAGAAGCTTTGGGGATTAAAGGGGAGCTGAAGGTGGAGGGCAGACAAGGCCACTGGACAGCTGAGAGAGACGCCACTGCAGCTTGGGTCAAACTGGAACTGCTTGTTTCTCAATGGTCTGACTTGTATAACTTGGTTAGAAACATAAATGCATGAAATTAATGAAACCAGAAATAAACTACACTGGTACTGGTATGGTGGAGAGCTTCTGCAAAGGCCAAACATTTTTTTTCCCAAAAAATGTAATAACCTCAACAAGAATAGTGCATATTAAATTAATTGAATGTAGAGTCAAGTAAAGCTATAAATGTCTGTATAGTGTTGTAACGTATAGCGAGACCAGAGTATCTGACCGGCCAGTGTTGCTCTTGCAAACAGGCAAATACAAAAAAACATTCTTATCTTATACGAAACAATGAGACAGTTGTAATCATTATACAGAGCTGGTTAATCATTATCTTTGCAACTGTGTGCAACAGCAACAATTAATACACTATGACCAAGACGCAAACAACCAGAGCAAACAGTGTGTCATCCAGCAGACAGGCTGATGTGATAATGGTCCTACAGAGGTGTTCAATATTACAGCACTTTGCTCCCTATGTGCCCAGGGCAGGACACATTGGTTTGAATTATTCAACATGGTGATGTAACTCAAAATTACATTAATGTCAAATAACGAAATCTGTGACTAAAGAGGGGGAAAAAAAGAGAATTAATCCAAAATGAAAACATTAACGTGTCTAGGAAGAGGTGAGGGTGCTTATGAGACTATAATGCTCATTGTGGCATTGGAGAATCGGTAATGATGTCAACATTTGTGAGAGTATTTATTATACATTATACTATCAATGGATTTATCAACTTAAAAGGTACAATCTTGTTGAAAGAAGCCTATAATAGCCGATAATGCTCTCTGATCAACAGAGGCTAACGGCTAATTTCAAGTTTTATAGGTGCAGGCTATAGCTCTTTCACCCTGTTTCCAGTCTTGATGCTAAGCTAAGCTAACAAGCTCCTTAATATTCGTTTCCCAAAATGCAGAATTAAAAGTTAAAATGTGTAATTTGACAGATTGTTACCAAATCTGTGCATCACTGCTGAGAGATAAACATGTGTTACATAAAGTAAGTTACAAAAAAAGGATTGGCTATGGGGGGTTTGCATGTGTGCGACCGTGTGTGTGTAAGTGTGTGACATCAGCAGCTTGTTTCCCAGTCCTGATGCCAGCCGGTTTAAAATGATCTTTAATATTTAATGCTCTCAGCTCCGGTTGCATCATTCTTCTGCACCTGCCGAGTGACTCCCATTCTATATCGCCGCATTTTCTCATTTAAAGGGATGAGATGTCCAACATGCCCTTTAAAAAACACGCCTTCCCCGGCTGAGCAGACAAATGATATTACCCACAATCCCAGCTACTCACTGGTTTAGTATCAGCGGTGGGCTGTCGACTTGTGCAGAAGAACAGTGTGTGTGTGTGTGTGTGTGTGTGTGTGTGTGTGTGTGTGTGTGTGTGTGTGTGTGAGGATAGTGTGACCGAGAGACACAGTGAGGAGGCTGTGACATTACACACTCTGTGACTCGCTCTCCTCCTCATCTGCAATGTCCTGCACCTACTTTCCTTGTAACACCTCTCACTTTTTCCTCCGTGTGACTCGCTCGTTTCTTGGTGTCTTCACTTGTATTAACAAACATTTCAACAAGCCCAGCAACATGAGATTCCTCTCACACCGGTCACGTTTTGCTGAGTCTCAGCTCTTGTCCAATCAAACCGGGGTGTGTCCTCTCTCTCCAATGGCAGACGCTGGGTCTGCACTGCAGATGCAGGTGGTGCGACGGCGTTGCACAGATGTGAATTTTCTCCTGCCTCATTGAGCAGGACTCCTGCACAAGATGAGGGTTACAGAGACAGAAGGGAGAGAGGACAGAGGGTTTAATGACCTTTAGTCGTCGTAGAGGAGCCGTTAGCAAACACTGTGTGGATATGTTGCTGCAAAGGTGAAATATGCTTCAACGAGCAGGATGAGGTGGAAAATGATGGCGTCATAAAACTCGTGATAATTCATCCTTGTGTGGCGATGATCTGTTCTAAGCAATAAAATCTGCCTACGCACAAGCCATGATGCCATAAACACAGATTCAACATTAATCAGAGGATTTAGATCACAAGGTCGTGATGTGACTGTGATTAAGATTCATTTGTGGCATGAAGTCAAATAACGGACACAACCTTTTAGGCTTAATTTATAAAGGTTTTATTGGTTGTTAATAATGGGTTTTTAATGTTTAATAATTATTTCACTATGGTTCATTCTTAACCTTTGGAAGACATGTCCGTGATGAAGTCTTCGAAACAAACATTTCACTTGCTACTGTATTTTTCTGCAAAAGCTTTCAACCATATCTCACAGCTGCATGAAGTAAATGTTCATATTCTTGAACATGGATGTTTATACTCTTTTGGGTTGGAGGGTTGTGAAATATCTTGTTGGCCGACATTTTTGATAACGATACAGTTATTGATGCTGGTAATGCAGAGGTGCTCTATTGGTGCATTGGTGCATGCATAACCCCATGTTTATTGTCTCTCTTGACAATATCTGCAAAACAAACACAACAAGAAGATCAGCTACCATTAAAAAAGTAAATGTTGGTGATACATACAAGCCACCAAGTCTTCAGTTAGAAATGCTGGGTCATTTAGGAAAAACTAAGTCTCCAGTTTTAAAAGTTGAAAATGTGTTAATCAATGCACTTCAGAACAGGAGGAGTTGCTTTGCTGCTATTTTCCAAAGGTTAAGATGCCAAATTATCCAATTTTAAAGTTCCCCTAATGAAATAAGAAACTCATCTACAAAGAAATATGATCATCATGAATATGAATTATCAAAGAGATTTGTCATCGCCTGGCAACTCAAACATTGTTCTTAGTTAGCCTTGCTTTCATCTGATCTATAAACATTATTAAATCATGCACTAATATCCATAAAGTGGTTCTAGTTTATATATGCTTCATAAAGGTTGCAATAAGTGATATTGGAGGTTGTTTGTTGTGGCAACATTGAGTTTAAAATTTAATTTGATCAGTTATTTTAACTTGAATCAACCTTGGTGGATCCTTCATTTCAATGTCTGATACATGTTGTCTAACAAGTGGTCTGGCCAATCGGGGGAGTTGGCTTTAAAGAGATAGTATCCAGTAGGATTTGTTTTCATGCTCATGCCCCCCACTCTCTGTTTGGATGCATATAAATTCATTATATATCTACACTCATTATGTAATTACCTGTCTTTAGCTACATTAGATACACAAATAATCAGAAGAGAAGCTTGAGTCTAACTGAAATCTCCTTGTGCATGCTTATATGGATAAATCAAATAAAAGGACTGAAATACATTTGAGTATTTGTTAAATCAGGGCTGTATGTGCAGTAGAGCTGCTCCTGAGACGGACTCTTCAATCAGCTGAGGTTCCTCTATGCTTGATTAAATGTATTTTGGAGTAAATGAGAAAAACCAGCCAGTCAAGGCCACCACACCAAAACAGAGCCAGATGTTTCATTCCCCGGTGATGACTCAACATTTGAACAGAGTGCCTCTTGGGGACTCATCCAAACTCCCTCCCCTTCATCATCCCTCACTTTATTCAATCGGAAATCACATTTCTGGGCACATGTGCAACCTTGCCAACTCATACCGACACACACACACACACCCACACACACACAGACAGACACACACACACACACACACACACAGAGACACACACACAGTTACACCAATAAATTCAAATGGCTTCCAGGGAAACACTTGAATAACGACGTGTTTTCACAGAGTGATGAATGGCTCAACTCATCATTCAGTCGGAGGAAACAACCCTTGATTTAGCAGCACAACATGTTAGCGTATGCTAGTGAAAATGGCATAATCTGACGAATCATTATTTATTTGTGGTTTAGAGCCACTCAACCTAATGAAGTGTATGTGCTTGTGTGTATGTGTTATCCTAACGTTGTTGGGACCTTTTCTTGGTATACACACCAACCATGTCAGGACTTGTAGTCCTCTCTGGGACCAAAGCCCCGTCCCAATGACGCATAATGTAAATTTTTATGTCCTTGTTGAGGTCAGGGGTAATGTGTGAACTGAGGTTATGTTTGGGTCAGGTTACTGGTTATGGATAGGGGAAGGGTTTGGGTTAGGTTGTCCAGATTGAATGGATGTCGATGCCACGGTCTTTCTGCACAAACATCTTTGTGTGTACGAGTGTGTGTGTGTGTGTGTGTGTGTGTGTGTGTGTGTGTGTGTGTGTGTGTGTGTGTGTGTGTGTGTGTGTGTGTGTGTGTGTGTGTCCCTCTGTGTTTTTCTGCCAGGGTGTTTCCAGATGTTTCTTTCAGTTCTTTTTCAATCCGGCCACACCCACAGTATACAGAGATTCAAATTGACCATTGACAGACATGAGCAGTCAGCAGATGTCACACAGAGACGCCGGTTCTAATTATATTCATGCCTGTTCTTCAGTTCTATTGTCGGGCAGATTGAGTTTAACCTCTTAACATCAGTGGTCAACTGTAATATGGCAGAACTTAGTTCTAATTGACCTCTGCCACTGCACAGTGTCCTCAGGCTATACAATGTGTCTAATACATCAGCCTGCTGGACACAGCTATATCAACTAATGCTGCATGGAGGGTCATCTGGCTTGTGTTGCCAGATTGGCTCTATGTCTAAATCCATTTGTGAAAATACAGTCTTAAGTTTCTAACGTTCAGCTAAATTTAAATCCTGACTCAGGATCCACATAACTTAAAATTGTTTCTTTTGGTCTTTATCAGGAGACGGAGTTTGCTTGTCAGTTGTTCTCAGTCGGATAACAACAGAGCTTTCTCTGTGACATTAGAGCACAAACTACAAGAGCCCAACAATCTCCTTATTAAACCACATTCATCCACTAAATCAGGATTTTTATTTGGATCTGCACCAAATTGCACACACTCATACATATCTGTGCCCTAAACATGCAGGAGTTTTTTCACTGAACAAATCAATGAAAATGTTGAAAAACAATCACAATATTAAAGAAATGGGGAAAAAATCCAGAATCTGGATCCACAACAAAAATGTAATGGGTTTGTTTCTGACCCTTACCACATCCTTCATTCATTAATAACTCGTATAAATAAACATTGAGATAAGATTTTTATTAAATCTTTTTGTAAATTTTCTGTTTCCAAAAATGCCGAGTTATGACATCTGCAGTATGTTAAATATTTTAATGTGCATGTATTATCACAATGTTACAAAATTAAATGAGTCAAGAATCCAAAGTTTAAAGAGCAAATCCTTTCATTTTAGAATCCTGAGCCAATGAGTCATCAATATTTTTCTTGAAAATTGCTAAACTGTTATTGGTTATCCAAATGTTTGCAGCTCCATTGCAGCACTATTTTTTTTATCCAGTATTAAACAAATAGAAGAAAAGAGACTAGTCGTTTTTAGCAGGCTTGTTTCCGGCAGCATGTGTTTATAGTGTAGCCCCACTAGCAGGTCTGTCTCTCACCTTGCTCCTCCGAGGACGTGAATGACCTGTGATTTACTGCTATAACGTGTCGGTAGCAGTTTAAATGGAAATGTGACAATCCCCCAGGCTTTGCCAAGGATAAGCTTCTGCTTCACTTGTCCGTGCGTGTGTGTTTGAAGTGTGTGCAGTTGTGTTGCACGCTGCATGTTCCGCTATGTGTTGCCATGCATAACCTTGGGAGCTATCCTTCCTCTTAGCATCATGGGATGGCTCAGAGGACACAGAATTAGCCAATCAGCCATTAGGGTCACCCCAGTCAAATGCCTCTAGAGACTCAGAGTGTCCCCTCCTTCCCTTTTCATCTTGATCCTCATCACATTACTCATCTGTTCTCACTTGCTACACACTAACACACACTCAAGATGTGAAGAAAATGCATGTGTGAGATAAAAGTATCCACGTCAGACTCATCATGAGTCCACTCGCATGAGGAAGAAAGACAGAAAGAATGAGAGGGAAGAAGGGAAGAGTGAGATATGGGAGAGAGGTGAAGAAGGGGGGAGGCAAATAGATTCTGTAGAGGACATGAGACAGGGTGATATACAAGAGAGAAATGTGCAAAGCTGACACTTAAGCTCTTTTCTACCGGTGGTGCCAGTACTCTGTGCACCATTTCTTCCTGTTCAACCTATAGGTGATACTACTACTACTACTACTACTACTACTACTACTACTACAACTACTACCACTGAAAATAATAATAACAATAATAATAACAATTATGCTTACTATTCCTCTTAATTAAAAAGCAAATATCAAATTCCTACAATTTAAGAGCATATTAGGCATATTTGCAAGTATACATTTTTTATATTACTAGTTTTTATTTCTTAAGAGCATTCAAAGGGGATTAAGAAAGGTTAAGTCTGCTGGTCTGTTAAAAAAAACAGAGCTATTCATAGATGTAGGAGAGTGCATTTTAGAGGCTGGGCTGCAGCTAAGCTTAAGGTGGCATTTCTAATAATACAGAGTTTAATCAAGACGGTGGCGGAAGGTCACCTGATGAGAGGTTGGAAAATTAACCCTTCCTCCAAGAAATGTTATCTGTGGCTAAACAAATTAGGAGCTTATATATTATATATATATAATTTCTAGGAGACTATGTAGATGCGTCTCTCTACACACGATACACTGAGTAAAGGGGACAGGTAACCGGTGCAGTTTGTGGAGGAGCCACGGTCTCATTAGTATCCCAGCAGCCGGCTGGAGGCTCCTGGCAGGAAACCAATAGCACACTGCAATAGTAGCTTCTCAGCAGCAGGGAGGGATTAAATGGGATGTAGTTTTGCAATGTTCTGTGTGGTTTGAATCCATCATCACCATCTCTTTCCTTTTTTCCCTAGGATAGAGGAGGTAAACGGAGTATAAATAATGCTCTAACACACTGGACTCAGTCTAAGTACTATCTAGGTATGTTTATCTTATAGATGCCCCTGTGCTGGACTGTGTGCACTGACAGATGAGTTATGTGATGACAATTGAAATGAAAGGGGGGATGGGAGGGAGGAGGACTGGTAGTTGCCAGGGCGACCTCCTCCAGTCTCCAGGGTCATTTGACAGGGTGACCCTGACAACCAGCACTCCCTTTACTATTCAGTATTACAGCCTCTGCTTCTGTTGAATGCCGAGTGTCTCAGTCACGATCGGTGTGGCATGTGCAGGACCTGTCACACAGACACATGACATGCCTCTCACAGACCGTCAGCTTCCATTTGGACTGCAGCCTGCGACTGTACGTGTGAGCGAGCGACAGAGGAGACAAAGCAGTGGCCGGCGAGAGCCAATTATCTTATCACTTGCACACACTCACACACACACTTCACATTCCCACTGAGGGAACAATGTGAGAGTCTTGCAGTAATAAGCGCACAGCAGCCTCTTTCTGTCAGACCAGAGCTCAGTATAAGGGCATGAATAGACATCCAGTGGACAAGCCTTTGGGACAGGAGACACACACACATACACACACACATACACTCCTACGTATACACACACAGCTGAACCATACTCAGAAGACGAATGAACATCCAAAATAAGCATGCAGCGTAGAGATATATATGTCTGCAATCTTTAACTTTTAGTGTGTGTGTGTGGGGGTGGGTGGGTGGGTGCGTAGGTGCCTAGGTGCGTCAGTGCATGTGTGCGTGTGATATGCTCATCACTTGTGGTCCAGTAGGGGGGGACAGGGCAGGGCCCAATGTCTGCGGTGACTGGGTGCAGCAGAAATTTAAATATTGCTGAGTTTGCGTTGTTAGCGTAGCATTGGGCTAACACTCCATTAAATTGACTCATTGGGCACAGCAGCAGCAGGCCCCCAGTCACATATGTACACTCGCACGCACGCACACACACACACACACACACACACACACACACACACACACACACACACACACACACACAACTCACCCTTTGTAATGACGCATATGGTGCATATACAGACATGCTGACGCAAACAAGCCTGCAACATATTAAGACACACTACAGTCTTACTATTTTTAGCACCATCTTGCTCTTGCATGCACAAAGACACACCCACACACACAATCTCACACAGACATACTCTCACTCCATCATCTGTAACAGAATGGGGCCGTGCAGGACACAGCATCTGGAGCTTCAGCACTGCTGCGCCTGCTGCTGACACCACACATGGAGGAGAACTGGAAACCTTGGAACTCTGCTAGTGAACGCATCATCAGGCTAATGTTGAGATTATTCAGGTTGTTATCAACGCTGAATGAGAGAGTGTGGTCAGAAGCAAAACCAACCCTATATCTCATCTTTAATTTGAATGGTTTTACCTACATTATATTTTTGAGATACACTTATACAGTTGAATCCTAAACGTTACATAGAGTTGTACTACCACTCTCCAGTCTGTCCAGTAAATATGAACCATAGGCTGTTTGTAAAGATGGACCGAGTGTCTCCACTTCCTAAAGCCAAAATATCCCGTATACGAACACTGCCATGTTGCACCGAGGACGACATTTGGCATCAGTCTGCACAGTAGCGATCCAGGGATGGAGCTGCGACAGTGACGTCCCATCGATTCACTCTCTCAACCATGAGAGTCCAGTTTTAGCTGTTAATCCTGATGTTTCACCCGAAAACCCATCAAACTAAAACCTTACGAGAAAAATTAGGACTCAAAAGACAAATCAGTCTGATAAGAACTAACTAAAGTGAGGGGAAAAAAACATCTTTGAGAAAAATGTATTTGACATGTCTGCCACCAGGGGGCGATGGAGACACTTTTGCTTCCCTTTTGGGGAGCTGTCATGTCGTCCATCTTTATATACAGTTTATGAACCTACAGCGAGGAAATGCAAATTGTAGTGACTGTAAAGAGGAGTTAACAGCGAGCATGGCTCTGTCCAAAGCTGATTAAAAACATCTGACAGCCTATGGGGGTTTTACCACAACCGGTTATTTATGTAAAGCTAAGTTAACCCTCTCCTGGCTGTTACTTCCAGTACAGACAGTACAGTTCTATCAATCTTTTCATCTCAACTCTCTTCAAGACAGACACAAGGGATATTTAATATTAACAGCTTCTTTGAGGAGATTCTCATTTTCTTAACTGAAGAAATCTGATGCCGGTTTATCTTCTCCCGCCTTCAACCACATTTCTTTATGCCCACATTATTTCCAGCTCTAAATCCGAGCCCTATTCTTATTCCTCCTTTTTCGTCCCTTTCAGAGAAATTCTTATGCAACGTAAGAGCGTGGCATGATGTCAATTTAATCTGTACGCGATGACGTCTGCGTGTCTGTCACAGACGGAGAGAGAAAGAGACAGAGAGGAGGAGTGAGGCAGAACCGCGCAGCTGAACTTTTAATCCTCTTAGTGTCCTTAACTATCTATCTCTCATTCATCTGTCTGTATCTAGATGTCTATCTATTTATTCTATCCATCTGTCTGAGTCGTGGAGCAGTAAATTGCCTTTGTGGTGCAGGTTATAACATTTTTACATACATTTTCTCTCATCCCGCAGATTTCCACCATCCTCCCACCACCGCTCTCGTCCTCTCTTTTATCTGCCCCTTCTGCGCGTGCTCTTCCCTCTCCATCCCTCGGCCCCCCTGCAAGGTCGTTCCCAAGGACGGCCTGCTCCCAGCATCCCCCGCCTGATTGGCTGATATGTATTAAAGGGCCGGTTCTCCCACCAAGCACATGGCTCGACTCCAGCTACGCTACGACACTGTCATCGTGCCCATCACTCCTGAGGCTGCTCACTGTACTTGCTACACACACTCCCCAGCTCACATGTACATGCAGCACTGAATCCAAAGACACTCAGCTAATGTAAGATGCTGACAACATATCTGACACACCAGCATTCATAGACTACCCCGTCTCTTAAATCAGGCTGCCTGCTGCACTTCACATGACAGGTCACTTATCAGAGT
The DNA here is from genome assembly GCF_022539355.2 of Hippoglossus stenolepis. Taxonomy (NCBI): domain Eukaryota; kingdom Metazoa; phylum Chordata; class Actinopteri; order Pleuronectiformes; family Pleuronectidae; genus Hippoglossus; species Hippoglossus stenolepis. The sequence continues at coordinate 18,564,134 of NC_061490.1, forward strand.
GACAAAAGATGGTTGTGTGCAAATACGCAAACGTACACACGGAATGAAAAAAATAAAATAAACACTTGAACCATGCTTGGATGGCCAGCAAACCTTTTCCTTTACGATAATTGAGCGTGACATACTACAAGCTCAGCAGACCTGAAAACACAAAGCAAACAGCTTCAAAGCAGCGAGAGCAGAAAGACCATCAGCAAAATGGCCTCCGCTGTGAACAAATTTAGCCAAATGTGCTGCCCTGCAACTAAAAGGGGATTTAGGGGTGGCTGTCAAAACACAACAAGAGTGCTATTCTGAAAAATCCCTAAAAACTTGAGTGCACCACTTAATGGGTTTTACAGCGTCCATCAGTCCCCGTCTTAGACAAAAAGCTCAGCTGCTAATCTGCTGAATAATCATAGTTATCAAAAGCTATTATTAATAGTTAGCTCCTTTATAAAGCAATTTGACATTTGAGAGTTAGACACAAATGAATGGTTTGCTTTGTTACTTACTGCAAGATTTTTTCTTGCACACAACCATAGAAACTAGAGCTTCAGAATTTAGATTAAAGAAAATAATTTTCACATTTGGGCGGCTGTGGCTTAGGGGGTAAAGCGGTCATCCTCTAACCAGAAGGTCGGCAGTTTGATCCCAGTCTTCCCCATTCTGTATGTCGAAGTGTCCTTGGGCAAGATACTGAACCTCAAAGTCTAAATGTTTGAATGTGTGTGAATAAGTGAATGAAAATAACTGCATAATAATAATATTATTATTATATTATATTAATTATATATTACATAACACAATATAAATACAGACCATTTACCATTTTGGGAAAGAAGCTCAATTGCTGTCTTACAGTTAGACTGATGCAGCTCTCATGTCTGTGCATTGAATATGAATACTCAGCCAGCAGTTAGCTTAGCTTAGCACAAATACTAGCAAAAAGGAGGCAACAGCTATTTCTGTCTCACTCTGTCCAAACAAGACAATGAAACCAGCATCTTTTAAACATCACTCACTACCATGTCACTTTAGATCTTGTTTGTTTGATTAAAGATCAAGATAGAATAAGGACTCAAGACTTTGATGAGTTCTTGTTCTTAGTTAAGTGAACCAGCTGCTGGCTGCATACAGATTCTAGTGGTAGCCTATAGATATGCTCTCATTTAACTTTTGCTAAATATAGTAAATATAGAAATGGTTTGTCAAACTATTTCTTTAAAGCTGCTTTTTCACTAATGTTTTCACTTCCTGCATGTTGCTTTGTTACACAGACCTAAACCTAACTACTTGATTCCTTGCTCTACTGTTAGTTATGCTGCACCCATGTGGCTTTTATACACCTTTATCACTGTGATGCATATTAGGTTTGGTGACAGAGGCCGAATCAACCCTGATGACAGAAAACACCTGCCTTTGATAAAGAGCACAACATTTCACTCTGACAGCCGAGGTGTTGAACAGGCAGAGAACAAATGTCAAAAGAAAAACTTGCAAAGTGTGTTAGAGCATTTTCAGCTACATAGAAAACAATAAGTGCTGTTTTGCTAAATAAAGAAAAAAACTATTTTGCTAGATAACTTTGAGGATTTTTCTGAGGTTACAAGATAAACGTAATGAGATGATTATTTCTTCTTGTCAGTAAGTAAGTGCATCCAAGTTTGCGATATAGTTAATTAGCTTCTGAGTAATGATGTGGCAGCTCTCTCTGTAATCAAGTGTGACATTAAAGTTTACTGAACAATAGTTTTACTGCTTAAAAAAAACAACTAGTTTGACTTCATCAGTCAAACGCTGAATATGAATCTTGAATGACAGTTTGGTATCAAGCCAAATTCTTAAATATTAGTATGAGTCAGAAAGGCTCCATTTCTGTTTTAAATGCAGGGCATTAGCATATTGGCATTTATGGGGTCTAAATGGACATTTAAAAGTTCTTTAAGTGCTCGCTGAGAATATGTACCCACTAAAAGGCAGTTACATAAAAGGAAAAATAGTGAATGGATGTTTGCTTTCTAATGGCCTTGCAGACTTTAGTTTCACTCACAAGTCTTTCAATCAGTGGTTATAAAAAGATGTCAGATTGAAATCACTGAGTGCAGTTGGAGAAATTAGCAGCTGGTGATCTTTCGTTGAAATGCATTAGAAGCACCGTGTTTCCATTTCTCTGCTGTTTATCACAGTGACATGTGTTTGTGGTTTTCTGTAGCGAAGGTGAAGGTTTAGTTTATTAAAAGAAAACATGGTGTTAAAGGTGCAGAGGGGCAGAGTTTTGCTGCAGTGGTTTTGGTGCTGAAAGAACAGCTACCAGAGGAGGAGGAGGAGGGGGAGGGAGCTCAGAGAAAAGAGAGGAAATGAACCAGATATCCCCGGAGTGGAATAAGAGAGGATGTGGCTGAAAATAATGTACAATAGTGATAAGTTGAAGTCATTCGTGCAGTTATACATTGAACAATATAATTTGTGTACAGTATCTAAATCTGTGTGTGGGGAAAGCATTTATTTAGACTGAAAACATATCCGTCTTCTCTTCTCTCTTTCTTCGAATTCAAATACAAATCAGCTCTCTCCATGGCCGACATCTTGGCATGTCATATGGTACCAAAAGCAGTCAAGTGTAATTGATAACATGATAAACGGTTGCATGTCGGTGTCCCACGTCCAGGGCCCTGCTGTGGCGCTGGCATTAAACACTGAGACACTCAAATGGCATAGAGCCACTGTTAATGTGATTACTTGCACCAGCCAGCTGCGGAAAAGCTCTATTTGAATTCAAGGCTGTTGTCGGGGTTTTAACATTCTGCGGTCTCGAGTTCAAGTCTCTTAATGGACCCAACAAAGACACCAAAAATAAATTGTGCATTTGTATTATTTCCCCAAAACGAAAGTCTAATTGCTGTTTCCAAGCTGTCTCTACACTGGCAGCAATAAAACTCTCAGGGATAAACACCTCAGAGGCTCCGTGTACCCATGATATACCCACACAGATTATTTCCATTGTTGATTTGATGTCCTATCTCAGCTCTGTGTGAGTGTATCAGCCTCAATCTCCCTCACTCCCTTTTTTTGTTGGCGTAAAACAATCAAATCATACTCAGGATTCATATATTTCTAATTTTGTAACTGTTCCAGGTTTACAAATTACAGAAATAATACATTTCAGATATAACATCAATGTCCCCATCACTGTATAAGGGTATAAGGGCATGACTAGATCAGATTCTCCGGAGAAAAAAGATTAAATAAAATGTATACACACTGCATTATACTGTATTGTTAACAATTTACTATACTGCCTCACATTTTACAATAGTGGGAGGATGATAACATGTAATGTATATTGTAGACTGTCACATGTTCCTGACATATTTATTGTTTTACATTTTATCCAAGCAAATATTGCTGGAATGAATATTTCTTTCCCTTTTTCCGTTTCTAGCTGACAATCACGTGTGTCTGTCATTTTCATTATTCTGTAGAAATGAATTGATTTTCATTTCACACATACTGACAGAGTCCTGTTTCCTCTGTTGTTTATTCTGGATTCTTCATCACACGTCTGACTGAAGTCTCCACCCTGCCCCCGAACCTCCTTTCCTCTCCCTTGCCCCTTACCACACATCTGCTATTTCATAACAACCAAACCTCCATTGATGCTCCCGTGTCACTCTTTCCACTCTAAATCCCAGAGGAATTTTCCACCACCACCCCTCACATTCCTCCGTCATCTCTGTCTTACTCATTTCATCTCCTCCTTATCGCCTCCCTTCTTCCCACACATCATTTCTGTCATCCTCTGTAACCCCCATGTGCCTTTCCATCATCCATCCCCTGTTATCTGAGGCCTCTCCTCTTTTTGTTCCTGTCTCACTCTCTCCTTCTATCACCACCTCTTTTTACTCCTCTGTCCCTGTTCTGGACACTGTGAGTGGAACACAGATTATGTCATTTATAAAACCGGATTAGCCAGGATCACCTTCACGCACACACACAAATGCGCACAGAAACACACAAATACAAATTACTTACCACACAAAGCATTATTTTAATTGTCCAAAGATGAACTACATATCCAAAGGTATGTGGACACTTGTCTGCCTGGGAGTTAATTTGTTTGCATTGCTGTTTGTTAGCTTGCACGATTACTAAACTATACACAACCGATTTCAATAAAATATTTGGAAGGGTGGGACATGACCAAAAGAAGAAGCCATTATACTTTCTGTAACATGGCGAGATAGAGCTGTAGCCTCGGTGGAGTTATTCGTTCTCCAAGCACCATGCTATTTTGGGACTATCATGGTTTAAGATAGGCACCTAAATTCCTGCAATAACAAAATCTTAATCCACTGTCCCTGTGCAAAAAGCCAGGTCCAAAAATAGTTTATCTTGAGTTATTTATGGAATAGCTTGACTCGCCTGCACAGAGTCCTGTGTTTCACCTTTTGCGGTAACTGTGGGACACCCTAAAACAATTGCCCACCATCAGTGTACAACCTCTTAAGTGCAGAAGTCACAATCATGTAATGTGTGGGTCTCCACATTATATTTGTCACAAAGCGTATGTATACATCTTATAATGTATATAAAGATGGACGACATGACACCTCCCCAAAAGTGAAGCCAGAGCGTGTCAATTGCTACCTGGTGGCTGGCAGCAGTATAGGTCATAAATCATAAAAAAAAATTCAAAGATGGTTTCTGTTATTTTAGGTAGTACAATGATTAAAAGCCATGTTTTTACAGTCGCCCAAACTGGACAAACTAAACACCTTCTGAGCTTTTATGACAACTGAAGGCGACCACAGGTTCTCTTTTATGTTTGGAAGGGGAGGGTGAGGCGAGGGGTATTCAGCTGCAACAAGCAAAATCACCACTAGATGTCACTAAATTCTACACACTGAACCTTTAAGTGTGATTATGTCAGTTTGGTTTTAGTGAGTTATTTGATGCTAAAATGTGATTGACAGCTGAGACTGACATGTGATTGGTCAAGCTCATGCATCGACCGGGTCTCTCTATCCCCCGATCCCTACTGCGCAGACTCTGGTTCCGATTGCGCAAGATGGCAGCGTTCATATCTGAGATATTTCAGCTTCATTTCTGGATAGTGAGAGGAAGTGGAGATGTGTCGTCTGTCTTTTATATACAGTCTGTGGTAAACATAGATTCACAAACACATACACGTGCTATTTTAGTCAGATTTACACATACTTCCCTAAATCCTCCTCCCATGGCCTTTGACAGTAAAACCTCATGACATATGTTATTCATCTGCTGCTCTGACTCACGCAGAACAGCTCATACTTTCCAAAATCACAGAGCACGCACACAATTGCACAAGACTGTCTCTGGGTCAGCCGCCCCTCTTGAAGACACACAAATCGGCTTCATGTAGATTACTATGACACAGCACAGTCCACATGAGCAGAATCTGATAGAATAAGCTTCATCTCTGTGTCATCTCTCTCTCCCTCTCCTTCTTTCTCCATATTCTCTCTTCCCTGCGTCCCCCCCTCCCCCACCTCACCCATCCCTCAATTTCTGACTCAGCAGAACGAGTCAGAGACAAGGTCATCTGACTGCTGTTGCTGTGGAGACTGAGAATTGGGGGATTTTTCCCTCACTCACTCACTCACCCCCCCTCCATCCTTTCTTTCTTGTGCTGCAAGGCAGGGAGGTGTGGAGGGGTGGTGGTGGGGGCAGGAAGGAGCGAGAAACATGAAAGAATGACAGAGGTTAAGAAAGGATATTAGCGGCGGCCATTTTGGTTGAAATGAGATTGAAAAGAACTTTATTAACAGCACCACAGTGACAAAGTCACCCTCATGTGCAGCAGTGTGGATCAAATTATATCTATATTTAGTCCTGACTGTCCACATGGTATACATGTCTCTCCAGTGAAGGAATCTTTATAAGAAATCTGTGGGATTTTCTATTATATTATAGACATAGGAACTGTTATGATCACAGATAACCTGTCAGGAGCTTCACCAAGCAGGAGACAGGCTTTCATGATTTATGTTTTTATTTTCACCTCCCCTGTATATCTTTAATCTTCACATCCATATCCATATTTTTGGGGTTATTTGCATAAAACAACACAAATGGTAGTATTTTGAGTTCTTATAACCTTGCAAAGAATTTGGAAATGGTATCCAATTAAAGTTTCATTGCATTTTTGTACTGCCAAAGTGCTGATTGATGCTTGAGCAAAACAGATTTTTGGGAACTTTTAATTTAGTTTTACATATTTACAAAGCAGAACATTCCTTGAAATTGGACCTCCATCCTAGAAAATGTAATACGAATTTGAATTTAAAAAATGATACATAAATGATAAATAAGTTAAAAAAATAATTATCAGCAAAAGAAATATATAATGAAATAATCATTACAATAATAATCAACAGAGAAAATGGCATTTGCAGCATATTCAGAAGGAGTAACTGATTTCCTGTGATACTACCTGTAATAACACAGTTCTGTTCCAACAACCCATATCTCTTAGATGCATTGGTACCGTCTGTGTGTTTACTATAACAGCACTTTCTTTATTCTTTTTGAAAATAGCTGGAAGGAATTCAACAAAATAGTCCAATCAGTTCATATACTGTATTGTGTGTCCGCGTATTTTCATGTTACTTTACGATTCAATTTCTGTTGTACTAGCATCCCACATCCCACAAAGGTTAACAATCCATATTAATTAGAGTTTACGTGCAGTAGCTTGACATTTAACCATTTTTTAAACCAGACCTGACTCCAACACAGAAATGACTCCACAAACAAAATGATTATTCATTGAAACGTTGTATTCTTACCTATTGGTAAGTCATCTGCCTTATTTCAGATAAATTATAAAAAACAACTGCAGCATCGCAGCATGTTTGAAGGAGCTGTTTTAACTGACTCTCCTCTAACCCTGATCTAACCCTGCTCTGATGAATCTGGGGTCTTATGGTGCTGCATGGTCATCGTCTGGGCCCCCAGCAAGGAAGCCAGTGAGGCATGGCCACAATCTGCTGCAGGGACGGCACGCACGACTCTCATCTTGTCCCTTGCAGAGCAGGCAAGGGGCCTTACATACATGCCTGTGCGTGTGTGTGCAAGTCGGCGACTCTGCATGTGTGTGCTCTCGCTGCTGCATCGTCCCCTCAGCGAAGAGCACGGAGCAGAAACGTGACCAAAGGCCTGCAAAGGCAACTCACTGCTGCATATGGGCCAGCTTCCTCTTGTGTGCTCATGTCCTCTGTCTGTGTGAAACTCCAACCGAAATATACACAATCTGTCCATCCACCCCTTTTCTTTCCTGTCCTGATATCTTCTTCTTTCAAACTACACAGCTCTTGCCCTTGACAAACCTCCCTTTCTGTCTTTCTCTGGCCATGTCTGCCCCCACTCTCTTTCTCCAGCCAGTGTTTGAAGAATGCAGCATAGTTTCTTCCACTGCTTCATTCCTCTCTCTGTGTGAATACTCTCAATTGTCCCTCGCAAATGTCAACACATTCTTTACGACCACCCTCGTAAATACCAGGCAAAGTTACAGCCCCAACGAGTCTTGCGCATCCACGCCACGGAGAAAATAATTACAGTGCTGAAACAAGCCTGGTTTGATTCCTGAGTTTTACTTCCAGAGAGGTATATACACCCAATTCTACCTTTTGTTGCTGAGTTGCTTAAAAAAGCTGCGTCTGCATGGGCACAACTGTGCACCTGCTGATGAAGACAGTCATGTTGCAGGCTGTGGTATGTGCAGAGACGGTCCGATGACTGAAATGTGATAGAACAGGATCATGTATGATTCGGGATTCATTCTTATTCTTTCAATCAATACTTCTCTCTCTCTCTCTCACACACACACACACACACACACACACACACACACACACACACACACACACACACACACACACACACACACACACACACACACACACACACAAACACTCTTTGACTGTACTGCTGCCTCCTCTGGCTGCTGCACCCAGGCCCTTGACTAGTGAAGTGCACAACATGCTGCAGAAAGGACCAACACGACTGATGGAGACACCCAGGGGTGCTTATCCCATGCAATAACGCACACATATCCACCATTTTATGTTATATGAATACATTACATGATGAACAGACACAATCACGACAGCCAGAGTCTAACCTTGCGCGTCCATTTCTACAACATCTCAGCCTAGAGACTCGCGACGCTGTTGGCTGTACGCCTCGGAAATCTGCAGTAACGCAGGAGGGGCAGAGCTGCCTTTCTATTGGCCCGCGACGAGCATGGGCTCACACCGATTGGCCGGCGATCACATCACCAATGAGACGCTCCGAATTACGATTGGCTGCGTGGCAGGGAAGTGGGCGGGTGCGGGAGCCCCCCCCTCTGCTGCCATTCGCTCAAGGCGGCGCTTGTTCCAGCGGCGGAGTGGTGTGGACACAGCAACGGAGTACTGCGGCAGGAGCAAGGCAGAGGCTGCGGAGGGAGCGAGAGGTAGTTGTGCGGTCCGGTTAGTGCGTCTGGTCTTTCACCGCAGGAGAGCGACGGAGAGGAGGAACGCGTGCCCATGCGTGATGCTCCGCTTGAGACCGCAACATTTCATCTGACAGAGGAGGAGAGACGCTGTAGCTGTAGCCTCACAAGGTTTGAGAGACCATTCATTTTAACCAAGGGAGAAAAAAAATCATAACCTCAGAGCTATAGAGAGAAAACAAATCTTAACAAAAAAAAAAAAAAAAAAAAAATCCCTGACGTCTTTTTTTTTTTTTCTGCTCGTATTCAATCAGGCTGAAAAAACAAACCCTTCTCACTCTTGTGTTTTCCAAGGCAGAGGCATTTAGACACAAACACACCGCGAGAGGCTGACACCTCTCAAGCCGTGCATCACCTGAGAGGAGAAGACTGACTGCGCCAACATGGGGGTAAGAGCGACCGTTCCAACTTTCTCTCATGCGTTGTTAGTCCCTTGTGAAGCGGCCTGAGAAGAGCCTTGCACGCGGGGAGAGATCCACACCGACGGCCCTTTCTCTGCTATTTTTTTTTTTCCTCCCCCCACCTCCGTTATGGAAATCCCGGTTTGTCTGAGTGACATTGACTCTAATGCGGAACTGTGCTGTAGCCTGCGACAAACGGATGTGGCCGGTATTTTGACTTTAGCATCCTGGTTGTGTCCTGCGTAGAAAAGCTGTATTATTAACATTTACGAGAGATGAAATAATGAGTATGTACGTGTTTGTGTGGTTGTCCTATGGATGTCAGGCCTTTACTGTGACTGTAACCTTGCCAGGCACAGTAGACCGTAATCGGTTTATTCTCGGAGGGAGAGAGGGTGTGGATGTCCCAGTGCGCTTCATCCATCACGTGTGATTTAAAAAATGATGTATTATATTTGAAGGTTTTTCTGCAAAAGTGCATGTTCGAAGACTTTCACCCCCACTGTCCTGTGTGACCTCCTCCTTGCGGCCCGCTAATCAGAGACCTCCATCCTCCTCTCCTCCTGCCCTCCCCCGGTGCCGGTGAGGAGGAGAGGAAGATGCCGTCGAGTCTCATCCTCGGCACCCTCGACGACCCATGCGTCATAATGCGGTTACCGGGAATAAGCGCCTCACCAGCTTATTCCCCCCTTTAATTTGTGACATAACAGGGGACTGGTTAATCGCCAGCAGTGAGCACATTTACGCACTCACACTATAGATTAATCACACGATGCGTCCATGCAGCAGAGTCAAATTTGTCTGGATGACTTTGGAGAGGGGGCTTCTGCTGCATGTGATGCGCACCGTGAAACCATGAAACCCCGGCTGATCGAGTCCGATACACTTATCAGATGCATGTACATGATGCAGTGGCTGCTGCTGCTGCTGCTGCAGAGCACAGCGCCACTGGTGAACGCCATGGTGCAGAAGCCGGTTTGCAGCCATTGCGCAATTTTCACTCCATCTTTTTTTTTTTTGCTCCATCGCCATCCTGCGGAAGGAGTTGTAATTTTTAATCCCTCTCTCCGCGCTGAATGATGCGGTGGCGTGACTGCGGAGAGAGGACCGAGCGCTGCTGGGAGACATCTGCCGCCCTCTGGGCAGCGCAAACCGGTGACATCGCAGTGACACCAGCTGATGAAGAATTTGCCCCCACCCCCACCCCCCTGCAGCATCTCTGCGGGATGTAGTGGGTTTCAGGAGGTGGGGGAGGGGTGTGCTGCGGTGGCTCACAGGGTATCCATTGATGCTGCATGTGAAGGCCATCCCGCCATCATCGTTGGGCACTGCGTCAAAGGGGATGGGATCGCAAATAAAGTGCTTGCGCACGTACTGCTGCCGTGTGGAAGATTGATTTAAACAGTGTGAGGAGGCTGTCATTTCGTTAGATATCCACGGCTCTCCAGAGATCTGCATTAGGCCGCAATGATAAATGCGCGCTGAGGTGACCCTGAGAGGGATGTGGGGGGATGGATGCGAGGATGGAGCCATGAATGGATGCGTGCGCACCGGGGCATCTTATTACAAACGCGTCGCCGGTCCCTTCACAATCTCCCAGTATATCTCTGTCCGAGTTTCGCACTGGCGCACTGTGCGATGGCACCGCCAGCTGTCCTTTCCCAAGGCCGCAGTGGGCACCGCTTGCGACGCGCCTGCTGCGTCAAACCGGGGGCGGGGCCTGTGCTGTGGAAATTCCCTGTAAAGAACTGTGATAGGCTGGCAAGAGAAGCCACGAAGAAGGGAGCGAGTTGCAGAGATGCTGTAGAGCAAAGCCTGCATCAGGAATACCAGAGAGAGAGAGAACATTCAGTCAATGGCACAGAGTCAGATGTTATTCTAAACCTAAAGATTTCACATTTCCTCTCAGCTCATTGCTCTGCAGTGATGCAGCTCCACGTTGCAGTATAGCTGGTGTAGATGAAACTGTGGAATGGATGTCAAGAGAGATGGTGATGAAGGGCTGCACACATGCATGGGCCTCTGGTTTTCACCTTCAGACACGTGACACTGATGGGGGGGATGGTGCCACCGCGGAGAGAGCCACAGGGACAGAGAGAGCGAGGGGAGGGGCAGATACAATAGGGAACGGTTTGCAGGTGTGGAGAGAGGGATTTAAAGTGGGGGAGGAGGTGTAAGAGGGGGGAGGGTGGCCTGGCTGCATATCCTGTTACAGGATAATGACCTGAGGCTCACATTACCATGGCTCCTGTTTCCTCGTGCTGCGCTTTGTGGGATTGGTTAACAGAGGGGGGGTGAAGAGACAGACGGGATAGGGAGAAGACGGATGGGGTTGGGTGGATGATCCTTTATAGGACATTGACTGAAGGGTGAATGTTGTGGTGGAGGAAAGGATGGAGAGGTGTGTGGTGTAGGTGGGTCACTATGGGAGGAGAGATAAAAGACAGATGTCGTAGTAGCAGTGAGGCCTTGTCAGAAGGTCATGCAGACTGGGGGAATGGCGGAGCTGCTCTGAATGCAGCATGGCTGTGGCGAAGCTCCTGTGAACACTGAGTTCACTCTAAGACTTTGATTAGACTTACAAATTACCTAATGTCCTGGAGTAAAGGTTTAGAACAGCATGTGCTTTCACGTTGGCTCTTGTGCAAGGAAAAAGAAGAAGTTAGAGGCTGTTTGTGGAAGATGGATGTGTGTGGCCTCTGCAGAGGCCCAGCCCTCAGTTTGGTGCAGAGTGCTGCGCATCCCTCCCCACTGCACCTGCTGCCTGATGCTGATAGGCTGAACTGTACCGTGACTGATCTGTCCCACACGTTGCAGGAACCAGTAAGAAAGCGTGTCCACGCGGGGTCTGATCTGCCGAGTGGCCTCCCCTCCTGCATAGCCACCTGGGATGTTGTGCCTCTGAGGGCTAGGGGTCAATTAAGGTCAATATGGCGACTCTTTGAAATGACCCTCCATTGTCTTCATGAATCCTATTGATGGTTTCTGATCAATAGATATCCCCTGTAATGAGGACATTGTCCTTAGTGAGAGTTCTAGTGAAGGACAGAGTCCAGACTTCTCGTGCCTCAGCAAAAAAAAAGAAACATGCAGCTTCTCTCCTCAGTAATGTGAAGCTGACAGGATGAGGCCTGAGCTTGTGTAATGCTAATAGAATGTAAAGGTCAGTTCTGTCTCTATCATACATTACTTTAAAACAAGACTACAGTAGTAGTACTGTGATTTATAAGCCTAACAGTTTTCTAACTGTAACATGTGGATGGGCTCCCATAATGAGGGTGACTCAGAACAGTTAGGTTGCCTAACTACAACAACATGACTAATTCAGGGTGTTGTCCTGGAAACACGTGTACGTTTGTGAAGTGTGTGAGTATGTGTGCATGTTCCTGCATGACTACACCAAAACCTGAGTATAACACTGCAGAGCATCAATGGATAAAAGATTGTTAAAATCTTTATTTTTTATTTATTTCGGCCATTCAGTAAAAAGTAAAAGTAGTTTTTCAACAACAGTAATTATATTTTTGAGGAGTGAATGGTGAATTATTTCCAATTCATTTGTATCCATTGGATACAATAGATCCTGCCTTGAAATTACAGCGACACATGCACAGGTTGAGAATCTGATATGCTAATGGATTTTTCGGGCAGCTGTGCAGTCAGCAGCTGTGTATGACTGAGCATGCACGCACATCTGCATGTCTCTGTGTGACCATCTGCCTGATGATGAATCCTACGGTGTCCTTCCTCACACCGTGGCGAGAGGCCATGTTCACTACGAGCGCCAACGAACCAAGATTTACAATGTTCAACTAGATTCACTCACACAAACTACAGTAAATGTAGAGCCTTCAGACCTGAAGGGGGTGGGCAGTGCATTGTGTCGAACTGAAGTTACACAATTGTCTCTGTGGGATGAACAGATGAAGCTGAAGGACAGACAGATGGACAGGAGGGTTTTCAATCTAAATTGGGATTATCAGTTTTATTTCTTACTTTTGTTTATTTTGAGGGTTTTGAACAGATCACAACACAGATGACTGAGAGTTAATCTCTCCTTGTCCCTTTGTGTTCATGTGGTTTAGGGATTAAGTGGTTTCTTAGCGGATTTATGTTATTGTATAACATATACCAATTATTTTAGTGTTTAATTAAAACGATAGCACATAGTAGTAGGAGAATCTTTTTTGGGACAGTTGTAGTCAATGTCTCTTTCTTCCAAAAATATTTTATGCACACCGCTCATTTTCTTCTTCAGATCTGATATCTTGATTCTCCCCCTTTTGATGTGTGCTCACTTTGTTAAATACAAGGATAAGAAGCCTTCACATCAATCTCAAGGCTGATATGGATAAGTGAGACAGATATCTGGATTTGTCTCTTTCAAAAGGCATCCAACTCATTATCGTCTGTTAAAAATAACTCTTTTATCAGCATCCCTTATCCAGCAATGATGAGAAGCCGCACACCAGATTATTTGGCAGCAGGACTTGAAATGTGGAGATTGAATTCATATATTTACTGAGAGAGAACGGCAGAGAGATATAGAGAGAGAGATGAGCAGAGTGGGCTAATCCAGCGTAGTAATCAGACTAGCTAATCCCAACAGCCGTGTCCCTTGGTCCCCAGCCTGAGCCCCCCTACTGGGGCCCAGAGCCCTGCCACCCTACTGCAAGAAACAGCAGATGGTTCAATGACCTTGCAAGGTCACACACACACACACACACAGAGGCAGATGCATGCATGCAACAACGCGTATACACACACACCACACATTGTTGCACATGCTAAAATAAAATTTTAAGAATAGACATTTTAAAAAATATAGTTTTACAAATATTTATTGAAATTAATGCATCATGATTACATCCTCTTGCAGTTTAAATAGGTTTAAATAAATTAAACATTTTCCATAAAGGATTTAGCTTTTTTTCCATGCGTAATTCATATATAGAGCATAAAGAATTAAAGTATTTGTACATATATAGAACATATATGACACCAAAATATTTGTTTATATATACAACTCAAACATATTTATGTATTTTCTCTGCTGTACAATCTAAAACCCGCTGTCATATTTAAAAAAAAAAAATTAAACACAGAGCAAGGCCATGATGTGGATTCCATATGTTCAGTGGAGGGAGACTGATGTGATTCTTTAATATGGCTGCTCTGTACAAAAGAGCAAGTGGAGACACCTATAGGTATTACTAACGCTGCAGTGGTTGATGAAGTAAGAACTAAATCTGGAGCACGGTGACGCTCCTTCCAACCACTTCCTATGACTCATGTAAAGAGAAAGAGAACAGCACTGCAATGCCAGATATTTCCTCTTCCCTATGCGTGCTATAGAAGGGGAAGAACAAAGGGTTACATCCCAGTCAAACCCACTATCCGGGGGCCTGTCCTGACACGCTCAACACGCTAGTTCTCACAGGTGCCACTCCCAGATTAAACTAAGTGGGTACATAATGTGTAGATATAAGAGATTAGTCTCACTTTATTTCTTGATGCCAAAATATATTTTATCTTTGTAGTTTTACCGTTAGTAAGAGGTTTAGTTTTGTCTTGAACGTGTGTAAGACTGTTTACGTCCACAATAGGTCTCAGGAAGGCTTTTTTGACAAGCTCTTTTTGAGCCATGTCTTATATTTGTCTTATTTTACCGTTTTATTCCAAGATCACAATGTCTCTGCCTCTCTACTCCACATCTCCCTCAGTCTCTCTGCCGCAATGCGTGTAGTCGCTGCACATACGGACTGTAGCCAATACAATGACTCACCTCTGCTCGCACACACACCTGCACACACAAAAACCCACTTCATTTCTCTCCGTCTCTTTGCCTGTCTGCATTATACAGCAGTAAATACAGTGTCCAATTACAGAGGCATCAAGTATTTCTTGTCACAGATCACATCAGGGGATCCTTGGAGTACCAGGCCATGGACGAGCTGCGTCACCATGCCAATGGCCGCGCCTGTCACCATGGTTACAGTGGTTGCCCTCCAAACACACTCATCAGAGTTGTTCACACAAGGACACAAAATGCGAGGTTTAGTTTGGTTACCCGGAGCAGGCCCTACAGAATACTTTATGATCCAATCAAACACACACAACCGGACAATGTGGAGCTCTGGCTCAATTGAATTATTGACATTTTAAGCATGTTTTAACAAGCCGATATGTAACTGGGTGAGAACGATTTCAATATGTAATCCATAGAGGATCGTGGAATTTTTTCATTTCCTGATGATGTCAGAGATGTGTCTGCACATCAGTCTGCTCGTCGCTGCGCCTCTGGGAGAGCGGCCGTCTGTAATTCCAGCCACGGGTCTCTGTTTCCTTCCTCAGTACAGAGGGGGCTCATTACATTACCCAGAGCTGTGTGAGACAGCTGGACACCGACACTCAAACAGGCAGGCAGCAGCCGACTTTGATGTTGTCTGCATATGAAAAGACTCTTTTGATTGTATATGCACTAAATATAGACACAATCTGTCTCTGGTGAATAGAGGAGTAAAGGAGTAATAGAGTAATAAAGGAGAGGCAGCAGATACAGATGAAAGACAAAACTAAAGAGATCAGAGGATAATAGACATGTGAGTCTTCTTTCTTCTTTTACCTTGTGGGCGTCGTGACTGAGGCAGTGTTAGAAACTGAGATACAATGAGAAGAGACAACATGGTAAGGGACTTACTATTTAGCATTTATAAAATCAAATTATAAATGTTTAATGAACATTTTAAAATGTTTTTTAAGGTACGATATTGGTCAACTATGACAGAAGACATATTTATTTCATTACATCTACTTCACCATATTGTCATTTATCACCTGTTTATAGACCACATTGTCCGCAATGACATTCATATCTGATTACCACTACTTTATAACGTGTTATAAATTTATTATTAGTTGTTTATATACTACTGATGAATGCTGAATTAGATGACTTAAAGAAGCAGGATGTGGGGGGATGGACTGGCTTGGTAGGCTGCCCCTTGTGTCATTAATGATTGAGGGGCAAGCACACACACACACACCCAGACACACCCACAAAGCAACACGGGTATGTACATAACATAATCACAATGTAAAGACACACTAAAGATAAATAAGCAACCTCTCTTTTCTCTGCTGAGAACCACTCATTCATATCTGCAAACGTCTGCACACAGAGGAACCTGGGGTGTGTGTATAATCTATTAACATATAGGAGCACACACTCTCAAAGTGACACACACTCCATAAGTGGGGTTGTGCAATCTATTAGAGTGGGGTCACTGCGGGTCAAACACTGACACAGAGTCAGCAGACAAAGACTGGTGGTCAATATCTAATTAGAAGCATGAGATGAGAGTGACAGCTGTTCCTTTCTGTCTTTCACTCTCCATCACTCACTCTCTGTCCCTTCCTCCACCCTCCTCTCCCTCTCATTATCTGTCCCTGCTTCTCACCTCCCACGGATATCTCCCGTTCCATGTGCCCGGTCATGTCTGTCATCCGCCCCCCTTCACATCCATCTCCCTCTGTCTTTACTTTTCTCCCCCATGTCGTTTTTGTTTGGCACGACTCGCCACCTCCCTACCAACCACATCTATTGTCCGGGCATGTGTGTGTTTGTCTGAGTGTGACAGAGAGAGAAAGAACTGTGTGTGCTCCTATTTCTATTATCAATTTAAACGTGCATGGACTCAGAAGTCCAGGTGTGCTGCGGAGCTCACAATGCACCTTAAATGTGTTTTTACAGTGCTCATGCGTTGTTTATGGAAAATCTAGCCACAGTATTACATCTATATGAATCTGCACTCACACACCTGCCAGTCTATCATCTTCTAAATGAAGCTGCCAAGTTGAAAATGAGGCAAATCCACATGTTATTCAACGGCTTTGATTTTTAAATCGATATATAGAGCCGCCTTTCATTACCTGAATCTACAGTGGAAAATATGTACACATACTGTAATATAAACATATGATATGAGCACACTCCCACACACGCACACACTAGAACACATACATATCCAGGGTTTGTCTCAAAGGGGGCAGCAGTACTTTTCCACTGCATCAGTCTCTGCTCGATGCATCTCTGTCTCACCAGGCCTGCCTGGTCTTGCTGCAGCAAGAGATTTGTTCACCTGCTCCGTTGTTGCAGAACTCTGTGTGTGTGTGTGTGTGTGTGTGTGTGTGTGTGTGTGTGTGTGTGTGTGTGTGTGTGTGTGTGTGTGTGTGTGTGTGTGTGTGTGTGTGTGTGTGTGTGTGTGTGTGTGTGTGTGTGTGTGTGTGTGTGTGTGTGTGTCTGTGTGTGTGTTTGCGTGTGTGTACTTGCAGGTGCTTTGGCAATGCGGGCAAACTGCTTCCTCCCACTGACACACTATTCCCTGCCTGACATGCGTGAACGGATGGTTTTGTTGTTTACTTTGAATGCAGAAGTGGTCGTTGAACAGCCGTTGCCCAACAGCTCAGTACGATGAGTGAGAGTTGGCCTCGGTGGCGTGCGGTGACTTTGAATACTCGAGAACAAACATCCCAAAGAATGCTGCTCCCCCTCTGCTTGACAAGCCCAAGTCTTTATAAACACTGTCTGGTAGTCAACCAGGGACAATGAAGACCTTCACCAGTGTTTGCCTTGCTTGTCTTGATGGTATCTCATCCACATGTTGCCTCTTGAAGCCTTTTTATGATAGACTAGTAATACAGGTCTTTGTAACCATGTACACATTTAATATGTAGAGGTGTGATTTCACAACAGATTTTCCCAAGGGCAGCACAGTGGGAAATGCAGTGGCAAGTTTATCTTTGTAACATAATTGTGTGACTCCAGGTGTGTTTGGTTTGGGTGTATGTTTGTCAAACAGTATAAGTGGAGGTCTTAGAATCCTGACTCACACTCTCTCACTGGTGCTTTTGCAAATATACTTGTTAGATAAGTAAATTTGAACAAAGAATCCATTAATTTTAAAATAATCAGACTTCCTCCACACCAGTTTGTCTTTGTAGTTCATATCAGATGTGAACAAAACTGTCAAGCAGCAGTTACATGGACATTGTGCACTTCTGAAAATGTTGCTACCCTGTTGTACCACTAGAGGGTGTTTTCAGCAGTAAATTTCAGCATACAGTGCAAGTTAAAGGCTCAGTGTGTAGAATTTGGTGACATCTAGTGGTGAAGTTGCATGTCACAGCTGAATATCCCACACCTCACCCTCCACTTCCAGACAAGGAGAATCTGTGGTCGCCTTCAGTCATAAAAAATCTAAACGTGTTAAGTTTGTCCAGGTTGGACTATTGCAGCAGTTGTCAGTCTCACATAAATTCCTATTGTCTGTCAAGGGAAGAAGGTGGATGTGCAAAGGTTTCTGATTTCTAATGATGAGTCAGTAGCTCTGATCTAACACAAGTTACCAAGGAGATTTTAACCTTATAACCTCATCCACTGATGCTCTGATGCACAGGCATTAATCTTATATTAAGATAATTGACCATCATTGATTATCAGTTAGTTATTGATGTGTATGTTCAATCTAAGGTGGGTTTTAAAGCTCTACTCAGTCATGCCTGCAAACCCCTGCGTCGAGGTTATCACTATATATCTGACTTTATTGATCCAACACCAAGGGCAGTTTCCTTAATGTCTCAGCTGTGTCGATGAAGGGCCCGTCCACTGGGACCTGCTCATGTCACCTCTGACCTCTGATGAGGGACATTTATATCGACGCGCTCTAGTGGTCATGTTGCTCTCCTTCAGGACGTCATTAAGCTACAGTTGCACTTATAGAGGGACTCCAATGTGCAGCAGTGGAGGAAAGTGTGGTTATTAATAGTCCACTCTCGTCTGGTTTAACAACATAAGCCAATTTCTTAGGGGACAGTTTTAGTAAGGAGCACACCATGATGTGTCTGTGTGTGGATTCCTTTAGTAATCTTGTCTTCAAAGTGCCTTTGATGTTTCTAATAGTGCAGAACTACTAGAATCAAATCAGAAACGTCTGTAACTCAGTTGGTCTGCAGCCTCTCTCTTGTCATGTCTTTGATGTTTGCTGCCAAGTGAAAAATGTTGGGACGCAGGAAGCCATTAATTAAAACCTTCAGGTTAAACCATTAACACTTGATTATGTTGTGATGTGTCCGTCAGGCACTTTTGGACATCAGGGCAAGAGTCCTTTGATCAAACGGACATGGCAGAGTGGTCCGCAGGCGCCGGTGTTAACGTTTGGTGATGATAGAGCACTCGGGCAAAGCAGACCTGCCGGGGTGATGAATTTTCCCGTCACGTCACAATGATTCTTCGGATAATGGGTTTTTATGTTAATGCTTTTCATCTAATATCCCCCTCATAAACTCAGAAGAGTTGACATGATTACCTCCTGAGCAACGCAGGCCACTTCTCAAGGCCACTTCACAAGGAGAACAACGCTATTAACTGTACACTGACGTAAAGACATCTCAAGGACATTTAGGTGAAGCCCACTGGCTGTTTCTGTTTCAGTCCGTGACCGAATTGAATTACTTTTAGAAAGCCAAGCAAGATTTAATGCATTTCATAGTCCTGGTTCATACTATGCATTTGAACAAGCACAGGGAACAGCTAAGATTACACACGGAGGTGCATCCACCACTATCTCCTCATCCTAGTCCCAAGGCATGTATAAAACATATGTGTGTGTCTGTAGTATGGGCGGTCAGACAGTTACCGCGTTGCCACCACACAGGACAAAGTTAAGCGATCCCCCAAGAAGAAGCCGGGGGCCAAGGACATGGACGACCTGAAGAAGGAAGTTCCCATTGTGAGTAAAACCTACTTTTATCCCTAAATGTTGATGTTAAAGATGTTTGAGGTGTCATGTCAATCAAGAGCAGATTAATTCCATCATTATTTTTTAAAAGATATTCACACCATCCATATATATTAGTGTGAGAAAATGATTTTCAAACATTCCAAGAACATTTTTTTGCAGAAAAGAATAAAATAAAAATGCACTTATATCAATTCTTGTTGGAGAGAAGGGATTATATTTCTCTTACAAGCCAAATTCATGTATATTTTGCTGGTAAGAGGGTTGACTTGTCAGGAAATCATCACCTTGATCCCACAACTCAGCGCAAGAAACAATCACCAGGGTCGCCATACCTGGCTGCCCTGATTCTCTTATCTCTCAGGTGAACTGCATGCATGGACTAAATTTCTGATTACCTTGTGTATGCCATTCAGTGCTACGAAGCTCTTTACATTCCGGCATACCTCCTCTTCTAATCTGGACTACTTTCTACACATTATTCCTGCATGCAAAACAATAGCTCCACACTGTAACATGCAGAGTGGTGATTATCCCTGTGTGACGTTTTTCAGACGGAACACAAGATGTCCATTGAGGAAGTTTGCCGAAAGTTCCAGACTGACATCGTCCAGGTGAGTCTGTGATATCTGGTTCTCCCAGCGTGTACTGTACATCCATGGTGTGAGGCAGTTTTTCCAGTTGGCCACTAGATGGCATGAGGGCACCTTCATTGGTTTATTTCATGTTTAGACTCCTCAGCACAACCGTCCACTAGGCGCCATAGTCCTACTGAAGAAATATGAGAACTCAAAGACGTGTGTTTTCAGTGCAGACTTGTCTTTCTCCGCTAACTCTCCCCTCCTCCCTGTTCCCTCCAGGGACTGACCAATGCCAGGGCTGCAGAGTTCCTGGTTAGGGACGGCCCCAACGCCCTCACCCCTCCTCCCACCACCCCGGAGTGGGTCAAGTTCTGTCGCCAGCTGTTTGGTGGATTCTCCATCCTGCTGTGGACAGGCGCCATCCTCTGCTTCCTGGCCTACGCCATCCAGGCAGCCACAGAGGACGACCCCGCAGGAGACAATGTGAGCGCCTCACACGCACACACACACAGACACAGAAACCATCCCATACTTTTCCAACCACCATATTCACATGTGGGCCATGTACGGCTCATTAACACATCCGTCTCACTCTGAAACACAGACATAAATAACAACTGGGGATTTGTCACTCACTGTGCCCCTCCACTGCCCATGTATACTTATCTCTCTCTCTCTCTCTCTCTCTCTCTCTCTCTCTCTCTCTCTCTCTCTCTCTCTCTTCTCTCTCTCTCTCTCTCTCTCTCCAGTTGTACCTAGGTATCGTGCTCACAGCCGTCGTTGTCATCACTGGCTGCTTCTCATACTTTCAAGAGGCCAAGAGCTCCAAAATCATGGAGTCTTTTAAGAACATGGTGCCTCAGGTAAACACATTGACTCTGACTTTACATTCTTGAAAGTGACTATTTATTATTCTTTTAAAATATTTTGGCAGACGTCAGAAATGAATAGCTAATGTGTCTTTATGTACATGAACAATCTTTTACCACTACCTTTCTAATTATGTTGTGACAGTGCAGAGACTTTGTTGCTCAGTCAAGTGTTTGTTATTTAACAAGGTCACAACAAAATAAGACCAAACAAAAATAAGAAAGATTACATAAAAGTATTGAAAATCAAAATATTAAAAATCAGGCATGAAAATATGTGTTACGCTATTATTTAAAATAAAAAAAGTAATACTCACTGGCTACTGTGTACACATGCGTGTGTCTCTGATCTCTCCCATGCAGCAAGCGTTGGTGATCCGTGAGGGAGAGAAGGTACAGATCAACGCTGAAGAGGTGGTGGCTGGAGATCTGATTGAAGTGAAGGGAGGAGACAGGATCCCTGCCGACATCAGGGTGGTTTCCGCTCATGGCTGCAAGGTTCATACACACACACACACACACATACACACGAACAAACATTTAAACCCTTGCTTCTTGTTGTACAATGTTATTTTTCTGCTTCTTGATAGGTGGATAATTCCTCCCTGACAGGCGAGTCAGAGCCTCAGAGCAGGTCACCTGACTGTACCCATGACAACCCCTTGGAGACCCGAAACGTTGCTTTCTTCTCCACCAACTGTGTGGAAGGTATTGTCACCATGGCGATAGAATCACATTCTGTAATTAATTCTTGTGCCAGTGGTTGGATTCAACCCACGGAACTGAGCCATGTGATAAAAGTTCCTCCATGTGGTTACAAAACACAGATACTGACTCTATAAATTATATTTTTATAACACTATGTATCTGCTCTTTTTCCCAAACCAGGAACAGCACGTGGCCTCGTGATCTGCACTGGAGACCGCACAGTCATGGGTCGCATTGCCACGCTGACCTCTGGCCTAGAGACCGGCAAAACCCCCATCGCTAAGGAGATCGAGCACTTCATCCAAATCATCACGGGCGTGGCCGTCTTCTTGGGCGTCACGTTCTTCATCCTGGCCATCGTCCTGGGTTACTCCTGGCTGGAGGCCGTCATCTTCCTCATCGGCATCATTGTGGCAAACGTGCCCGAAGGGCTGCTGGCCACAGTCACTGTAAGTGGACTCTTTATTAGACACTTACCATAGCATAGTATTTCCTCTTTTCCTTTCTTTTTTTTGATTTTATTTCTTGATTTTAGCACCCACCTTGTCTTCACTTTGTTTTATTTTGTCCATTTCACTTAAGGTTTTTAATATATATTGCTTTCTTTCTCTTTTAAATTCTAGAAAAATAAATATTAACTTGGTTGCTACTTATCTAATTGTACTATTTAATTAGAGAATTGATCTGTAATAGCTGAAGTGTTTTAACATTATAAATGTCTTTGTCCGCAGGTGTGTCTGACCCTGACCGCCAAACGTATGGCCAAGAAGAACTGCCTGGTGAAGAACTTAGAAGCTGTGGAGACCCTGGGCTCCACCTCCACCATCTGCTCTGACAAGACCGGCACCCTGACCCAGAACAGGATGACTGTGGCCCACATGTGGTTCGACAACCAGATCCATGAGGCTGACACCACCGAGGACCAGTCCGGTAAGTTAAGAAGAGAACACACACACACCCCTCCCATCTGAAAAATGTGTCTACTGGAAACAAGTACGACCACAATGATTAATGTCCACGTTTCTGTTCCCCGTCCAGGTGCCTCATTCGATAAGAGTTCAGTGACATGGCAGAATCTGTCTCGTGTCGCCGCTCTGTGTAACCGCGCTCAGTTCAAAGCGGGACAAGACTCAGTGACCATCCTGAAGCGTGACGTTGCTGGCGATGCCTCAGAGTCGGCCCTGCTGAAGTGTATTGAGCTGTGCTGTGGCTCAGTGAGGGCAATGAGGGATAGGAACAAGAAGGTGGCTGAGATCCCCTTCAACTCTACCAACAAATACCAGGCAAGTCATGGCTGGATATCGCTGTGTACGCACAAGTAACAACACACTGTACAAATACACGGAGGTCAAAGGTCTGAGACCACTCAATGTGATATTTTCCTCCGAGAGTTTTATCTTAACTTTCATTTCCCTTCTCCGTCTTTAGCTCTCAGTGCACGAGACCGAGGATCTCAATGACAACCGCTACCTGCTGGTAATGAAGGGCGCCCCCGAGAGGATCCTGGACCGCTGCAATACCATCATGCTGCAGGGCAAGGAGCAGCCTATGGACGAAGAGTTGAAGGAGGCTTTCCAGAATGCTTACATGGAACTGGGAGGACTGGGAGAGAGAGTGCTCGGTAAGGATTGAAAGAACTGGAGAGAAGTAAAGAGGGATGGTCAGAGACAGAGAGGGAGAGAGTAGAAGTCAAATTGGGATTTTATTCCATTATATTTATTTGTGATATGTATATTCTGCCTTGTATGGAAGTTCTTGATACCATAACATCTTTAAAAATCAATTCATTTAGCCTTATTAGCTAAACCTATACATTTCTGCTGTTTCACCCACCATGTCATACTTTGTATGTCTGTTTGAGTTAAATGCTTTTAGTTGGACTCAAAGACAGTATGTAAAAAGGAAACCAAATCATCTTGATCGCCCCCTGGTGGCTAGCTGCTGCGTCCCTTCCATCAGTTGGATCAGTTAAATTTGAAAATCTGTGTTGGTTCTTATACATATATTTATAAACGTCACAAATTTAACACTTCACATGTTTCTGTTCCTCCCAGGTTTCTGCCATGTGATGCTTCCAGAGGACCAGTACCCCAAGGGCTTTGCCTTTGACACAGACGATGTCAACTTCCAGACCGACAACCTTTGCTTCATGGGCCTCATGTCCATGATCGACCCTCCCCGTGCTGCTGTGCCTGATGCTGTTGGCAAATGCCGATCTGCTGGTATCAAGGTGAACCTTTATATATGATCTCTTTATTCCTCGCAGTGATTTATAAAACAGGTTCGGTTTCAAAATGACTTTGAAATCACGTGAAGAAACATAATCTTTGTTGCTCTTGACGTTGTAGGTCATTATGGTCACTGGAGATCATCCAATCACAGCCAAGGCCATCGCCAAGGGGGTGGGCATCATCTCCGAGGGCAATGAAACAGTGGAGGACATCGCAGCTCGTCTCAATATACCTGTCAGCCAGGTCAACCCCAGGTAAAGGATGTTTACAGAAAAACACACACGGTCGTATAAATGATGGTAAATTACGAGGCTACATGACAGTTTGAATGTCTTTGTTTAGGGATGCCAAGGCCTGTGTGATCCACGGTACCGACCTCAAAGAGCTATCTCAGGACCAGATGGACGACATCCTGAGGAATCACACAGAGATTGTGTTCGCCAGAACGTCCCCACAACAGAAACTCATCATCGTAGAGGGCTGCCAGAGACAGGTGGGAAGACGTTAAGATTATTATAAACTGTCTTATGGGCAATAAAATAGAAAATACCAATGTATCTTATTGGCTTTGTTTTTTACATTGTGCAAGTGCAGGGACCAGATTTTGAAGTATTGCTATACTTTTGCAACAGCAGATGGCGCTAGTTACCTGTTAAATGAAGATTCCCTGTCTGACAAAGAATGTTGTTTTTTTCACTGGGATTTTTAGATTGCTTTTGAGGACCACATTTTTACTTTAACGGACACATATTGAATTGTTATCAGTAAACATAGTTATAAATTATTCATATTAAAAATTTTAATTTGTTTTATTTGTCTGTTTAATTTGATAGTTTCATAAAAAGATAACCTTTGAATTGTTTATTCAAATCAATTTTTTTCTTATAAATGAAAACTACATTTGGTTTACTAAATTTAGTTTTGAATTTGAATTGATGCCCCTTTTGTTAGATGTGAAGTATCAACAAATACCATTTATTTATCTTTGACTTATTTATTTAGTCATATTGTGTTGATATAAATAAAAGGAGTTGTATTATCGGCCTCTTCTATAGATTGCTTCAAAAAGGGATAAATGCATTTAACAAATATTCATTAATTGACTCCCCTTTTTCGTCTCTCCCAGGGCGCCATTGTAGCCGTGACAGGTGACGGCGTGAACGACTCTCCTGCTCTGAAAAAGGCCGACATCGGTGTTGCCATGGGAATCTCCGGCTCTGATGTGTCCAAACAGGCTGCAGACATGATCCTGTTGGATGACAACTTTGCATCTATCGTCACAGGAGTGGAGGAAGGTGAGATGACAGAAAAAAGTTTAATCATTATAGAGGTTTTAATGAAAGGATCTGAAAAATACGAGTGGAAAGAGGAGGATGGGATTTGTGAAATGCTCGTGTGAATGAACTAAACCAAAAATTGTTCTGACACAAAACTGGAGCTCTGACCTAAAGAGTTGAAGTTCTAGATAATTCTAGATCAGTGGATGTACTCAGTATGTGATGTAACCCGTCGGCATCTCTCTCTTTAGGCCGCTTGATCTTTGATAACCTCAAAAAATCCATCGCCTACACACTCACCAGCAACATCCCAGAAATCACACCCTTCCTGCTATTCATCATCGTCAACATCCCCCTGCCACTGGGAACCATCACCATCCTCTGTATCGACCTGGGAACTGACATGGTGAGAGCGGATCAAACACAGACAGATTCATCTTTCAGACACAGTGAATCCAGCTGTTGTTGATGCAACACCTCACACGTAACTAAAAGTTCAAGTGTGTTCCTCGTCTCTCAGGTTCCAGCCATCTCCCTGGCTTATGAAGCAGCAGAGAGCGACATCATGAAGCGTCAGCCCAGGAACCCATTCAGGGACAAGCTGGTGAACGAAAGGCTTATCAGCATCGCCTACGGACAAATTGGTAGGTGGACTGAAGACTGCACCTCTGATCCACGCTGTGAATTGTTTTTGATCTGGATTGAAGTTTGATCCTAGTGGCCTGAAAGTAGTTTTGTGTTAAAATGAACTTTATCCTCCTCGAACTGCACGGTTATCTTTGGACCTGTGTTTTTGGTAAAGCTGGATAAGGAAGATGGAAAACTTAAAAATATGTTATTAAATCTCTGTTTGTGTCTTTTCTTCAGGTATGATCCAGGCTCTTGGAGGCTTCTTCGCCTACTTTGTCATCTTAGCTGAAAATGGCTTCCTGCCCACTCGACTAGTCGGCATCAGGCTGGATTGGGACGACCGCTCTACCAACGACCTGGAAGACAGTTATGGACAACAGTGGGTAAGTGTATCGTGAGCGGTTTTAACATTTAAGGAGTTGGATTATTTTACTTTATTTTGTTTATTTTTCGATTGTTTAATTTAAGATTGATATGTAATTTATAATTTCAAAAATAACAAAAATTAAGAATTCAAATATATCAAATAAAAAAAGCAATTTTTTATATCTCCAACATATCAACAAACTATTGCTGATATGTTGCTTTGTATAGCATATTCATTAAATCAGTGAGAATATATACAATAAAAATGTTCAGGTGAAAATTATTTTGTATTTAGAATATTATTTTTGTATTTATACAAGTTTTTACATACTATTTCATATTCATTGAGTATATTCTATATATTTTAGTTTAATATAATATTTTATCAGTTCAAAATATGTTAAAATTTTAATTAATTTTGGATATGTTGCATATTCAATAAATAAATAAATTGAAGTGAAACTGTGTGTGTTGATGTTTAGGTTTTGATGTTTTATCTCATGGTCTTTCTGTGCTTTCCTTCCCTCAGACATACGAGCAGAGGAAGATTGTGGAGTTCACGTGCCACACAGCCTTCTTTGTCAGTATTGTAGTTGTGCAGTGGGCTGATGTCATCGTCTGCAAGACCAGGCGTAACTCTGTGTTCCAGCAGGGCATGAAGTGAGTCCCACAACTCCACTGTGACGCAGCACAATGTGATCTGCACTGATGCTTGCAGTTCTCATTCTCTGTATCATCATTTCTCATCGTTAATATTTGTTGTTTCTCTGCCCAGGAACAAAATCTTGATCTTCGGCCTGTTTGAAGAGACAGCCCTGGCTGCCTTCCTGTCCTACTGCCCAGGCATGGATGTGGCACTCAGGATGTATCCTCTAAAGTGAGCGCCATATTCACACACGTCGATGAACCTTGAGTCACTTCTCTGCTGTTAAGATGTTTGGTGTCAGCTTATTCATCTCTAATCATTCTGCTTCTCCTCTTGTCCACAGACCCAGCTGGTGGTTTTGTGCATTCCCATATAGTTTTCTCATCTTTGTTTATGATGAAGTCCGAAAACTGCTCATCCGCAGGAATCCTGGAGGTGAGTGTCCTTTCTTTATAGCTTAAACCAAAGTTCTTATGAATGAGTAGTTTGATGAAGGACCATGTTCTAGACATTTCTTTGGGTCGGCGTTAAACTTATCAAAAACTCATGGTGACGACAAGATTCCATGAAGTCTCTGCACTTAACTGAGAAGCTGTCCAGCACATGCCCCCCCGGAAAACACCAATATGTATAATAATGAGAAGTTTTTTGTGCTAAGCTAAGCTAACTGATTAGATAGATTTTGTTTTGTCTTGGTTACAATCAAACCAACCAACAGACAGACAGGGGTGAAAACATTCTAAATATATTGTCTAACAAACAAACTTTTCTCTTCTTTGTCTCATTTGCACTCCAGGTTGGGTGGAGAGGGAGACATACTATTGATCGACGGAGCGTCTACGCTCAAACCCCCTTCATCTTCCACTTATTTCTCCCTCCCGTCACTCCATCCCCGGCAAGACACACCTTCAGACGCCCCCCCCCGCCCCCTTAAAGACAGAAACCGCTTTGAAGCAATTTTCATCAAAACTGCCCCAAAGATTAAAAACAGCAAAAGCACCTTTACAACTTTCTACACTGACCCGCCCCCTTACTCCCATCTCCTATGATACTCTTTGCATGTGTTCTCTCACTGCTGTGTACATAAACCAATATATCTACCAAACGGCAGCTGCATATTGTGTATGTAGATTTGAATGAGCTAAGGATACAAAGGGAGTGTCTATGCTCTGCAAAAAGGGCCATCCAGCTCCTTCCTCCCTCCCGCTCTCCCGCTCCCCTCGTCTCCCTGTACCTCCGCTCCTATCACCTCTCTCCTCTCCCTCCTCGCCATCCCTTTGCTTGTCCTCCAATCACACACACACACACACATATAAAGATCACACGGTGAGATCCCACCGCCGACACCACTTCGACTGCCACCTCTTGCCTCCGTCTCCTGTCTGTGGAGGACCAGTGGAGTGACCATCTCCCTGTTGTTCTCGCTGGCGTCCATTTTCCTTCTCCTCTGTTTCTCAACGGCCACTGTGTTGTTGTTTTTTTGATATATGTGGGGTAGGGGGAGGGGGGGTGTCAATGGTTTTACCTGTCTTTATTTTTTTTATTTCCAAAACGGGAGGGTGGGTATGTGAGAGCTGCTTTTCCTCCTTTAGGCCTAACAAAGCACACCCCATGGCGTCCTGTCCCTCCTCTCTCCCCCTCTGTCTCTCACACCCCTGCCCTCCCTCCCTCCCTCCTCCCCCCCCGTTTGTCTCTGTTTGTGTGCACTGTGTGAACCATCGTCCTTGTTAATAACTATTACAGTACACCCACCCCCAAGTTGGTAAATGCAACTCAATCTTTCTGTGTGCTCTAGGAAATCTATATAATTCTATACTGAATTTAAATGAAACAATAAAAAAAAAAACATGTTGAAAAACAGCTCAAGAGAGACACTCATGAGGAAGAACATTAACAAAACTGTTGAGATAGGAAAAAGTGAGAGACGTGCGTCTCTCGTTTTATTTTCTTTGTTTGGTTTCAATTATTTTTTTGCTGGTTTTCCAGGAGGCTACTGTAAAAATGTAACAGCAGAGCAGGGTTTTAGATTCGTGTTTCTAAGGCTGTCAGGTTCCTATCACTGCAGGTGTGTGTCGGTATGATGTGGTGCAGTGTGTTGTGCTGTGGTGAGTGGTGAAGATGCGTCCATGTGCCCGGGGTCTGTTAACCGGACTGGATCCAGGCCTGGTTCCCTCCAGGTCCTGGTGCTCGTCTGTTCTGACCCGGGTCTGCGTGCATGTTTGTGTTGGAGACCAGTGAAGGGCCAGCGGTCTCAGGCTGGGTCTATCTCAGATGGCTGAAAGGGTTGAAATTCAAGAAAAAAAATAAATGAAATAAAAACACAACTAGTAGAACATGTGTGTCAAATAAATGAAACCAACACCAATAAAACATCTAGAACATTTATTACAACTCAGACGTGTCTGTGTTTCTTTCTGTCTCTCTCTTTGACTTTTGAAGCAGAATAAGCTTGACTCTCATTCTACTCTTTCCTCTTGTTATTACTTCCTCCTTTTCCTCTGGTTTAGTTTGATAAAGCGTGATTAAGAAAAGGCTACTCCCCCGATTTCGTAACCCAGGGAAGAACCAATTAAATGTTGGTGTGGATCAATAAGGGGCTAATTTCTCAGAGAATCATTTTTCTATCTTGATTTTAAAAATCAAGCATGTTCAGCGAAGTTATGAGTATGTGCAATTTGCTGTAGATCCAAATAAAAATCAGCATCTAGTGAAATTAAATGTGGTTTCTAAAAAGACTGTGCACCACTCTAGTCTGCTAATCTATATCTATAGCCCTGCAAGACAACTCTCCACTGGGAAACGTTTTCCTGAAAGATTTTAGCCTCAGTAAATATGTTTATAGCTACTTCTGCTTATCAGCCCCATGGTTATCAGAATATATGAATAATATGCAAATAAACCATCTAAATTAATTTCATCACATTATGAAGTTCATATGATATGAATTTATTTGTATAATTGAAGCAACAATTAAAAGAATAAACAGTTTTAGTCTTAAACGTGAAGGATGCCACCTAGTGTTATGAGTTAATATGCACTTCAACCTGCAATCTGCGTAACATTCATTTGCCATAGGAGCACGAGTTGGCAGCAGCCCAGGGTAATGCACCAAACCACTCTGTACATGTGCTCGCCTCGTCTGTGACTTCAAGAGGATGAGAATCACTGTAGCAGCAGAAAAATGAACAATATTTTATTTCCCAACATAAATAATAATACATAAGTAATGTATTTGGGAAAGAATGACACAATTTGTTATTAATAAAAGTTGTTATTTCCAAAAGGTGACTTTCCTTCAAACAGGCACGGTAGTATATGTTTATCTTCAGGGAACAGACTGCAATCGTGCTTCCTCCCTGTGCCACAGGCGTAATCTATTTTAAATGAACCTCTTATTGCCCGGCGAGCGCCCGAGTCTAATAAATTATACACAATATACTGCTCTGTAACGTGAGAGATAAGTACTGTTAGAGGTCACTTTGCTGCATCCAGAGAAAATGTAGCACATGTCCCTTTGAGTAAGTGACACAAAAACTTTCTGGCACCACTAAACCACCGTCCAATGACAAATGCAGCGTCTCCTGCTCATACATACACACACACGTGCACACCCACTTTCTGTCACTCTCGCTGACAAACACGCTCACACTCTCACCCTCTCTCTAATTTCCCCTGTGTCTCTGCAGTGAGCTCACTGCAGTGCGACTCTCCTCTCTCCCCTCTCGACACCCTCCGTATAATAGAATATCGATCGCTCGCCTTTGCCGCAGTGTGTAAGCGAGTGTGTGTCTGACTACGGCCCTCCAAGGTCATCGCCATGGCAACCTGAGCATGGGGGTGCTCTCGCTGCGCTGTCACAGACCACAGGTCACGGGGGTCACATGAAACGGGGGACAAGAGGGGGACCGTAGGGGGGGGACGAGAGGGGGTTGGTGAGCGCTGCAGTGTTGTGTACTACAGACAGAGAGAAGAGGAGCCAGGAGTATTTGAACTGTCCTACTCCACTGTGTATTCAGACCCGAGCAGAATAATGAAGAAATGTACAAAGTAAGTGCAGAGGGCCACTGAGTTCAATGCAACTCCTGCCAAACACGAGTCCACTGTAGTTTGGACTGAAGCTACCAGGATTAATAAGATGCAGAAATAACAAAAGACCTGGACACAATGAGGTACCTTTACATCAGGGGTTTATTGCACTTCCAAAATGTCATTTAAATACAAAAACACTTACATTGAAATGTAAACAAGTGAATAATTGATTTAAAAAAAGAGAAATATTTCATGTTCCAGGAATTGTTGATTTGTACGTTTGAGGAATGACCTTCAGATCTGAATGTTGTGAGCGGAGTTAGTACCAAATTAAACACCATCACTGACCTTTAAGATTTTGTCTCATTAACCTTTGTTAAGCAGCCGACACCACATTATATATTTTTTTAAATCACTTGAATAAAACATTTTGCTTTTTTGTACATGCTCATCACAAGAGACAGATTTTAAAGCTTCAAATGGCACATTGTCTTTGGAAAATGATATTTTTAGCAGAACTGTGACCATTGCATGTGAATTATCTTTACATAAGAAAAAGACCGAAACTATTTCCCATGACATCTACAGCAGAGAGTACAGCAAAGAGATAAATAAAGATATGTCTCTGTGCATAAGCAACGTTACAAGGAGCAAAAGGCTGTGCGACAAAAACCAGAGGCCTCCAAGGTTTAAACATATGCAGAGAAAGGCATAGAGTCTGCATGATACTTTTCTTAAATACCTGGCCACAATTTAATTATTAGTGCAGATTGACAGATGTGTATGAATGAGTTTGAAAAAAAAGCTATAGTCTGTAACAACTATTTCAGAGGCAAGACAGGGTGCATTCTGGATACTATGGAATATGTAAAATATAGGGAATACAGGATACACAGACCTACGAGTAGTTTTCCTTCTCGGCTTCAACAATTACAGGGTCAAAGTATAGACTGATCGTTGACCTGCTCCTCCTGAGAGTTCAGCCTGCTCCTCACACCGGTTCCATCAAGAGCTCTTCCATGTCAGATGACTCCAGCTCACGGAACGCAGCGTGAGAGCCAATCACAAACAGCGTCGCTCCTGAGAGGAGACGTGACAAATGGAAAAAGGGGAATGTGAAGGCGAAGAACAACGAGAAGGGAGGTTTTTTCCTTCAGACAGAGAGTGTTACACAGATTTTCACTGAATGCAACTGCAGAATTTATGTATTTGATAATTAATATCACACAAACACATTTGATCCCAGACAAGCTTTGCAAACATTATATTCCTTAATGTTTGGAATGAATAACAAACGACAAACGAAGCTGTTTGACTCACCCAGAATCCAAAAGACTGCGGCTCCAGCTCCAGCCAACCAGAACACAGGTAGAGACACACATCCAGCCAGACCCATCTGGTGAGGGACAGTCAGCTCTTTGCCTGGTTGATGAGATCATTTCCAGATTTAACACATGTCAAAGATTAGAAGTGGTTATCTGATGTCTCATGCAGATTTGGTAAATTGACTGAAAAAATAAAAACTATATTTAAATCTGATGGATATACAGTGTATATATTTTTTTAAAGACTGGACCGATTTTTATCAGCAGACACACACTTACACAGTGGCTGATATTTTGAGGCAGTTTAACTCACCAAGGACAACCAGTTTTGACTCCTGGGACTTGAGGTGGATTATGTAGAAGGCACCAACAAACACAGCCAAGGCAATCAGTAGCATGGGAGAGCTGATACTGGGGAGAGGAAACATAGACAGTGTGATCAGTCTTGTGTTCATTTCAGCAGTAGTTTTAGATCTTAAATGAAATTATTTGCTGATGTTTCAGTCCTGTTTCCTTTACTTTAATACACCCACTGCTAATATAGACCTATGAAAACCCTGCAAACGTTTTCAAGAAAGCTCCTGTGTGTATGTGAAGCAGAGGCTGTGTGAGTAAGAGCTTGGCAGCAGCAGGTGAAAATGTTCCCACTGACAAAACAGCACAAACTTGTTTTGGCCTCACATGCAGTAGAGGATGAGACCCATGAAGATGAAGGTGTAGTTGCTGTTGTACGTTTCCACATTTTTCACCACTCTCTGACACAACTCTCCAAAGTTGCGGGGTTTCGAAAACTTGCGTTGGTCCACGAAGCCGGCCCATGGTCGAATGGACACCCGACGCCTGTCGATCCACTCTTTAGCCGAACTGACTGAGAGGCCTTTAGGGAGCCAGAGCCTGTGAAGTGAGCCACAAATGAGTGAGGTCATAGGAAAGCATTTGGAATTTCAGAAACATACAGAGTCATGTTGCTTATTATTAATTATGTTATTAACTGGCAACTAGAAGTATCTGTAAATGCCTTTGCATGTAGTAACTGTGTATCTGTCGAAGATGGACTATTACAGCTTGTCTGCGTTGTAGATAAATAAATACCAGTGGCAGCTCCTTCAGTACATTCCCATCAGGAAGAAGGGGGAACATTTGAGCAACTTAGAATCAAAACCCTCTTGATAACAGCATTATTATTACTACTATATGATCAAATAACACTGGAAATAAAAAATATGAGCCCTTACTTTGACATTATTCCAGTTCCACCCTTGCCAGTTGGATGAGCGTCTTCGGCACCGAACAAATCTCCGTCACCGAACAGATCTCCGGCTTTGCTGCCCATGTCGACTTGACAGTTCTCCCCCTTTGGCGCTCCAGATGGCATCTACAGACTCACTGCCACAAAGCAATAATAAGTGAATAATACATCACACAAATGTACACAATTATTTATGAGCACATTGGGAGGTTAGCATTTCTCCACAGGACAAGGTTAGTATGCTGCTGATGCCAAATTAATATAACCCTGGATAGTTTGGGGAATAAACAAGGGGTTTTGAACAAATGGTTAGAGTCTAAACTTCAGACGAAGCAAAGTAAGAAATTATGAAGCATAATTCTGGTATAGTATCAAAATTCAGGTATCACACACACACACACACACACACACACACACACACACACACACACACATTGAGATAAATCAATCACAGCCTCTATTAAACACCAGATAAGGTAAAGCTTTAAAACAGTGATGGGATGCTAGCTTTGTAAATTACATTTCCTTTAAAAATGTATTTTATAATCATCGTCTGGTAAGATTTTTTAAAAAGCAATCTGAAAACCTCCCTTTAGCTGCTTGTATGCTGTGATGTTTAATAGTTGGGATAGTTCATGATAGACTAACTCATCTATCAGTTACTTGAAAACAGTATGAACACTTCATTGTGAATGTTTATGGAGCTGCTGTATAAAGTGTCAGGGAAAAGAAGCTAACTTGATAAACAAGTGTTCACCACCTTGTTCTTCACACTTGACGTCAGTGTTACTCACACAACACTAGGACACACAGTTAGCTTAGCTTTTAGCTGCAGGGCACTATTTTGAGTCGTGGAAAACCCAGGGCTGGGTCGCTGCCACATCACTGAACCAGCCGGATATTTAGGAAACTGTTGCCAACAAACGACCATTTGAAATTCACGTGTTAATCAACTCTGACAACGTTTCAGAATAACCTCAATACGTCCGGTTATATATCAGAAACCCGTGTAGCTGGGTTGATACAATAGCAACTTTGCTGCTTGTTCAAAACATTGTCGTTAGCTTCACTGCTAACGCTGTGACTCCTTCAGGCTGCGGCAGGTTTAGATGATTTTAAACCTGTGACTGGGACGAACAGGGAGGAGATGACACGTGTCTGCGAGGGTAAAACTGTTTATTTAAACACATGTACTCACAGCAGAAGTTTGATGGGATCGTGTGAAGCTCCTGTTTCTCTTCTGCTTCACGGATGTGATGTGGATGTTGTTTTACTTCCTGCTGTCTGGACGCAAAACACCGCCACCTACCGACTGCTCAGAGAACTACCGACCTCTGCTGGGCTGCTCTATCTGCTCCCAAAGCATCTTTGAGGTTAACAACATATTGTGTCATATACTCAGTTATGGAATATTACCATTACTACATTTAAAATTCTGATAAACGTGGATGTACTTCACTTTACTGTAAGTCCAAGACCATTTACAGATATATACTTGTTACTGCAGTACATCTATTTAACTACTTTAGTTACATTGCAAAGTAAACATTGCACAAGAAAACATATGAATAATTTATAAAATAAAATGTTTTTTTGTTTTCACTTCAATAACAGGTCACTTTTGTTTTTACAACTGTAACAAATTGCTGCTTTTCATTTCAAAATTGTTTATGTTTGGAACCTGAAGGGCAAAACAAGCTCCATGCCACTCAAAATGTTCTATTTATATTATTGTTATTATTGTTGTTGTTGTTGTTGTTGTTATTAATTGTAATAATGATAATGATAATGTAATGATAAAGAGCTTTATTTGTAAAGCACTTTCAAATAAACAGTTACAAGGTGCCTTGCAAGTTCAAAATTATATTGAAAGCAAACAATAGGAAACAATTCAAAGCAAATTGAAGATCACACCACTCTACAGTTATTCCCATACACTTTATCTATGGTTATTCCACACAAGCTCTTGTCTAACAGTACTTTAATAATTCAGCAACAAGTTGTGCGTCCTAATACTTTTTATATTATTTTATTTGACTGTTTCTTTTCCCACTTTCAGTTGTTAGTAAAGTCGTCAGTGTGAAGTGTTTAATGATGAGAACAAAATGTTTTCAGCCACACACTAAGACAATAGAGGAGAATCATCTGACCTGGGATCAGCTGTTTAGCTCTCGGTGTTCCAGCCTCACTCAGGGGCTCGATGGGAAAATCTGACTCTGGATCAGTGACGTCCAAACGTGACCTGACGTCATCGTGCGGGCGGAGGGCTGTGATTGGCCCGTTTCCCTCCTCGTGCTGGTGTTTGGCAGCTGTGGGAGTTTCCAGCCCAACATCAACAAACACGGAAGATGAGCCGTGAAACGCGTTTACATTTTACAATGTGACACTTTTATAGATATTACAGTTTTATCACACTTTGTTTTGGCATTAGCATCGACACAACTCCGGCTGTGTTTGTTTACCAAGCCTCGTCAGGAGCTAGCGTACGCAAACAACGTTATTAGTAGCTAGCAGGAAATGTCCCGTTAATGTCCGTAAAGACAGAATTCTGCCAATTCTGAACATTAGTTTTTTATACATATTTTAACAACATTTCAAAACTTATCGTGGTACTAGTTGTTATTTTCAGTTTGTGTATTTAGCTCGAAATCTTTATGAAGCGATGTTTTTTTTCTTGTGTGTGTTTTTTTTGGGGTCCTGAGGCGTGTTGTTGTTTTTTTTTCCTCACAGAAACGTGACTGATTACGTAACGTGTCAAAGGGGTAATTTGCTCCACCGGCTGCTGCTGAGGAACGAGCTCCAGTCCCGGTGTTTCCCCTCCAGTTCGCTTTTGGTGGATCCAGTTCCACAAAGGACGAGAAGAACACAGCTGCCTCCGATCTGCTCGGGGGGTTTGGACACAGCCTCGAACTGACGGTGACTCGAGGTAGGAGTGCTGAGCTTTGCACAAACAGGCCACCAAACACTGGGGAGAAACACGTTAGCTCCATGCTACAGCGCAGACAGCTGTTTAAGCTGTTTGGACGGGTACTTTACTATGAACGTAGCTTTTGTTCGCCTCTCGTCCAAACATCTGCTTTTAAGTCTTTGCAAAAAATATATATAGTTCACACAATTTAGTGCATGCATGGAAAACAGGGGAAACAAACAGACAACTTGGCAGGAAGTGGAAGTCCGACCTATTTTACTTGTATATGAATGCAGTGTTTATATGAAACAGCAAACCTGCCCACACTGCTGTGGAGTGCAGCGAAATACAACAATCATTTTCTCAGTATAATTTATATTAATAGCAATATGACAAAAGTTCAATATATATATTGACACCAGTGGTGGAGGAAGTACTCTGAAGAAAGAAACTGACTGAAGTATACTCAAGTAAAAGCACCTCATTAACTTTCTTAATTGAGTAAAAGTAAGCAAGTGCTTGTTTTTAAACAGACTTGAAGTATTAAAAGTAAAAATACTTGTCGTAATTCTCATAAGGCAAATCTACTGAATACTTGATCCATGTGCTGTTACCTCCAAACTGACAAGTTAGACAGTTGGACCTTTACATGTTTACCAATGACATATTTGTGTGTTGTATCTATTTATTTTCTATCCTGACCAGTCTTGGCACAGGTGGGAGGGTAGAGAGAGGCCACAGACAGACCTCCATCATGGCTGCAGTCCACCACCACCAGTACCCTTTCAGGGACTCAATGTACTGGGATGAAACAGAGTGTCTAAACTACTA
Organism: Hippoglossus stenolepis; assembly: GCF_022539355.2. Classification (NCBI taxonomy): domain Eukaryota; kingdom Metazoa; phylum Chordata; class Actinopteri; order Pleuronectiformes; family Pleuronectidae; genus Hippoglossus; species Hippoglossus stenolepis. The sequence continues at coordinate 18,601,499 of NC_061490.1, forward strand.
TGGGATGCTGTCTCTACATGAGGTTATTGAAATAGTCAGTTCTCAGCTGACAGAGACGGACATAGAAGTGCTGTCATTCCTTCTGAATGAAGCCTATTCTACACCGCACCCTCTCAATCCAGCAGGCTGGACAGTTGAGCCCCATGAGGGCGAGCCAGATGACCCGGGAGTGTCCCCGAGTCCTGAGCTGCTAAAGGCCTGGGGGCGTGTAAAGCTTCAGGCCCCCCATCATCCATTGGAGGTCTCACATAAACCCAAGAGTGGCCTTGAGCTGTTGCTAGAGCTAGAGAGGCGAGGATACCTTAGCGATGGCAACTTGGAGCCACTACTGCAACTACTAAGAGTCCTCACCCGTCATGATCTGCTGCCCTTAGTGTCCCACAAGAAAAGGAGGACAGGTGAGGATGAATCTCTGAAGTGCTTCTTAGCAGAATTTGAGATTATGTTGACTGCAACATCTGCTGCCTTCCACTATAATGACATGTTAGAGTTTTTCAATCATTGCATAATTCTTTCCTACTTCTATGCTCATGATACTTATCTATAGTTTTTGTTTTACAGTGTCTCCAGAGAGAACTAGACGGCGATATGGAACAGAGAGCAGAGAGTTGATGTGCGTCTCTGGAATGCGTCACAGCTGTAGACAGACAGAAATACCTCTTCCTTATTTCACACAGCAATTGAGAACTGGTAAGCGCACTTATTGTGTTGTGTCTTTCTGTCCAGAAGTATAGGCTGCAGTGTGAGTGCAAACATTTTTGTAATGGAGGCGGACTGTTCAAAACTACTGATTATCATTCTTTACATTGGAACATTTTTACCCTACACTTAATGCTAGTGCCACTGGCGGTTACAAAATACAATGGGCTGAGTTAGTGATCATATGTAGTTTTGGTGTCTATAGCTGATGTGAACTTTTCAACAAAGGATGTTTTGTTTAGATATCAACAGAAAGTGGGTGGAAATGAACGAAGTAAACAAAGTAAAATGTCAGCACAAACACAAAGATCTCCTTTCCACGCTCATTGTCCTAATTCAACTAATTCCATTCCTGCTCTGTCAGATAATTACCCTCCTATGCCTGGGTTACCCAATCGCAGGAGGAGGAAGAAAAGGGGAAATGGCTGGAGCCGTAAGCCAAAGAGAACAAGCAGACAGGGGCTGCCGCTGCCTCCACCACCACCGCCATTTAAAGCGTCCTGTGGTAAGAGCACTTCCTGCATTCTTAACCGGTCTTGTTAAGCTTTTCATGTCTTGCCTTCAGCACCATCACCCGCCCCCATTTTCTGTTACAGATAATTTCCCCTTTTTTATTAACTTCATAAGTTTCAATATCATATTCAATCCATTAACATCCCCTGCAGCATCAACATATTTCCTGTTATGTCTCCTACAATTCTGATGTTGTTTGTCTTCGCGGACTCTCAGCTTGAGGGAAGGCATTGCCATGATAAGTCTGAGTTTCCGCTATTTTTTTATTTTTTTTTAACGATCATCCCAAAAAATCTTGACACACAGAAACCCTGCACACTGAGTCCAGAGTCTTTTAACTCCTTTGCGTAATGGAGCAAATATTCTGTTGTGAAGAAAGAGAAGTGTGAAGAACAGGGACAAAGTTTGACATTTGTCTTACACACTTCAGAAGAGGTAAAACTGTTTAACATAAGAGCATTGACCCTAAATAGCAGCTGGCAATAGACCAGCCACACCAACACTGTTGTTACCTGACAAACAGACAGTGGAGGGAGTTAACCGGGTGTGTCAGCTGGAGAGATTTCTTGTTATTAACAGTGTTAATGTCAGTGACGCACTTGAAAATCTTGACAGCATTAGAACCCAAATGTCTTTGATGTGGTGATATTGCTTGAGTATGAAATCTGTCGGTACTACATAAGCCAGAACTGCAGTAGTTATTTGTTGAATTCATTTGTTGAAGTTTTCATGTCAGCACTTTCGGTCTGCCAACTCAACTTCTTCTTGTCTCATGGAACCAGGAAGTCAACCCTTTTTAACTGCAGATCCTGACTTTACATCTCAAACACATACAAATCTAAAGGACTCTATTCGATTTACTGCTTCAGCAAAGAAAATTTTCACAACAATTGATTCAACCGTTTGATGCAGACATAAAATGTGAAATATAAATTTCCTTGCAATTCCCTTTCATTTGACAGGCATCTTCTTTTTCACTGTCATGCTCTTTGTGTTTAGATTTTCAATATCTCCTTAACTGTAACATCAACAGCGGGGACATTTTGCCTGTTTCTCCATCTGGTCCCTCTTTGCATTCTCATGCCCCTCATTTCACCTTCTCTCTAACCCATCAAGCTATGTTCTGCTGCTGCTGTTCAGAGCATGGACTGGTAGGTTGTCTGTAAGAAGTTGCTCTGCTTTAAAGTCAAGCTTGATACAAAGTTGTCACAAGAGCCAACTACTGAACCTCGCACATCTTCCTGAAAAACTACTTTATGCATTTGTTCAAAACGATCAAACTGGAAAGCTGCACTTTATGATCAATTATCAATGTCCTGTTTCACGTGTCAACTATTGCCTGCCCTAATCGGCCAATGGTAGTTTCTCGCAGCAAATATAAGCTTCAATTCAAATACCACTAACACCAGTTGCTCTTTGTGTGAAGTTTGCTCAAGTCATTCATGTCAACGTTATCAATTGTTTTTTTTTTAACGTCCTTCGTTGGCTTTTGGTCAGAAATACTTATCATAACGAAGACCTCGTGATTCTAAATTATTTTTTTTTAAAAAAAGAAGAAAATCATCTAACAATGCAGACAGCCGCTCTTAGTTATTCAGGATGAGTGATGTACTTGTGACTATAAACATGTTGCTGTCTTGACTCCACCAGGTTGACTCAGGATTGTGACTCAGATCCAGTAACCTAAGACACAATGGATCATGGAGACAGAGGAACAAAACAGTCTGTCACCCCCCTCTGTCCATACATACCGCAGTGTGCGCGATCAACTCAGTCATGCGCTCTCTCACAAGTCTGGGCCCATGCCTAAGGTAAAAGAGGCTCTCCCCTTGTTACAACTGGGGTTGATGCTGCCATTTTGCTCTGTATTAGATGCTTGTGTATCATAATGTAGCTGCCCCCTGTCTCTAATGTTATAGTGTTGCACACGGATGTGGATGAGAAAAGTGTTTCACAGAACTGACAGAGTCCTCAGCAGTAAGCCACAAATATTTCCAAGAAGTCTTTAGCTTATGTAAAAAGAAAAAATGCAAGAAAACTAAAATCTCTCATCGTTAATTTAACCCCACCAAAACTAAACTACTGGGGATATACGTCACAAAAGTCTTTTACAAATTCCTTTACTTTCTCTGTGGAGAAAAACCTTGAGAAACCTGACACGTGTTCACAAATATGGCCAATGACCAAAAGTCCAGCAGTTGCATATTTGTAATCCTGTAAACCTCGTCTCTCATATGATAGTTAAATAGAAAATACTTTATCTTACATGAGTCGGATGATGCACAAATATTTCCAGTGTACTATTCTCCTTTTTGAATATTGCATGATGTCAAAAGCTGTGTAGAACAGAGCTGAGTACAAATTTGTTTACTAGCTGCGACGTGGTCTGCTCACATTAGAGGGTGGAGTTAATAAGTCGACACCAGATGAAGTCAATTTAAGCTTTGACTGAGCCCAACGTTGCAACAGAACAAGTCAGGTTTGACTGCAGTCAATTGCTTTTGTTTAGTTTTGGGTTATCTGAGACGTATTATACATTTTCAGTTTTTCTCTTTCCTCCATTATGTTATTTGGTTTGTAAGACAAAAGTCTGTGGTAAAGGGAGCTCCTTTCCCCCACAGAAAATACCATCATCCTCTTCAGTAGTCTGGCTGATACCCAATATTTGCTTACTGCACGCCTCCCGGTTAGTCTGGTGCATCTAACAAAGCCAGGTAAAGTGAGAGTGGAGGCAAACATTTACATGTGGTGAAAGCAGTTGACCAAACACAACAGAATGGGCCACAATCAGAGCAGACTGGGATTTAACAATAGGGGGCCTTAAAGAGACCGGAGCTAAAACCAAGTGTTAAAGACAGCGGTGGAAAAGAGGAGCTGCAGCCCAAATTAAAACGATGAACCTGAAATGAGCAAACTATGTTATCTTAAGACAAAATATAAGATATGTTGGACATGTTTGTGAAAGTGTCAGTTATCACTGCATGCAGAAAACCATGGGATCATGGGATTTTCATAAAAGTGGGTGTAAATATCTGTGTGGAGATTTAATCAACTGAAATCCTAATGGCTAATTAAAACTACATTCGAGCCTCAACTTAATAACAATAATAATTTGGTCCTTTCTGAAGAACTAGTCCAGTATTTCATCTTAGAGAATCTAAAAGGGCTGCCAATAGACAGCTGCTTAAAAAAAAGCCCATGTAACCTTTACTCAGGCAGTTCTGAGAAAAATAACCCCACAGTGCTTTGCTGAAGGAAGCTCCTGCTGTATCTTATCTCTGTGCCCGGTGTGAGTCCTGAGTGTGTGTTTGTCAAGAGGGAGCAGAGATAGATGGGGCGGTTCAGTCCGATGCTGGCCTCCAACATTTAAACAGACTTCAAATACTTGTCAGGATTCATCTCTCAGATCATTTTCAGTGAAGTGTCTCAATCAGATTCTGACAACGGTACAAATGCTCATAAGGTGTTTTTTAACTTCAGCTCAGTCGTAGTTTTGTGCGATCCAAATGGGATGCTTGTGAGGCCCTTACTTGGTTTAATGCACATCAAAGATTAATGCTACTGTCAGACCTTAAATAATGGATTGGTGAGTGTAACAGGATTGGTCAAGGTAAGAGTAGTCCCAAGCATCCCACTTAGACACTGCTGTTATATTGTAGAGCTATAGCAAAGGGATTTTCTGAGCTGATGAACTTGTCAGTATCAACTATTGCCCCGACTCAAACCTCATTACAACTAAGAGAAGTGAGTGCTGCTGTTCCATGCCTGCTTGATGTTGAAAAAACAACCCAGTCGACAGATATCCAACCCACTTGTGCTTGTCTCTTTCTCTTTCTCTCTTTCTCTCCTTTCTGTGTTCGCAGTTCTAAACAGACCAACCTGTGTGTCAGGAAAACAGTATCCTTACACACAAGGCGAGGGAGAGAACGAACACTAAATGCTCAAGCTACGCAAAAATGGTACAGAGGGTGAATTTTGTCTATGGGGAAAAGAGAGTTCTGTCCGCCTGTCTCTCGATACTCCCCTAACACTCCACTCTCTCGGTCAGTCGTTCAGCAGAAAAACGGATCGATAAAGAGTTGAAGCTCTCCGTTCCAAGTGACTCCTCGTAAATGGGTACTTAAACTTTTTTTTTTATTTTGGTGGGGTGAGATGGAGGAAGCCAAACGGGCTTGGTGTTTAAAGTGAGAAAATGAAAGCTGTGCTTCCTAATGTCCTGTCTAAGTGGATCTCTCTGTGTCTGATGAAGCGTGAAGTGCTCTGTAACCCTAACAAAATGACTATCACTGTGTTCCTGTGGTTTTGAATGGTCTTCTTCTCACTACCACTATCTCTACCTCCATCCTGCTCAGTATGAAATGGGAAGGCAGACACGGAGACCATCCATAAATGCATTAATTGCATGAAGGGCAGGTGTTTATCTTAGCCACAGCCCTCACACAGTGTAATGATTCAAAAGGTCGAAATGTTAACTGCCCTTCCCTTCATATTTCTCTGCGTCCATACTGAATTTAGTAAAGGGTATAAAAGTAAGGTGATTGCCAATATTCTGTATCTAGATAAATACTCGATTTGACATTCTGAACAAATGCATCCTGATTTTAACAATATGCCTGCAGGAACCATATATAGTAAAGACATGTTTTTAATCCCCTCTCCTTATACATTTTAGTTTTATTCTTTTAGAACATTGAATCCCTGTGCGACGGTTGTTTGACACAGACAAACCTTTAATTACTTGTTCCAAGTGACAACAAACCTGTTCAAAGTTTAGGACATTGTGTTGAGCACTTACGTGTGAGCCACAGTTCTTTTGCAGACTGCAGCAGGTTTTCCTCAAGGATTTCTCTGTATTTTGCTGCATTCAATTTAGCCTCTACCTTCTCAAGCAATGGAAGTGCCTGCTGTAGAGATGCATCCACAGCATGATGCAGCCACCGCTGCACCTCATAATGGGAATAGTGTGTTTCCAGGAGTGAGCTCTGATTTGATTATTCCAACCATAGGTCCTGTTCATACCTGGCATTGACATGCCTTTTAGAAGTATATCAGTTCACACCTGACATTAGTTGCCACATGCATTGTAAGTGACCACTTGTGATCAGATATCATTTTCCTGCTCCTCCCTGCTGGAAATGAATACGTACATTTCTATTTGCAAGGACCAAGTACATTGGTATTTATAATCAGCAGCAGGCTGCAATGCACTTCCTGTGCCTAGTCTGCTGGATATTAAAATAAGAGGAAATTCCTTGGTGTGTTCCCAGCAAAAAAATTGGCCAAGATATCTGATTTTTTTCGTAATATCTCTGGACTATTTGAAATTTTCAGATGTCCTGGCCAGCTCATACGATTTGTGAACCAATTGAGCGCTTACTTCCGCTCATGCAGAGGACATCAGTTGAGAAGCTTGTGTCTCAGTTTGGCCCCAGGACACATTCACGTCTCGTCTAAAAGAATGTGGCCATATGCGTCCCAGACGACTTCTGACCAATCTGATGTCATGGCCTCAAAGCGTCCTTGGTGCATTCACACCTGTACTTAGAGCTGTCCGCTTGTGATTGGATCAGCTAAGAAGGATGTAAGCGCCAGTTATGAACAGGGCCACTGAGGACAAAGTTCTCAATTTCAATTTTGTTATGCCATAAAACTTCTTTCTACTTCATTTCAAAGAACATTTATCACCAATAACTAATACTTTTTTTATGCATGATTCTCTGTGTGTCGGCAGTGCACTGTAGATCAATGTTGTAAAACAATGAAACTTGAAAAAAGGGGGATGAATAATTGGTGTAGGTTCTTAAAGTCCTAAAGACAATCATGATCTGTGTTATGAGGAGACAACCAAATGTATCAAATCTCTGTTATTGTCAATGGACTGAACTTAAGAAACATTATTTCAGTCAAAGGTCATATATTTTAAGCATTGTAATAGAAATATGAATATAATTTATTTTTATTAAATCACTACAATGTCTTATAAAGGTCTGTAAAATGTCATTCTTTCACGCTGAAGAAAAATATTTTGCCTTATAATAGAAACTGATGTGTAAATTGAATGATCTCCTGCTAGTGGGTTTTCAAATGAATGTTGTTTCCAATCCTGCATATTATTTTACATTTGTCAAACCTTATTGATTAAGTGTCCCTTTTGATCCAGTCCTCTGTTTTCATAGTAATCTAAATACAACCTTGTGAAGCACAAATGCAAATAATGGTGTTTGGTTACCGCTCGCCTACAAATGTTAAGAGATGCAAAATCAATGCCTTAATTCAACATTTGCATTTCTAATGTTGGCATTTCCCAAACTTAAACCCTCTTGTGTCCCGTGCCATTTCCCAAAGCCCCAGACGAAACATGAATGAAGAATAGGAAGACTCGGCTCATGAGTTGATGTATAGCTAATGTGTTGTGTCAGGTTGAGAAGTGTTTATATCTCGTCCTTGGTATTAAGCTCCTTCAGTACCATGAGTAAATCTCTGGTCATTGTCTGCCCATCAGATCCATGAATGAGCTTTACACACATGCCTCTGGGTCTGATTGAAAACATATTCTGTTATGTTTGTGTTTGTGTTTATTTTAACATTTAAAGGCGTTTTTAGTAATTTACCGACACACATTTAATGTTTCCTTACTAAGATTTGACCCAAGCCCCTTCTCAAACGGTTGAAGGAGAGCAGTAAAGAGTTTTGACTCTGGGTTTTTTCACACTGGGGAGATGCAACTATGGCTTTAAAACTGCTCGGAATAAGGTTTCTGCACAGCTCCGCAATGAAACCTTGATGAGAATGTTCCTAGAGAAATGGGTGTCATTGGTAGTAAAGACTGTTGACCTCTACTGAAGGGGTTCGAGCGAGAGAGATGGATTTTTGTTGCAGCAAAAGTCGTCAGCAGCTGGTTTCCACTCGAAGTTCCGGAATAATGACATGGGGGACGGTCTCAGCAGTGCTCTTGCTCAGCACAGTATGTATCCTCTGATCTTTCTCGCTGTGCTGTTGCATGACCACCAATCCTGTTAATGCGGAACTGCGGGAGTTATCAGTTGTCAGCATTAAACATGTTGATCAGAATGAATCTGCAGTGTTTTAACACTGGGCTGGAACAAGAAGCCACGCCAGGGCTTGACGCTGCGAAGTTTGCTTTTCCTTAACTTCCACCTGACATTTGCCGAAGGTTTCAAGTTGATTTGAATTGATTCATCATATGAACTGTACCACCATGATTTATGCAAACCCCAGAAGGTCAAAATTCAGTCCCATCAGTTTCTTCTGATCGCTGCCAGCTCTCTAGTTTACAGCTAACATTACTACTTAAATTGCCTCAGAAGAAAAATAACTACTGGTTCAGTTGCAGAGTGTGGACACAGAGTAACACGGGATTTGCTCTTTTGATGAGCCTTTATCAAAAGAAAACCGCAAATGTTCTGCTGCACAATTTTCAGTCCCGTCTTAATGAGCCTATTGGGTCACAGTTTCCTTTTTGGAACTCCATGCTCTCAAACAACTAGTTCAACCTCTGAATTTAATGCCCCATGTTGATAAAGTGAACTAACTGTCCTCTTATGATTTTGTCTTGTTCCTGTTTCTCTACCCTTTGGTTTTGACTTCCTGACCCCTCCCCCTCGGTTTCTGTGGGCCTATCCAATTTGACTTCCACCACCCACTTCTTTTCACTTTTTCAATGACCCTTTTCCTCATCTTCCTCTCTTCCCCCTTTACCCACTGTATGTCTCCCTGGCCCTCATTATTCACGATCTCCCCTCTACTTTTCCTACCATTATTTCACCCCTCACCCCTTTTTCCACCACTACTTGCTCCTCCCTCCTCCATTATCAGATGTCCGCCTGCGTGTCCGGGCCGAGTATCTGGAGCATGAGTCTGCACTCCGTGGCAACGTCTCCTCGGACAAGCGGCAGCCGCTAGAGCGGCAGTTCGAGTTGTTCAGCCAAGCCAGTTCACTGCTGCGCGCCAGAGACCTGGGTTCCATCGTCTGCGACATCAAGTTCACAGAGCTGGACAATCTGGAGGCCTTCTGGGGGGACTACCTGAGTGGAGCTCTGCTGGAGGCCCTGAAGGGAGTCTTCATCACAGACTCACTGAGGATGGCAGCAGGCACAGAGGGTGTGCGCCTGCTGATCAGTGTGGACCAGGATGACTATGAGGAAGGCCGCAAGCTGCTGAGATCCAAGAGAGAGCAGTCTCCATGTACTGGGGGGCGCGCAGAGTCTCTTTGGTCTGTGTAGGATGATAAGACTCACATTAGATTTAAAGAATTGAATTGTACGTAATGCTATATACAGTTTACTTACAGGCAAATTTGGAAGCATTTACATAGCCTCCTTTTGTACGTGCGATCCATCTAGTAACCACTAGATGGCGGCATGTACCATTAGTTTGTGTTCATCTCAGGCCCTGCATTTTCAAAATGGTCAGTTTGTACTGAAATCATTTCTGTTATTTGTGACAGGAAAGTGAATCATAATGGATCAATGTGCTTTTCCTTTGGATTCACGCACAGGTGCTACTTTGTAGGACCAGGAAGATGCAGGATTTATCAACAGTTTTCCTCTTTGTCTCAGAAGTGGTAAGCCCCACCTCACATAATAAATGTCGAGACACCAGGGCTGCCGCGAAATATAGAAAATATTAAATTGTGTTGATACATTCTTATGCTAATGGTCCAGGTTGAGACCACACGCATACACAAGCCGTCTTAATGGACCACAATAATACAAACCATTGAGTGCTTATTGCTAATTTTGTCCTAATGAATGCTTGGCCAGTAGGGGATCCAACTTCCAAAATGGCTGGAGAAAATGTTGAAAATGTATACCTAAAAAAAAGAATGCCCTAAAATGAAAAATAATAATTTGGTACCTAAATTAATAAAAACAAAAAATGTAACCGACACTAATACTAATCCAATCAAAACTAATTCAAAAAAACTAAGTAACCTGCCAGGAAAAGTTTCTGATCTTTGAAAAAATGTGTGAGATTTTGAGCCCAAATGGAAAAGTGGGCTGCTCTCAGTATAAATTGACCTGTGGTCTAACTTCAGTGAGCCTAGTCCGCACATAAACACCTTGATAACAAACACGAGGATTCTCAGCGCTGTGTACCACGATAACCCAACTTGTGATTGCCGTGGTCAGTGGATACGGCAGTTGCCAGTAGATGACAGCAGTGATTAGGGCTAGGTCTCAGCAGACCATGGAGGATTCATCATCACAAGCTTGTCAACAGCAACTCGGATAATGCAATGGTGGCTTGTGTCCAGGCTTCCAGCGAGGCCCCAGCAAGTGCTTCTCTCAGCAAGTAAAGCACAGGACAGTGCGTCGGTCAATAGAAGTGATGTTGGGGAGATCAAAATCAAAAGTGCACATCCCAGCTCCACTCAGCCCTGCTATGTTGGCCCAGTAGAGTGGCTCACGGACAGCTGTCTATTCAGCCTGCTGGAACTAATGCCTGGACTTCACTCATAGAAGACGATCAATAAGGCCCCTCACTCTTAAGTCCCTTCATACAGGCACGACTTAAGCAGACAGACTTGCTACTGTCTGAAGTGGAGAGTCCTTCTGGACCAGCCAGAGGGAGGGACAGTAGGACAATGGACATATTTCCATGTTTACTTTTGTGTACAAAGGTCTTTTTGGTACATCAGTTTGTTAATGTTTGTTTGTATTATTAATACGGGGGGGGGTATTTAAATACTGGAAAATATTTGTTAAACAAAAATATGCTTTTGGTATAAAAGTTCTTTTTTGTGGAAATCTTTGTATGTTAGAAATTATTTCTGGTCAAAAAATAAAGAGTTGATGGCCTAAAGCTACTGTTGGTATTGATTTTGATTTTTTTTTTACAACAACATATATAGGTTGAACATAGTAGAAACACATCTGTGAGTGTGACTGGTTGTTCGTCTTTATTTGTCAGCCTTGCCATAAGCAGGGAGCAGCCCGCCTCTCACCCAATATCAGCTGGGATTGGCTTCAGCCCCCCAGCAGCCCTTTGAAGAATAACCAGTAGAGATAATGGCTAGATGGATCTAAAGCTTCATTATATTGTAGCACTGAATGTGTATAACTGTATTCCCCCCCTTTTTGGCTAACTAGCAGCACTTGTCATATTCTGAAATCCCTGAGCCTCACTGTCTGTGTCTTTGTTATTTTGAACAGTTTTCTAAATTGATATTTCTGCCAGCCCTCCAGCCTCTGTAAGTGTATTAGCAGGAACGTGCCCTCTCTCTGCCCCCGAACCATTTGAAGAGTTCCATCGAATGCAGGTCACCCTGGATCAGATCCTTAATTATTTCTCTTTGCTCTAAGCTGTCGGCAAGATGACGGGGTAATGAGTGCTTCAAACATCTTATTAAACTACCTGCCCTTGTGCTATTTTTTTTCCTTCCTTGTGCCGTTCACTTGCTTGAAGGTCTAATTGCAGGGAATGTAATGACACGGCGCTGCTGGTTTCCATGTCGAGTTGCGTGATGTAAAACCATCACCAGCAAATTCACCATTTATTCAGTTGGAAAACGTAAAAAACATTAGCACAGTATATTAATCCTATAATTATTTGTTTTTAAATCTTGCATGAACAGACAATTAGTTATGTTTATGACACGTACATGACACAAACTGCCAATCAACTAAATAACCACCATATTTCTGTTCCTCCGAACTGATGATAGATCCATTACACACCAAAAATGTATTATTGGTGTGAGTCATTAAAGACATTTTCATAGCAGCCTACTAGCTCTAAATGTTAAAATGCTTCCACTTATTTTCAAATACTTTCATATCCTTTTTCTATATATGACACATGATACTTTTAGAATGTGAGCTTCTCTCAGCTTTTAAAAAAAATATATATATTTTTCCTCTCTGCATGGATTCTCATTAATTTGGTGAATAGAGGCTTTTAATTCCTTACTTGTGCCAACTTGTTTAGAGGATTATGAGTCAATACTTAGATGATTCAAGAAGCCTGTATGTAATTGATTTCACTGTTGCATTAAGAAATGTTGATGCGTTATGCACTAGTGCTGCGTCCTTATGGTAGTCAGTGAGGTCTTTGACTGATCAGTGCTGCCTCCTTGGACATAATTAAGTCCTCTGATGTAGACCATCACAGTTCTGGAGCACATGAATAAATAATGTAAATGTCGGCTAAAGGGCAGGTTGAAAAGCCGCCTCATTTCACTTTTGATTCTAAGTAATTACTCTGCAATGGCACTGTGATGGGTTTTAGGCAAATATGGTTCAAGGTTAGGTCATTCAGTTGTATTGATACATAATTTGGAGATGTTATATAAGTACTCTCGTCCTTTACATGGCTAGATCACCTATAATTTGTATTTAGCCGATTCACTTCCTTCCTTAACACTGCCTTGTTTGTTTCCTGTGTTGAGGAGGTCAGAAACACTGACTGAGTTCTAAATTACATTTTTGATTGTCACTAAGATATGATAGACACTCAACCCCACATGGAAATGAACTGCATAGTTCTGATTCATAAGTTAATTTTAAATGTTTGTGGTTTATTGCATTTATTTTATTTAATTCACACAAACATTCACCAATGCTGTGCAACGAAACTAAGTTAATTGTAATTTTTATTCGCATTTCATGGCCCATTCTTGTTGGTAAAGTTCTGCTGCCTGATCACAACGATCACATTTTTTATATTTAGCACACGGTTGTTTCTTTCTCACACGCTGGGTTATAAACACCATCATTATTCACCAAGTTAGAAATGTTCTGACCACAACAGCCCTTTTAAAAATGCTGGCAAGTGTCTGTACAAAGTTTTATCATTGACTTGGGAGCTGGGGACTAGTGGAAAACGTGATAGGGCCAATTCTCCCCTATTCAGAGTATGTCTTGTTTGATGGCTGGTTAAACTGCCCCAGGTCTGCCTTGGGGAAAACTGAGATTTTTGAAAGCCCAGTTCTCACCACACCCAGCCTTGAAGCAAGACCAGTGATGTGATGCCCATTGGGAGAACTGGCCATTCTTTCAGAGAAGTCTGCTAAACTATAGAGGTCCAACTCAAAAAGATGCCGCCTTGTTCCTCCTCCGTACAATTGCTCCCTCTAGGATGGCATCACCACGAGAGATTTGTTTGTCAAAGAAATCTCGGCGCAGATCTGGAGCTCTCAGGAAAATTTTGTTCACAAATATCCAAGGACAAGACCCAGGCAGAGCGAAGATAGCGAGTCCAGCCCTTCTTTTCCGTCAGGCAGCCATCTACCAGACAAGTCAGGGTTTGTGATGTCACAAACCTAAGGAACCAATCCTGTCAACCTTTGGGTGGGGCTCAGTAGCAGGAAAAGGCTCCTCAACCTGAGCTGTGGGGGTGGGGAGACAGAGAGCATCATTCAGCTAAAGTAAGGACCGAAATAAGGAAGGAAGGTTTTGAGTTACTTTAAGCTATTTTAAGGCGAGGGGAATTTTTTTCGTGATACACTTTTGAATAAGTAATTTTCAGGAACATAAAAAAAAGAGCTTTAGGGAAGGACTTAAAATATGACAGATTGTGTCATATTACCCAGCATTCCATAAGCTTCGGCTACTAGCATCTCTGGGTAATGAAAAAAACATGACCCAGCTTCAGAGCTACTGGTACACAAAGACACGCTAGCTGATAACACATATTTCTGGTCTTCGCTAAGCTAAGGTACTGTAAGTTAACTGGCTGCTTGTGCTAACATCATGATTTGCAGACACAAGATATTACTTTAAACTTACTATATGTCAGTTTTCTCTGTGATTGATGTGGTTTCTTGAGCAGAAGTGGTGTTTTGAGTCCGAGGACAGGATTTGAGTCTGCCAGTCGTAGCAGACCCCAGGAAGCTGCCGTCTCCCCAGGCTGAACCGCATCACCACAGCCACAATCCGCACTCGTCCGCAGCCTCAACACAGCGACAGCTTTCAGCCAATAGGCTCCGTTGGTGCCGCACTGATCTACATCCAAGTCAAGTATTCCACAGACGGGGTCAGAGGTCACGTTGCTATGGTGATGGAGCATGGGCCAGGACCAAGGGGAAGCCAAAGAAAAAGGTAAACAATGGTGAAGTTGATATTGAATTCTTTTTTTTTAATGAATCAATCAGTTTCCACATGTGTTTTCACTTTCTATTACCTTCACCAGGGAATTAACCTGGAGTAAAAATATATCACGCGAACCTTATTTTTAAACACGATTGTACGCTGTGAACATGTGGCACGGTAAACGTACGGTTTATTGCCTCAAACACTTCATAGAGACATCAGAGGTGGATCTGTGCTCCATGGTGCAAATCGTATTGTGGTGGAAAAGCTAATGCAATGCCGGGCTGTGTGGAAGGACGCTGGTCATCATCCTCCCGAAGACTATTCCACTGTCCGCAGGTGTTCTTCACACCTCCTTGATTGGATGGAGACTCGAGTCATCTTGCGGTAGCTCAGGCTTAAATCAGTCTCCTATCAAAACGTGTCATCTAAAGCTGATAGACAGTATAGCCCTCTGCCGGTCCACTGGGGCTGCCGTTATTGTATGTATACCCTGCAGCATATGGTACAGCTCTCTGATGGGGGGGAAATTCTACGGCTTTTATTGAGGAGAGAAAATTAGATTAGATGATCTTCTCCAAAGCCGTCTTGGCTCCTTGGCCTTCCTTGGTTTATCTGTGCACGGTGTGGGGTCGTAAAGCTAGTCGCCAGCCACAGCAAGTCCAAGATTTTCAAAATGACAACATATGAGCACATTTCTTTAAATGCACACATCGGAGACGGACTTTGTCTGTGCAGTTGCTTTATTTAAAATTAAGCAAATTTTCTAGAACAGGAAACGTCAACAAAAAAATGTTGACCTTTCCTGTTCTGTTGTTCTAGAAACTTTGCTTGATTAAGTGAAGTCACTCTTAAATTACAACATGCAGATCAACCCGGGATCAAGTCCAAAATTTAATAATCATAATTTTAGTCCTTAAAAAGTCTTAAATATGTTAAAAGTATTATGTACTAGGTCTTACGTTAAATTATGCCTCAATTACGCAGACATTAATTTAATGCACTTTTTTCAAGATAATAGTTTTGGCGGCCTGCATTTTTTTTTTTATATCTATATGTCGTAGTTTCTTCTCAATAATACAAATATTTGTACGCTGTATAAAACTACAAGACCAGCATGCTGATAGCTGATAGCTGATCCCAGTCAGAATTCATTCACTCGGCTTGGCTGTGGGAAGGAGCCCCTCTCCGTCTGTAGTTTGTGAGATAACGTCGCCTTTCTGCTAAGCTACTTTACCGTATATTCTATTATGACTAAGTCTGAGTAATTCTGGGACTCTGATATTTCTTCATATCTGTTGTACTTGACAAAGGTCTTAAATTTCATTTATCATGGGCTTAAAAGGTCTTAATGATTGAGCTTGTTGAGAGAGTCCCTGTGTCAGCTCCTCTGTGATTACAATGAACTGCAGGTTTCTTGGCTCATGCCGAGCAGGGAGCACTGTGTTTTCTGTGGCCTGCAGGTGGCAGCACGTCGATGAATTTAAAGGAGGCCTCATATTCAAAACAGCACACAGAGCTGCTGCTGAATATTCACTGAGTCATGTCAGCATCAGCTGTTATGTCACAAGTTACAGCACACACACAGAAACACAGACTGGGTTGAAATGTAAACTGAACTTCAGGGTTTGCTCCTGTACTTAACGGCTTTGTTATGCAGACGACTCAGTGTCTGTGTCACGCTGGGCCCTTTAAACACCCTGCACCTGCAAAGTAAATCAGCACCACAAACATCCCTGGTATCTGTAAGGGACACACAAGGAGTTTTTGTGCAGTGATATTTAACCCTGGAAATGCTTGTGTTGCTAATTACCCTCCCGTGTGTCACAAGCCTCTCCTCGCACGCTTTTCAAATGACTGTTCCTCCCTCCTTCCCTCTCTCATGCACGCGCCTCTTTCTCCTCCTCAGCAGCAGCAGCAGCACCACCACAGCCACCGGGTCACCATGGAAACCACTGAGAGACACACGTCGAGGGTGAGGGATGGAGAGAGGAAGAGGGACAAGGAGGGACAGAGAGAGAGAGAGAGAGAGAGAGAGAGAGAGAGAGAGAGAGAGAGAGAGAGAGAGAGAGATGGGGGACATGAAAGGTTAGGGTGTAACCATATGCCCCCAAACACCCCCCATCCCACCTCTAAACCCCCACTCCTCAGTTTAATGCTGAGCCCCGGACCCACATCACCCCCCCACCACCCTCAAATACAGACACACACAAGCACTGCCCCCACAACCCCCCCTTACATGCACCTCTGCCTCCCCCGTACCCTCTCCCCCCATCTTTTTGCTCTCCATCCCTCTCTTGTCCAGACAGGCTGCTCGCATGGCGGGGATGGAGACGTTCACCGATGGAAGCACTGGTAAATTTTCACATGCACAAAACAGACAAAAAGACACAAAAAAACCACAGGAAGACGATCTTAGGGGGCGGGTTGGGGTGTATGTGTGTGTGTGTGGGGTGGGGGGTGTATCTCTGATATGCATCCTGCAGACTGAACTCCTTTTCCTCCATGTGTCTTTTCACCTTTCCTCTCCGCTCAGCTGTAACACACACTCCCCATCTCTCCCCTCTGTTTTTTCCTTCCTCAAATCACAATCTCTCTGTGTGTTTCTGTGTCAATTCAGAAAAAAAAGGGTTGTGTAGTCCACTCGCAGGGGGGGGAGCAGGACTTTCCTCCCGGCAGCGTCCTGGGGAAAGGCGCTGCAGAGAGGGGAGAGTGCTGGAGAAATATCGGTCCTAATGATTTTGTGTGTGCGTGTGTGTGTGTGTGTGTGTGTGTGTGTGTGCGGGGCTGGGCTTTTTTTTTATTGATTAGAGAGAAATTAATTCACTGGGGCAACCCTCGTGTTCTCCCTCTCACTCCCTCTCTCCCGTGCCACTCTCTCTTTACCCCTCTTTCCTCATCCTCCCTTGCTCCTTTGCTCCGCGGACGAATAGCGTTGTGTCTCCTCGCCTGCTCTGCATGTTGTATTATCGCGGGAATATTTGATTTGCAATGTGCTGCGCTGTGAACATGCATTTTCTCTCTTCGCCCCCGTGACGCTTCCTCTCCTCACCTGCATGTCGTGCACATTGCTCTGCATCACATCAACCTGTGCTTGTTGTCGTTGTTGCTTGGATGCGGGGGGCTCTTTCTTGTTCGCTGCTGACATTTGAATTCATGCACATCTGGCCGCGTGGAGCTTTGACTTCTGCAGGGAGGAGTGATGCTGAAGCAAGAGACAACGATTTACACTGTTTAGACTCTATTGTGCTGTTGACTCGCGTTCAGGCTTTATCCTCTTTGTTGCTTGATGCCTTATTGTGAGAGGCCACGCTGGCTGATTTAAGCGCTATTACGCACAGGTGGGTGCATGTTCACGTGCACGGCGGTGTGTTCCCGTACGCAGCCCGTGTCTTAATTAGTGAATGCTTGTTTCCTGTGTGTGGTTTACGGCCAAAGTCCACCAGCGATCAGAGGTTTTTAATCAATGTTGTCGTCGTTCGCTCGTCGGCATCCAGATGCCCGCAGATAGCACAATAACACCTCAGCTCGGCGAGGGCTGATCGGCCGCAGAAGGGAAATCGATGGACAGACTGAGTTAATTATAGGAAAATCAATTAAAAGGAGGGGGATCCATGGGCTTTATAAGGCCGAGCAGCGAGCTCGCACCGGCAGAGGAGAGGAGGAGAGCGGCCGGTGGAGCTGGAGCTCTCCCGGCCGAGGCTCGCCTCTCCGCCGCTGCGCTGCACGTTACCCGATCACCGACCTGCTCCTGTTCGCCTAAAACACTGGGACTAAACGTGATGTAAAGTCCTCGCATCATATCGCAACCACTATCATCTTCTGTGACTTAATATCTGCGGTTGCATTTGCTCTCAGTTTGCGTACAATCCTGCACTGACACACACACACACACCCACCCACACACACACACCCACACACACCTCTGTGGATGTATTTGATACCATAAATGATCTTTGCTATGGTTTGGTTCAAACGTGACTTCCACTTCCGTCCACCTCTGCTTGACCTTTGCTCACAGTTAAAATCATTAAACTGATGCACAAGGTCACGTTTAGACTCATCAGTGACTCATCTGACATTAACACGTGGAGTCTCGCTCATCAACACTAAATATTCATGAAGGACATATTGGCTAAATTATCTGTTTCTGATATCACATGTCTGATGTCTCAGGGTTACATCTTTAAGTTTGGGTCTAAAATACTAGAACGTTATACTGAAGCTGTTGGTGACAGGGTTGTTGCAGCACCGAGTGAGCTCGTCTAAGTTTGTAGAATAATTAGAAACCAGATGTGCACTGGTCTTCTGGGTATGTTGGTAAATTCAGGATTGCTCTGGTGAATAAAAATCACACACAACCTGTGGACACTCTGAAAGTCATCATATTAAATATCAGTCCAACACGTGAAGTGTGAAGCACAGTGCACATGTGACTCAACCCCCCTGAGACCCGGACACGTTCTGGTCAGCAGACAGTTCAGACTGCAGCTCCGAAGGAGACGATTTTAGTTTTTCTTAATGTTCCCCTCATGCATTTGGAAGATTTAGTTTAGCAGGTTGCTTTTACTGCAGGAGTCATATTAAAGAAAACCCTGTATCGTTAAAAGTTGGTGCTCGTGTTGCATATTCAAAAGTGCTGCACCGAGAAACATGAAGTTACTTTACACTCTATTCAGACGTGTAAGCCCCACATTTACCTTCTCAATGAGAAAAGGGTTGATAGTAATAATACGTGCATATTTTTGTTTTACCCGTCAAAACGTTTTCCTGATGTGAAAATGTTTCTATTCTTCATTCTCTGCGGCTCGTGACTTTGCAGTTGACAGTGATGTTTTAAGGGAATGTCTCGACTTATATTTCATCTTTTAACAATCAGTGTAATTTAATATCAATATGCTAAAGTGTGTGTGTGTGTGTGTGTGAATGTGTTTGTGTGCGAGTGTGTGTGTGTTTACACGCTTTAATACTTCCAAACCACGTCCGTAATTTGATAATACAATTTTTTAAATGTATTATTTAAGAATTGGCTTCAAGTTTATTCCTTTAAATTATCTTAAATTCAAGGCGCAGTGAATCTGAATCTTGCTGTGATGTGATTTGATCTGTTCACACTGTTGCTTTGTATCTAAAGTCTAAATCTCCAAATCGTCGTTATTGGAAACATCCATCGCCGGAGAATCAAAGTTATTGATCAGTGTGAACATGTTTTACCTCATGTCGCAGTTTAACAGCCTGTTGGTGTTAATGTTCAGACAATATGTAAATGTTAACACATTCTATTTTATATTTTTGCATATATGTATTTTATTATTCCGACTTTATTTCACGATGGTTTTCATCGTCGCTGCCTCTCCTGCACATTTCGTTGCTCTAAGTTCTGGATGTCGTGTATGCATATTATTTAAATGATAAAAAACAATAGGCCTACACTTACTATTTATTTGTACAATTGTCACACATTTAAATTAGGAATATTACCCTGTTGCTTGCAGTTCAGGGGATTAACGGTTTTAATTTCGAACTCAGTCAAAATCATTTTGCAGAAAAGTTCAAGAATATTTCGAAACAATTGTCCCCATTGTTTCATCTGCATCTTGATGTGTATTTCTTTTTTAGTGCTCTGATAATATATTTGTATAAGAAAATTTCAAGCGTCTCTCTGGAGGAATAAATGATTGAATTATCATGCAAATATAAATCATAACTGGAAAGTGGTGCGTTTATCGTTTTAAAAGAAAACAGAAGCTCCGTCAGACGTGTGCATATCAGAACATATTAGTCATTAGTCTTTAAAATAAGACCCGGACTATTTGAGAATTGTTTAGCCTAGATGTGCTGAAAACGGTTCTTTTTCTTTTTCCGGTGAAAATGGGAGAAGCACAGAGTAAAAAGTGAAAATAGAGTCGCTTATAAATTAATCTTCAGGACGAGAATTTCCTTTGCGATACTGCCAGTTTTATAAAGTTTAAATAATAATCAGGTGTACAACTCAAATACCGAAAGTAATGATACCTGCACGTTTAGGAAACTCCTGCATTAACCTGCAAGATATCTGTATAAAACCATATTTTCATAATTCTGCACGAGTTTCTTATTTTAAAAGCTGCGTGTTCCGGGCAAATTATTATCAGTATCAATATTTGACAGATGATCCAAATAGGATTGAGGCGACTGATCCGGGTCTGCAGATGATCAGGAGCTGGTGTGTTTGTGCAGAAGTGGCACCATGACCCCCTGTCCCGCACCTTATCAACTTGAAACAGACCGCGCCACCGATACATTCAATTTTATGGTTTATGTTAAAGTCTGAAAGCTCATTCCGTAAACCGTTTACTGGCTCAGTTCTGCTGTTAAATCAAGCTTTGATGTGTGTGATTTCTTTTTCTGTATATATATATATATATATATATATATATATTTTGGAACTGGCCACTTCCAGTCGGTGTCAAGCACCACAGGCCATCCAAAATTAATCCATTTTCTGTTCTGCACACGACTCCCCTTCCCAAATGATGGCTGCTCTCTGCGGCCCGGTGCACAATGTGGTAATGACCAGCAGGTCAAAGGTCGTCTGGCCAGTTCCTCAATTAAGGCGCAAAGATTGCAGTTGCACGATGCTTCGTTTTTTTTTTTTTGTGATAAGAAGGGGGCCAGCAGTGACCGGTGTGTGAGGAATATATTAACACAGGCTTTGACTGAATAGAAAACTTTGATAGATAAAGTGCACTGCTTATTGTTTCAATAATTTCTATCAGAATTGTCTGTTTGCTGCCAATTATTTAAAATTACATATAAAATATATAGACATAGATGTTTGCGGTTGTGATTATTGTGAATCAAGGTTGTTGAAATTGAATTTAGTAATTTTTATATATTTCACAGACATTTTAAAAGAACATTGCCATAGAGATAATAATCCTTTTTTTGCCTTGCTGACTAAATTCAGTTTGTATTTCCATGAATGCCAGTTTGTTATTGATGAAAACTATTGAGTCAAACAGCCGTAGATTAGGGATCGAGATGTTGGTTTTTCTCCTTCCATCTTTCTTGGTTTTCCTCTCGACCTCTCTCATCTTTCGAGGGAGTGTTTTTTCCACCACATAGCCATGTCAATTGTGGTTATTGACCATAATCAATGGGCAATTCACGATCATCGCTGCATCGATTAGCTGATAAATGGTGGTTGGATTAATCATCCGCAAAGATCCTGTCGTCGGAGGTGTTGTCTCCCTCGGCCCGGGCTATCGGCGGCGGTCACAGCAGCAGCCGGTCAAACCGCGGCTTCACCAGCACAGACAGGACTTCAATAAGTGACAAAGGAGAGGTGATAAATTGATCAAAAATGACCACAATGAAACGGGCCTCTTGTGAGACCACACATGCCCATTATGTGAGTGTGTCTGCACGTTTGTGGTTGGAATACATCAAGGGCTCGGTGTCAAAGTTCAGCTTCATCCCAGACTGATGACCCTGCAGACGGACTGACCTCTGGGGGGGGGTTTAACAGCTGGGGGAGGACGCAGCATACTGGACTGGCCAGGGAGAGGAGACAGAATGGGGAAAGGGGGCAAGGGTGGAATTAGAGGAGGTGAAATTTAGGACAGAAGGAGGTGAAGGAAAGAGTGAGGGGGAATCTAAAGAGGAAATCGGCCGGACGAGAGACACCACAGTGGACCTTGAATGCATCCGTGTGGTTTTTGTTTCTCTGCACTGCTCCGGTCTCCCCTGGTTTTGGTGCTTGGCTCTGGTTTGAAGCAGTGAATTAACACCTGACCCCGGCTTATGACCCTATCCCCTTCCTCCTGCTACCCCCTACAGATTGGCAAATATGGGCTATCTAGCCTGGACACACACTCTCTCCCACACACACACACACGGCAACACAGAATCACAATTACACATGTACACACTATAGCCACTTAATGTATAGAGAGTAAAAACAGGAACAATGCAACCTCGTATACAATGTCCACACAACCTTTTGCACATCCCATCCTCTGGCCACCATCCAATTCCCCAGAGTGAAGCCTCAGTGTGTCACTGCTTGTCACCATAACGGTCAGTTTGTAATGAGTACCTCCCCCCACACAATGACCAGGGAGGCAGGCTCTCCCCCCCCAACACGCTGACCCTCAACCATTTTACCTGCAGGACATATAAGCCCAGCGTCGGCCCCTGTAGTGCCACAGCTTTGGGCCCCTGGACGTGCTCCCACCCTGGCACCCGGGCCACACCCAGGACATGGCTTTTGTCGGTGCCCGTTCACACCCTCAACCCTTTTAGAGCAAGCATGCAGAGCGGGGGGGGGGGAATTAAAGGATGTCTCGTCTTCTATTAGGTTTCATTTGGAGCATCAGACGAGGCCTGTTTGTAAAGTATTTGGAGTTTCACAATAAACCCACAGTAACCTGAACCACTGGTTTATGGCTGCAGTAATGGAAGCTTAAACCTTTCATATACATGCAAGCTATAGACATGATCTGAGTTGATTCAACACTGCAAACATTTAAAAAATACTAATATTTAACTACACTCAAAAGAATTCATTATTACATTACAAAGACAATCAGCAGATGTTTAACCAGAATCTGGTGATATTAAATTCTTTTTCATATTTTATCAGTTAACATGAAGTTATATGTATATAGTTAATATGAAATAAGTTTCAAATCTGCTACTGTGCACTTATTATGAAAATTAATTATCTACCTTTCATCTTTGCAAATATCCTGTTTATGGTCACTGTCTTTTTATTTTACATTTCAGTGTGGTCTTTAAAATGGCAAAAATATTTACAAATACCAATCACAAGTTGTCAGAATCCGACAACGTTACAACTGGTTTATTTGAACCCAAAGTCTCCCAAAAATCCAAATATTGTCTTTATTAAATATAAATTAGAGCGGGCATTTATCTTTTTTACATTAGTAAAGATCTAACCAGCAAGTGTTTGATATTTTGTCCCTTTTGAATTATTGAAATTATTGCAAACAATTACAGCTCCACATTATTACTAAATAATTAGGACAAATTATTTCTGATCAACTAATCAGACCATCAAGCATTTCAGCATTATTGTGTTGATAAATGTTATCAGACAATCAGACAATTATCATTCATCTTCTGAGCCCCATTTTTTAAAAATATCACCACGTTTTTCAGGGAATTTCTGGACCGATTGCCAAAGCACCAACAGGACCCCATTCATTTCCTCTGACGCCCCAGTACGAATCACAGCCCATATTCTTGACAGTGTTAGAATCCGGCGTTACCCATTGAGCATCGCAGGAGCACATGCCCTTCCCTCTCATCCCATCTCCCCCAGCCTCCTCCGGGCTATTGTGGCGGATTGATGGTCGCTCAGTTGAGGGGGATCTCGGCCGGGTTTGGTCAAAAGCAGACTTTGTAGTGGCCACCCTCTGCCTGTGAGGGTCAGCAGAGAGCAGTCAGTGTGTCTGGCTCCATTAGGTTTCCTACCTATCTACCCACTGTGTCAGACAGAGGAGGAAGGCAGCAGAGAGGGGGAGAGCAGCGGGAAGTTACC
The DNA here is from genome assembly GCF_022539355.2 of Hippoglossus stenolepis. NCBI lineage: Eukaryota > Metazoa > Chordata > Actinopteri > Pleuronectiformes > Pleuronectidae > Hippoglossus > Hippoglossus stenolepis. The sequence goes on from NC_061490.1 coordinate 18,625,310, forward strand.
CAGAGGAGAGGGAGGACAACAGAGGAAGCAGGGAAAATACATCTTTTTATCCCCGTCCCTCTCCGTCAAAAGCCCAGTGCAGTTCCTCTTTCTGTGTCTCTTCCTCTGCTGTTCTCTCCTCCTCCATCCCGCCTGCCTCTCACTTTGTCCTCCTCTCACCAGAACCCCTAATCCTCCTCCTTTTACCCCACACTCATTCCTTAATCCTAAATCTCTTCTTCCCTCTCTCTACCAGCCCTCTTCGATTCTTCTCCCTGTACCTCTCTGTTACCCACCTCCTCCCTCTTCTCCTCTCTGTCTATCGCTTCTGAACATGCCACCTCTCAGCATAACCCCTTTACACACTCCATGACTGCAGCACACCTTATTTTCTCTCCTTCCTCTCTTCAACCTTTTGCAGTTTTTCCCCCTGTTGTTTTCTTTGTTATCAGCCACACATCCTGTGTTTTGCCGCCACACCTCTGCCCAGCATCTCCTGTCCACTCTGCTGCCTGATTTAAATGTCCCCCTGGTCACCATCGCAATTAATCAGTCACCACAAATTAACTGGACTTTTTCGGCAATAGGAATTGTTCTATGTAGGAACAATCACCAAGCAGCTGTCACAATGCACTTGCCAGTGATTTTTTTTCTCCCCCTGTCCCGAGCGAGCTCAAGCTCACACCAATTTTCGCCACTGCCGCCATTTTGTTGGATGTGATCAATTTTCTGTGATTTGGTGTGAGTGATTTGCAGCCCGTCAGGTTCTCTGTGGTGTGAGGGTTCGGCGGTGTTGCCATGTGCAGCTACAAAATGTTCCACCTTTCCTCTTTTGGTTGTAGATATCGGAGCATAATCACAGAATTATTTTCAATTACATAGCAAAATGAACTTTTTCCCCTCCTTGCAAGATGATCATTTAAGAAAAAAGAAAATAAAAGCTAAATTGATGTAACAACCACAATGAAAAACTATTTCCACTTCCACGATTGGACTTTTTTTGTTGCAAGCGCAGGCTGTAATTTCACCCCTGAGTTTAACCACACGATGTTTCACAAATTGTGTTTCCGTGCCACCTCAGCACTGCTCATGTTATTCAGATAACAAGAGAGCCTCTGTCATGTCCTACAAAATACGATATGTTTTCTTAATCTGTCAATGGCTCCGGCCCTGAAAGACTTCATTTTGGCTGAGCAATGAAAGGCTCAAAAACATCAATATGGCTGAGCAGGATAAGAAGAAAGAGCCATATTCCACATAGTCTGTATCGCATTCCCTCCATATCCTCCTATTTGTATGGTGCAGATATTGGGTCTCAAGCGAGAAATCGGGATTGCGTTCTCTCAGAATGGCAGCATCCGCCTGTTGAAGTGGAATAGGAATGTTATACGGAACCAATGCATCCGGACTTGCGTGGACGTCTCAACAATACCCCTGCACACTCTCTCTCTCGCGCTCCCTATTCCTCTCAGTCTCGCTCTCTCTTTCAATAAGTTCCTCGCTCCAACTCCATCATAACCACAACAGTGTGGAGGACGATGTGTGGATTAGGCCTAAATGTAGAATCATGTCAACCAAGCCATGACTGCCTGCCTCTCATGCTGGGTCCACCATGGAAAATACAGTCTATGAAGAGAAAATACGGTTTTATACGAAGCTAAATCTACTCCGGCTCACACGCCTCTCACTTCCATTCTCTTTGTGCATTTAATGTGTGAAAAAGGATTCCTAAAAGGACGTCAAGAAGCAAGAAGAGAGAGATAGGGACAGAAAGACAGTTATCCTTGCTTTACCGCCTGTCACACTACAATGTGCATGGCTGATAACTAATTCAAAAAGCATGCATGGGCCGAGTTTAGCTTTTCAAATAACTTGTACATCTGAATGCGATTTAAAGGATGTTTTTTTATGCAGCTGCCTCTGACTGATCAATGCTTGTCCCTCTGGTCATGCTGCAAGAATACCACATAGAGTATAATTCTGCACCAGGCCAAGGGAGCATTTTGCATTGTAATGTTTGGTTTGCAGAGTATGATGTATATGGATGGGGTTTGGGGCTGTGTTGTAGTCCGTAACTGTCAGTGCAGAGAGAAGGGAACAGTCTCAGCGCCGCAGACAGTGATTTCACCGATGTACAGTCGCTGCTTTTGCCTCCTGCCTTTCTTCCCTCCTCACTCATCCTATTTTCAGCCTTTCATTTTTTACACAAGGGGAAAATGAGGAAGAACAAAACCAACATATGAAAACTAAAACATGACAGAGAGGAGAGGGGAGGCGAGAGGGAGGGGAGGAAGAACAGAGGAAGGAGAGGCAATCTCAGAAAACAAGAGTGCTTTCAAAAGTAAGGGATGAAAGCTAGTCAGGCTGTTATTTTTGAAAAATGATCCTTGTGTAGTGCTCCTCTTAAGAGCCAGGTACATATTATTTTATCTTCCTGAGGAGTGAGGTGTTTTGGCACCAAAAAACTCTGCAATTTATTGTCTTTAATGTGATTTTTGACAGGCGTATTTTAAATCACTTATCAGCCTCTCTGTGAAATGCCTCTCTAATCAGATGTGTGCATTATAGGAACAGGTAACTCGAGAAATCCTGAAATGTTAGCATCCGTCTGCTGTTCATTATCGCACCATTCTTGCAACCAGTTATTTCCCCCAAAAAAGCTTTTTTTATATGTCCAATTTCTACATCAGTCTGAAGCAGCAGTGTGCCTCCATGTTACAAGCGAACACACTTTCCCCGTGCTCTCTAACACGCACTCGCTCTTTTCTTAATGGAGGCTGGTGCTGGCTGGCCGGTGGCGGAAACCTGAATTAGAGAGAAGCTGGTGTCCACACCGAGTCATTTGGAGTCCCACCCTTTGACCCTCAAAGCCAGAGATCCCACCAGAAAAGATTTTGCACGTGATGCGATGTCCGACTGGAGGAAAGAGAGGATGAAAAAAAAATCTAAATGGCTGCCGGCTGCAACCGAATCAGAGGACATTGTCGAAGTCATCGGTCTAATTGTGAAACACCTTACTGCTGCTGCTGCTGCTGCTGCTGCTGCAGCTTGGAACGTGTTTCTTACTTACACCGCCAGGCAAGACATGCATAGACAAAGAAAACACAAATATATTTATGCTATAAATATTAATTTTTTTATTTAAAATGTTTATAATTATCATGAGATGTACTATAAGATTAACAGTGAATGATTCTGCTGTTTAAACACCACCTCATTTCAAGCTCTGCGCCACGTCTGTGTGCGCAGATCTTCAGGAATGTTCCTCATCATTACAGCAGCACAGATGTTTGTATTGGTGTGTGTGTGTGTGAGACTGTGTGTGTTCAACACGTGTCTCCCGTATCAATAGGTTAATAGCTGAGATGTCAGTTTCAGTGACTGGCTGATTAGTTGTGTGTTCACTAATCCACACTGGGGCAGGGAACTATTGGCTTTCCCATTGATTTTAGCGTGGTGAGCAGGCAGAAGATAGAGAGAGGAGAGATCTATTGATTGACCCCAAATTAGACCCCCCGCCACCCACCAACCCATTCTGCCATTCCTGCAGTCAGCTGCAGCCTCCTCATTGGGCGTCTGGGCTGACAAACATTTGGTATGATTGGACGCCACGACTCGGAGCCAAAAGTCCTCTTTCCTTTTTTTTCATGTCGCTGATTTGGAAGTGTTGGCTGTTTGTGATTCTGGCTGTCAGTTGATTGGCTGTCTGGCGAGGATGAGTGCTACACTGTACTGTCTCTGGCCGTAGGGAGCAGCTGGTTTGGATGTTTTTGATGAACCAAATTGCACCACTTCCAGAGGGAGGGTATTGCTTTTTTGTGTTTCTGATCACAAACCGTAACCTTATTTGTAACCCTCTGTTATGTGTCACGTCTTCATCCTGGAACAAATGCCAGAATATGCGCACAACAATGGATGAGAACCGCGGCTGTTTCGTGCGTTCCAAAATCCTTCAACTTTTCCTGTTCTCCTCTGTTGTCCTTCACAACTGTCACCCCCACTGCATCATACGCTTCCTTTTTACTGTTCTTTATCTCCAGTCCTGTCCCCGGCTCCCTGCCTTTCTCTGCCCCTCCCTCCAATCCCTCTCTCCTTGGGTCTAAGCTTTGAGCTTTTTCTCCTGAGCCTTTCCTTCCGATATATCACTCCATCTCGTCCCTCTCCGTCTGCCTCTGATATTCCACTTTAGGCCTCCGTCACTCGCTCTCCTCTCTCCCCTGTGTCTATGTAAGCAAGAGAGGGGAGGTTGTTAAACATTTTTCTTCCCTCTTAATTGTTTTGACTGGGCCGATTGGCATCCCGATTAGGCCCATTGATTTCCTGGCGCTAAGTGAATTGATTTTTAAATTTCTTATTGATCCCCGCTCTAAATCTCCTGCACACTCACTCACACAGTCTCACCGTTCGCTGGGGCAGCGGTGGAGAAAAGGGACCGAGAGGAGAGGAGGATCGGAAGAGGGGAGAGGAGAAAGATTGGTGTTAGGTAAATACACTGACTGGTGACAGTGTAGTGAATTAACAGAGGGAGAGAAGAGGAAGAGCAGGGGGTGAGGCGGGGGGGTAAGGAGCAGGAGTTATGAGCTGCAAGGGGAGGTTGACTGAAAGAGCTTCAACAACGTGCTGGTAAATAAATGCAGAGAGACGATAAAACAACAAAAAGCACAGATAGATTCAAATTAAAGCTCTTTTAAAGTTATACACCAAATCTATAATATATTGTCATGATTTGAGCCTTTTAATCTTCAACGTGTCCGACTGTATCCTGGGACTAAAAGCTGTAAAATGTAAAGAGGATGAATGATTTATTAATTAGAACAAGTGTGAGGAGGTGCTGGCAGCGGGTTGCCGGCCGGCTGACCACCCAGGTGGAACACGTTCATCTGTGAAGAATGAGTCACTTCATGGATGTACAGAGGTTTATGAGGGATAGACAGATATTGGAAATGTCAGAGATGGAATGGAGTGTTTTGTCTTTGACTCTGTGTTTAACATGGTCTGCAGAGCCTACCGGAGACGTGTGTGTGTTATTTCTGGCTTATGACTGTGTTAGGCTTTAGAGGCCCTCCGGACTCCGACTCTTACATGCCCACTGGTGTTTCTCTGAAGGTGGTGGACCTAATTGGCTGTATCCAAGTATGCGCGTGCGTGTCTCCGTGCCATGTGAGATAAAGTACATCAGCGCTAAGCTACATCCTCTTCAAGTCCGTGCGCATGGCACGTACATGTTTTTATGTATCTGCGTGTGTTTGACCTTTACTTGGCTTAAGTGTTGAGGCTTAAATTCAGACATTCAGTCGACAACATTTTCTCATTACAGCCTCCGTACTTGACCAAATTGTGCTAACCTTTTCTAACGTCATTTGCTGCTTTGCTGTTCACAGTGCAGCTGAGTGTCTTGCCCAACACACATTATGGACCGTATGTAGCATTACTGTGTTGCAATTACAATTTACTCTACTTAGATCCACTTAAGATAAGTGCTTTCAAATGGCAAGCAAGGGAAAGCAACTATTGTCAGACACAGAGAGAGAAAAACTTCAATATCTTTATGTCACCACTGAGATGATGTAATGCTGCACTGCAGTGACATTCATTGTATGTTTTTTTTTTAAGTGAGTGCTCTTTAAAGCAGCATTATTAGGATGATTGCAGGGTGATGATGATGATGATGATGATGATGGTGATGGCACTGACAGAGGAGACTGTTTTGCAGTTCAGGTTTTAATGTTTACATATTTTAGCCGGGAGTTTGTATTTGCAGAAAATGTAAAATAACATATTATTTCATGGCGACGTGTGTGTTTGCTGGACAATAAGTGATAAAGTGTTGAAAATGCATACGCTGGGCTGAGCTGCTGTTTGCTTTGAAGTGATGGGGCCTGTGTTTGCTCTGGTGATAGGGATGACCTTACTGCACACACTCTTGCGCATGTGCACCCTCTCACATGCACGCTCGCTTCACACATGCTAGTTTGATGCACATGCACACGTATGATCAAGATACACACACACACACACACACACACACACACACACTTGTGTCCTTGAGGACACTGACGCCTCACACACACTCACAGAGACAGACACACACTCGTAACATAACCTTGACCTGTCGTACTCCCAGCCTGCATTATATGTATAGTTCATCCGTTCACTCTGGGACCACAGACACACTGAGATACACTTTTGAGCACATATTGATCACACAAATCTATCTCGATTTCTTATTTAAAACTTTTGTCCCCAAAAATGTATTTAAAATAAGTGGTGTTTTTACATATACAATTTCTAATTGGGTAATTTGTACTTGAGCAGACTGCATCCTTAATATTTTAAGAATACTTTGTTGTGAATAATGAATGAATAGTGCATTCGAAGTGCATAGATTATTATGTTGATTATTTCCCTGATTAATCAAAATTTGGGTGACATCAAGGTGACATCTTCAAACAACTTATTTTACTTGAAAGATTCCAGTTCTGGATTATTTTTGGCTTATTTTCTCAGAAAATGACAAAAACATTTTTTAGAACATAATAAAATACAGCATATTATTTTCTTCACCAAAGACTAAAAGGTTGATCTACCAATAATTTGCAATTTAATTAATTAAACATTTTTTGTCCCACAAAAATGGAGCCGTGCCTCCTTGTGTCCATCCAAAGGTGTCTATGAAATTAGAGCAGATCCAGACCCGCTCAGTGATGAATTTCACTGTCAAAGACAAATTCGAAATAAATCTCTCGCCATGGACTTCCAGCGTGTGTCGCACTCTGATAATTTCCACAATATCCTCTGCAACCCCCAGGGGCAGATTTTTTTCTCCTGTTATTTCTCTCTCCATCCTCTCCTGTTTGTTTCTGCCCCTGTAAAATGCTGGTTGCTTTGCTGAAATACTGCAGTGTTTTATCTGCCCTCTTTTTCCTCCCTTCATTCCCCATCTCACTCTTTTTTCTCCCCTCTCTGTCCTTCTCTCCCCTGGATGGCTTGGGTGTACAAGCCCCCCCCCCTCCGCGCTCCTCTTTTAGTTGTTGTTGTTGTTGAAGATGGGGTGTGTGTGTGTGTGTGTGGTGGAGGTGATGGTGGTGGTGGGGTTATAAGGGGGGAGGTGGACGGGTGAGGTGGACAGGGGAGGGGGTGGTAGCAGCAGAAGCAGCCGGGACCCAATGACGTGGGTGCGACATGTAACCGTGGCGCAGGAGAGGAAATCAATACATGAAAGGATGAGGAGCACTGGGGTGGATTACCGTCTGGGGCCCTGGCTACTGGAGGGATGGAGGGGGTGTAGATGAGGCCTGGGGGGGTTGGAGAGTGTGTGTGTGTGTGTGTGTGTGTGTGTGTGTGTGGAGGAGAGAGGGGAGGGAGGGGTGTGGAGGGCGAGAGGCCAGATTGTCCAGTCCCCTCTCTCCTGCATCCCCTCCCCTGACCAAGCACGGTTTGAATCTTGACCCCTCCCTTGGCTTCTAAACACTGCTCAGCGCTGGTAGGCCGCCATCGGTGAACCTTCGACACCACACACACACACACACAAACACACACACACAGGTGCAGTGGACTCTATAATGTTGAGTGAATACATAGACGGTTATGGCCACTGTGTGCTAACGCTGCTGATAACCCTGCGCTATCTGTATGGGGAATAATCGCCTGATATTACCAGTGTAAATTAAAGAGCCCCAGAGAGACTGTGTGTATGTGTGTGTCCTTGTGTATGTGTGTATCTGTGTGTGTGTAAGCATTTATGTGTCTGTGCAGAGCGTTTGCCGGCTTGTGGGTCTTTAGCAGGGTGCGTCCTCACTGCCACAAACCCAGATAATAAATATCTATAATAAATATCATTATTATTGGGCCAATCTCCCCCAATAACACAGCCTCAGTGAAAGATGGCACGAGGGACTGAGATGGATATTGGCAATATATCAGCATTGATTATTGAGAGGGCTGACAGAGAGAGGGAGGGAGGGAGGCAAAGTTAATAAAAAACTAATAAAAAAGACAAGGAATACAGAAAGAACTCGGGCTTTAGCTGGATCAGCTGCTTGTTCGCTAAAGGAACGGGAGGAAGGACGGTGGAGGGATGCAGGGAGAAAAAAGGATGGAGATAGTGTTGTACAGTCACAGTGTGTGCATCGATGTGTGTGTCTGTCTTATTGTAGTTTCTGTCTCAGTGTGTGTATCCGTGTGTGAGTGAGTATCTGAATTTAAGTTTTATCACTCTTGCTGTGCATGTGGGACTTTTTTGTGCAGCTGTGGATTGGCATTGACATCTATATACACACACACACACACACACACACACACACACACACACACACACACACACACACACACAAACACACAGCATCATCATTTCTTTTGCCTGTTTGTGTGTCTTCTTGGATTGATTGAATCTTTGTTGAATCTGAACTCTGGTTGAGATCCAAAGCCTGCAAAAACTTGCACCTTCTCACACATTGGCACTAACCACAGCGCACTAACAGTTCTCACCCACTCCCCACAGACAGACACAGACACAGACAGACAGACAGACAGACAGACAGACAGACACACACACACACACACACACACACACACACACACACACACACACACACACACACACACTAAAAAAGACACCAACAAACAAACCTCATAAAAGCCCATGCATCATATCCATATTATCTTGACAAATCTATACATCATGTCAGAGCATGTCTTTATGTGAATATTGCATTTCGCTGTGTGTTACTGGTGTGTGTGTTCAGAGAGGATATGAGAAGTGTACGTTGGCGCTTCCTGCTGCTGGGTCGAGATGGGACCAGGCGACAGTGAGAGAGAGTTGTCCATTCTAATGGGGCCTTGTTAGGCCGCTGACAGAGCCAGTAACGCCACTGTTGGCTGCTATTGATTCCCGACCGACGCCGTTATTTATGAGTGAGAATTTAATTCAACCCCCTCGTTTGTCAACATGACATCACCATTTAACTACGACCATGACATGGATGTGAACACCCGTAGATGAGCTGGGCCTCACGCACGCGCACGCGCGCGCACGCACACAGCCACACACACACACACACACAAAACAAATATAAGAAAGGTGTATGAAGACACTCACACAAAACACAGAGAGGCGTATACACATAACGCACACACACAAAACACATATAGGAAAGGTGTATGAGCACACACACACACACACACACACACACACACACACACACACACACACACACACACACACACACACACACACACACACACACACTCACACAGACAAAAACACTTTCCACAAACACATGGACAGACACAACACACCCACCCACACACACACACACACACACACACACACACACACACACACACTCTCACACAAGCATACACACACACACTCATGCTCTCTGATAGGTAGTTGGAGCTTGTGGTTGTGTTTTCTGCATCTGTTACAATAAAAATAATTTTGTTAAATATTCAGACATTGTGTTTTCAAGCGGTCAAATCAATCATTCAGAATGAATAACAGGCAATTACCAAGAGTGCAATAAACTAAATGACTAATGCATGGCCCATGTTATGACTAATGTATAGCCTAAGGATACTTCTGGCTCTTTCTGATTGGATAAATATTTCATGCCACATCCTGACCCACAGCACATGACATGGAAAACATGCTGTGCTGAAGAATTGAACAAATTGCCTCCTATGAATATATTTGTAATATCTATAGTAAATAAAACCATGTCACCAAAACCACTCACTCTACATTTTATCAAGGGAAACATGCATTTAAAAATGTGTCTAATTTGAATAACTATAAACTAAACCATTCAGTGGATGTGTCTTTTCTCAGGAAACATTTTCTGATTGTCTGACCATTCTTCAATAACAGTTGTGTTGTTAATCATTGTTCCTATATTCCAACTATAGATTCAGAAAAAGCAAAGAAAGATTTTATTAACTTTTTTATTTGGTTACATTTCATTGTGTTATTTGCAGTGAAAGAGCGGTGGGGGGGGGGGGTCAGGGGGATAAATGACCAGCTAATATACATACGTGTAGGATTTTTTATTAGAAAATGGAAAAGTACTTAAAAAAGATTTGACATTTTGAAAAAAATCCTTAAATATTTTTATTCACACTTTGAAAATGTTTCAAAATTTAGCAGAAGATCAATAATGAGAATTGTGATCTCATTAAAATTTGTTGTAAAAGTAGTAATAAATAGTAAAAAAAAAAGCAGCATAGACAGTGTAGAAAGAGAAATACATTAAGATTAGTTAAAATTATATTAATGTATTAATTTCAATAAATAAAACATTGTGACACAAGTGATAAAATAAAGATTGAGCAAGAACACCATAGAAATAGACTAATAATTTCTGTGATGATTCAAATTATTTACACTATATTGTACATCTAATATATAATAATCATCCTTCATCCCTGAACTTTACTGTTACTATCCAGTGTCCAATATTGCATCCATTACAGTATTTCTCTATCTGAAAAAATAGAGGCAAAGACAGAGAGAGAGAGACAATTTTGGAAGAGCATTTTTCAATACAGCAGGGGGAAGATACAGCCCAGAAAACAATGGAACAAGCTATATATCTCTGTATGGATTGGGAGGCTTGATAGGGAGGGAGGTGGACAATCAGGGCCGTATGGGCCCCCAATGAGAGCGGTCCAGCAGGGGTTATTGGCTGGAGCGGCCCCTAAGGAGATCTCTCCCTCTCTCTCCCTCTTTTCCCCCTCTCTCTCTCCCTCTCCCCCTCTCTCTCTTTTGGACTCGTGGGTTTCTCAAACTCCTTGGGGAGTGAAACTGCAGAGACCGACTCGCTGCGGGGGCCCTATAGGCACCAAGAAAGAAACACGGTGAAGGGGGCTATCTGCTGAATTTAGGTAGTGAGTCACAGATGGATAGAGGGACACAAACAACATAAAGGGTGTAGATGTCATCGGCAGGTATCACTGCCTTTGTATTCCATGTATTTGTGTATTTGTGAAACAGTGCACACCTTTGAAGGGGATGATGAGGGAAAATATGTTTAATTGGGTGAAAATCTAAATTCAGCACATGCCCCAAACTTTCTTTCTACCTTAAAAGTTTCTTTTTTTTAGCTCTAACACCTGCAGTAGGTTAATGAGAGCCGAGCATCGTCTCTGTGTTTGCGAATACGTCTGAAATCTGCGTGAAGGCGCATGTTCCTGTTGTTTACGTGGTCGTGCAAGGCGAGTTTGGCCTGAAGAGCGTGTGGAGGATGAAGGGTTGGATGCTTTAGGTGTTAGCATCCCTCCTCCGCCTCCTCCTCACCTCCCCATCCTCCTCTACCCCTCCAACACCATCTTATTTTCCCCTCCTTCAATCTCACACACCCTCCCTCCATCCCTCTCTTCCACAGACGCGCACAACCACACTACATTCTACAAGAAATAATTGCTTTTGTCTGGAAGGAGTGTAGGGAGGAGGGAAAGGGGGCGCGCATGCCTCCCTCTGTGGAGAGAAGGGGGTCTTTGAAGGACAACTAGTCACTTCTCCCCTCCCTTCTTATTTCTCCTCTCTCCTTCTTACCTCACCCCTTTCCCCTCGCTATCTCTCTCCACTGCCTCCCCTCCTTACTCCTTTCTATCAGTTTCTCTCCCATCCTCTCCTTACTCCCCCTCCTCACCTATCTCCCCTTTCCTTCTTTCTTGTCTTCCTCTCTTCCCTCTCCTTGCTCCCTATATCCCCTCCTCTCCCTCAGTGGACCTGCCGATGTCATCTGTCATACGTGAAGCGGAGGGAGAAGGACAATAAAACTTGGTTGTCTACTACAGGGGATGACACATTTTTCATAATTAAGAATATGCCAGTTTAGTGTGCAGCAGACACAGTTAAGAGTGTGGTTGTCTGTTGATGACTGGGAGAATGACAAGTCTGGTGATGATGGGAAAATCAATTATTTTATGTACGGTTTCCATTAAAACAGGCTTAATCACCCGCAGCATTAACTGAGCAGATATAAACAGTCCTGCGGGAAGGGCCTCCCAGGCCCTACAGGAGCAGGAGCTCACTCATTCCTATTGATTTGCCCGTATTGACTGCGATGTTTAAGGTATAGATTTTTCAATTTAAAAATCTATATCGACAATAATCTGGTGTGTAAGCGGCCAGCGTTGACTGATGCTGGCCTGTAATTGACAGCATGTAACATGTCGTTGCTGGGGTTGTAGAGGGCGGAAGGCGAGGAGAGGCATGCGGGGCTGGGGGAGGCTGGTCTGGATGGAGAGAACCAGAGCCAGGAGGAGGGAAGGAGGAGAGCAGGGTGATGATGGAGGAGCTCATCCCCTGACACCTATATACAGACTCTTTTAGTTTTATCTCTGAAGTGCATTTGTATCCACTCACTTCAAGTGCGAGCAGAATAGTTAGTCATGCATATATGGTGCATTTTTATCACTTAGTTCACACAGGCTGGAAATAAATTCACCTAAATGCATCTTTAGCTTATGTGACCCCCCATATCTATCTCTCTCATGCTGTAGGAACAGTAGTGGTCGCTCATGTCTTCCTCCATCTGAATAACCTAATGATGCACCCTCGTCCCGCTCGGGAGGGCTGATTAAAAGTAGCAGTGATGAGATAACTTAATTGTGTGCATGCTGGGTATCCTGGTAGGTATTAGCCTTAAGCACCGAGCTATCCATGGATTCTCTTATCGGGTATAAATCCCTTCCCAAGCAGGCAGGCCCAGGCAGTAATGCACTGATCACCATTGGCATCATTATAGCCGGTATTATTAAGAGGGGGGACAAATCCTGAAATCAATACAGGATACCTTTTGCAGCGGTAGTGAAAACGAGGGAGATGGGGGTGGGTGAGGTGAGGTGGGAGGAAGGAGGGAGGGAAGGAGGGAGGGATGGAGAGGGAGGTGCGGGGGTGGGGTGGTGATGTGTGAGTAGTAGCGGGTCCTTCTCTCGCTTCAATGTTGCGGCCAGATCGCTACAATCCTGGAGGGAGCCAGGTCGAGTGAGCTATTTGGGGGGTTGCCACGTTAGAAACCGGGGGGACACACAGACAGACACAGACAGACACACAGACGGACGGACGGAGATAGGCAAGTGTTCCGCTATAAGAAAAAATAGATATAACCGCGACGCGCATCTAACCGGATTTTACGCGCAGCCTTCTGGTTCCCGTCGCTTTGTGTTTTTGCTGTTTTTGTTGTTGTTGTTGTTGTTGTTTTTTAAATAATTTATTTATTCGCTGTGTTTGTTTATTTATTTATTTATTTGTATATCGATTGATTGCGTTTTAATTACTGCCTTGTGACAGAGAGCGAGGGAGGAGGAGCGTCAGGGCCAGGCGCGCGCGTTGTGTTTGTGTGTGTGTGTGTGTGTGTGTGTGTGTGCGTGTGCGTGTGCGTGTGTGTGTGTGAGAGAGAGGGCTAGAGAGAGAGAGTGTGTTGCCTCGATCCCAATCACTTCCTCATCTATTTTGTTGTTTATTTGTTTTTAAATGAAGCGGTGCTCGACGCGCACGAGACGCGACGCGCTGCTGTGCGCGAGCCGATGAGATGTCCTACATGTAGCCTTCATGCAAAAGGAGGAGAGGGGAGCGCGTGCAGCTAAGAGACCAAATACAATAGATCAAACCAAATAATAATAATAATAATAACAATAGTGCAGAAGAGACTTTATAACTCCGCTGGCCTTTCTTTCTTACACTAATTTTCTACGTGGCATCATGAATTGTTGGTGTTTTTTTTAGATTTTGCAAAGCGAATACCAAAGCTACACGAGCCGGTGATGCTCCAACAGCGACTGTTCTCATGCCTTCTTCTCACCTATAGGAGAGACTAGAGGAGCGAGGAGAGAAATAAGCCCCGGGGCCTCTATGTTTACTCAAGGAGAACGTTTTACAGACGCAGGTGCACGAACGACTCGCAGCCTTTTATTATAAAGCGACTACAACACGCCTCGAATTGTAACACAACTTTTCCCCCTGCAGAAGTGAGCGGTGCTCTCCTCTCTGTCCGTCTGTGTGTTGAGTCTGGACTGTAAAACCGCTGCTGCGCTCAATATAGGGACCATCCGACCACCACATGTATGTTCTATGCACATTGACACCAAATCTAACGCCGGCCACCAGTCCACCTCCACGCCTGTAAATAAAAGTGGGCAGCCGGGCTACATGTGTACACACCACACGGCGAACGTTGCGAGCTCTCCACGCCAAATATCCCCCCGAAGCTGCCGTGTACTACCAGAGGACCGGACGAAGCTGCAGAAGCTCCAGAAGAGGACCGAGCTCGTCACGGTGCTTCTGACACGTTACTCGCACCAAAACAAGACGCCGGAGGAAGATCATGTTTGTCCCCTTGCCGGTGCCGTTCGTGTTTCAGAGAACTGCCCCTGACCTCAACGCCTGGCGTCTCAAGTCCCCTCTGGCTCTGCGCTCCAACTCCGGTAAGACATCTTTTTTTTTTTGTTGATTTTCTGCCCCATCTCTCTTCTCCCTGCTACTACACCTCCTCCATGTCGGTCAGCCATGCAGACCCGCCCTGCCTGCGCTCGGTGCCGATGCACTGGAGAGATGTTGGTACACACACACACACACACACACACCCACTTACACGCGCACACTCTCACACACTCCTCCAGCTCCGTGTGAAGGCTCAGTCCTTGACACTTGCGGGCGCTTGATGAAATAAAAAAGAAGCTTTCCCGGGAGCGCCGGCGTGTCCAGACTGATTGAAAATTATCTGCGTAAAATGTCCAAATTCGCTGTCCATTCTGTGCGCCGCCGTGTTCCACCCCGCGTGTCTCATCATTTCCCACGCCGCCTGTAGTGCTCTCTTCTCCGGGTATCGTTCTCTCCGAGCCTCCGTCCTCATCCTTCCCCTCTCCTCCACTGCCTGCGCCTGAGCCTCAGCCTCCGTCTCTCCCCAACTAGACTCTCGGCAGGCAGGGAATATTCATGCCAACTTATCGATCCTGTGGAGATCGATTCCTGGGCCGGTGGAAGCAGGGAGAGAGGGAGAGAGAAGGAGAGAGAAGGTGCACGGAGGAGTACGAATGCTCGAGTGGAAGAGGAAGAAAACACCGTTATTCTCTCGTTTTATTTTATTTCATTCTGCGTGATTTTGTTTGTGACTCCACTTTTTGATCACTACATAACATCTGTGGTGACACCTGCTCTGACCCGCATGTTGGTTCGTGCATGGGGGGGGACAAGACTCTCGCATCTTTGTCAACAGATTTCCAGAGACTCGGTCCCTCCTGTCCCGTTGGAGCTCGGCTGCTGCACGGTTGAAAGCGGAGGGATGGTGGAGTCAGGGCGGGGGGAGGGTGCTGGCTGGGACTGGGGCGCCGTCTGCGTTTCATCTGCGCTGGAGCGGAATAAGAGGACGCATGGTGGGAGCAGCCGGGCCGGCTTCAGCGTGTCACAGATTGTCGTTGTGAGAGAGTATCCAGCTCGGAGCAGCTTCCACTGTTCCTCAGACGTGCAACAGCTGCTCGGCCGTTTCCCCCCACCATGCACGAAATGTTTGGAGATTGAAGGAAGGATGCTCTGCGTCTTTAATCTGTCCTGTGTGCTCTGACTGACAGCACAGTGTTGGGAAGTGATGGTAAATATCACAGGGGGTCAATGGCCTTTTGTTTCCAATGTATTCAAAAATGACTCACAATTGCACATGCATACCGTAACTTGCGTAACTCTGTGCGTAATGGTGCCTAAATGTGGCTGGTGTGCACCTTATCCGGTGGATGGACTCTTAAAGGGCCAGGCCTCCCCCCTTGGTGCACAGGCTCCCCTCTCTCATTTCCAGATCAGTTCAAGCCCATTTGATTTCAGAGATGCCAGACATCACCCTTACTCCACATACTCAGTCAACAGTGCACAGCATGTGACGGTGAAGGGATGAGGTGATAGAGAGGGGGGAGAAAAGGAGAGCAGAGGGATGAGAGGGACCTGTTACCCACCATATCTCTGGAGATATACACACAGAAGTGAGGGGAGAGGGATTGGAGGGTAGGAGGGGGACGATGCCAAGGAGCGGGGACAGGGGAGGGGGAGTTTTCGCGCCCCGCACGTTGAAAAATGGCGAATGTCAGAATGAGATTAAAAAAAATGTGGAAAGAGAGAGCGGGAGAGAGAGAGAAGCGGGTGAAAGTAAGAGTAGATGACAGAGTGAAAAACGAGGAGGGAGAGGAAAACCTAGTTTGAGCTTGAGAGGTGAGGGTAAACCACGGATGAGCCATTATGTTGCAGTGTCCCGGGCCAAGGCCAGCATCTGAATAAGCTGCAAACTGATGGGCTGTGTACACAGGCTGCTGGGCTCCTTAGATGGCGGGATAACAGTGATTCACAATGCTATGCTGATTTTATTCCATTTCGATAACGCGGTACAAGGTGCTGTCCTTTTCAAACTCAGGGGGTTGGACGCTCAAAGGGTGCGGGGACTGAATGAACAAATTTCTAAAAGGATTGTGCACACAGGGAAACTACAAGGGACGACATGACGATGAAGGTCTTCCTCACAGAACTGTTGAGACAGAGTGGACACACACTGCAGAGATGTCTTCAGTTACCTGATGTCTTGTTCCGGAGATGTGCCCTTGAGCTCTAATCTGAGTGGTGGTTCACGGAGGACGGTTTAATACCTGCACACACACACAGGTTTTTGTTTTGGGAGGGAGACTTTGTAGTGCTCTTGACTGGAGCTCTCAGTTAACTTGTCTCTTTGACTGGTGGCGGCTCCTTGACTCCTTTTGGGTTGGAGCTCTGCGAGGGGTCAGAGGTCACAGCAGGAGTGTTTGACTCAGCCCCACCTGACCCTTCTCTGCCCCCTGTGTTTTCCTTCTCTTTCATGTTACAACAGGCCTCGAGCACTCATGCACAATCCCTGTGGGGGCTCACACACACACACACTCAGACACACACTCACACACACACATTGTGATGAAACAGACGCACCATCATATAGCATAAAACGAGCATGTTTGACCATTTTCCACCCAGATAGCAGACTGCTCTATAACTGATCCAGGTTTTGTTCTATTTTTAATAGCATTGTGTCTGTGATGGTGCAGGTCATGGCCACTGCTTTGTGAAGTGTGTGTGTGTGTGTGTGTGTGTGTGTGTGTGTGTGTGTGCGTGTGCGTGAGGTGAAGTGGTTAGTGAAGCCATCAGCATTAACTGGTGTATGAAAGTTTAATGGAACATAGAGGAGAAACCGCAGGTTTTCTACACAGTGCAGGGCTTTTTCTGATGTGATATGATGGGACATCAAGGAAACTATCTCTCTCTCTCTTTCTCTGTCTTTCTTTATTTCTTTATCCGCCTCCTTCTCACACACACACAAACACACATGCACACACACACGCACACACACACACACACACTCATGCACACTCTTGCACACCTAGATTCAGTTCATCTCAGCTATGCACCTTCTGTCACACACCATTAACCCCCATCTCGGACCGTATACTGTAACTCTCTCTCTTTCACACACACACACACACAGAAACACTCACACACACCGTCACACTCATAATGTGCATTATTTCTGTGTCTGCATTCAGTCGGAGTAACATTTAACAGGACAGTTATGGGTATTTGTGCTCCTCATCACATTTCCTGATCATGAAGGGCCAATCTGATGCTTTCATTTCACGCAGTGTATTACAATAAAATGCTCGGTGTTAGTCCATTAAGCCTCACGTCTGGAGTTCGGTGTCTGTGATCCCTGGCTACTTCTCCAGACATTCCTACATGTGTAAATGGTGCTGGCAAATGTCTTCGGTTCTTATATGATGTGAGACCATGCATGTGCTTACCCGTTTGCTCTGTGTGAGAACGGGAACGAAAGAGGGTGTGTGTGTGTGTGTGTGTGTGTGTGTGTGTGTGCACAAGCATGAGCACACGTGCAAACTAGTGTGCGTAGGTATAGATCGGCCTGTGGAGGGGAGCGTGCAAGTCGCAGTGTTAACATGATTGCAAATGACAAAATGTCAACCTGGGTTTGTTAGCAACATAATGGGGAATCAATAGACACGAGAAAGATGTCAATACTACATGCTTTATTGCATTAAGCTACCTCTCTCCTTCTCTGTAGCCCTCTCTCTCCTCTTCTTTCCCCTTTCCCTCCCACTCCCTCCTGATCTCTGTCACAATACAATTCTCTCTCCCTCCTCTCCTCTCCCAGTGTTAGTAGAATTAGATTGCAGTATATGAGCCAGCCACAGCGTTCTGATCGCAGCAGACTGATGGCAGAATGCTTCAGGAGCTAATTTGCCATCGGCCCGTCTATTTACGTATATTAGGCTCTCATACATGCCCCCGACACACTTTGACATCGGGACGAGACAAGAAACCTCAGCACTGACGTCTGTTGTTTAATTAACGCATTTATGTAATAAGATCTACAAACTATCAAAACCTGAAATAAAGAAAATGGTTTCTCTAATCATCCTGCAACATATAATACTTTTAAAGACACCTCTCTATAAGAAAAGCTTTTATCACATGACTTTTATTATCTGTATCTTTATTATTATTAGAATTTTTCTCTGATTGCTTGTGAATTTCTACATTGTTTGTTGAAAAGCACTTTGTTACTTGTTTTGAAAAGTGCTTTACAAGTAAAGTTGTAATAATTATTATTATATAATTGTGCACATATAAGAAAAGCCGGTTTTGTATTTATGTGCTTCAGGTGACAACACTTGGGAATCAAGCCTGTTACATGGCTTTGGATTAAACCAAACAAATCCAGTCTGTAAGTGTGTAATGATAACATGCTGCATTTGTGCTGCAGCACGGTTTGAAAATTCCTTTTAATCCTATTAACTCTTTACCTTTTTATGGATTTGCACAGGTGCGTATATGCGCCATTAGGTTGTATTTATATAGTTTGTGGATGTGTGTGTGCGTGCACGTATATACATTTATATATAGATGTGTGTGTGTGCACTGATGTGTGTGTGTTGGCTGAGACTAATGTAGTATTAATGCTGATGAGGTCCCACAGCTCATTAGCAGCAGTGAGTGGTATTGAGTTTCTCCCAGGGAACAGGACAGACCAGGACACACACACACACACACACACACAGAGTACATCCTAATCAGCCATTAGCGTATTAATAACCCCTATACACACACTCACATGCACGCTGTCTTGCCAAACAATGACCTTTACACAAAACACTATATGCATACTCCAACAAAGACACTTAAGCAGGATACACCAAGAAAATCATGCAAACACATTTGTCTGTAGGCCATATATTATTCTTGAGTGTGTTCTCCATCCACACTCTGTCACTGGATTGGCACATGTACATTTACAGACTCGCACTCGAGAAAAAAACATTTGCACAGTCGGTCACTGTGTCCGGTGAAATACAGCCCAGCATTAGTCCTCATCAGAGGCCGAGTGAGCGGGCCACTTAATCAGACCAATCACCTGGAGAACCCGCACAGAGAGGGAGAAATGCTGTGTGTGTGCGTGTGTGTGTGCGTGTGTGTGTGCGTGTGTGTGTGTGTGTGTGTGTGTTCGTGTGCGTGTTCGTGTGCGTGCGTGCGTGCGCGCGGCTGGCAGTTAATCAACATATCAGCAGGAATAAACACATACACACCACCTGACTCCTTCCTGGCCATTGATTTATACCACTCTCTGTGTTTCTACTTGCCTCTCCCTCTCTCTCTCCTTCAATAACATGATGATGATGTATATACAGAAAACTCAAGCATCCTTGACCTCTACATAGTTACACTCTGAGTTGTGTGCGTGTGTGCGTGGTGGCCTGGCTGTGATCAGTGTTGGCTTCACCACACGCTGCCAATCACCCACATCAGCCTAGGCAGTCAAAAACAAGCTTTTTGAACTCCTGCTGGCCATATTGACCACTTGATTATCTACAGTGACTTTTCTACGGCCAGGATTTGTGCAAAAGGCTCAGTGGCATGTTCCCGTCATCCCCCCGATCAGACGCACAAAGCTTGATGCATTTCTTCACAGCAAAAGGTCTGGAGGTTTTATCTGCCGAAATGACTGTGGTGTCATAAAAACTCCAACATCGTGTTTTTCGCCAGCCCCTGTCTTTTTTTTGTTGTTGATTGCCGCAGGCTGTCACCTCTGCCACCTCGCTCATGTGCCAGTACATTTAGATAATAAAAAAGACCAATAAAATCCCGGGGTTTGATTGGGTGTCTCCCCTTAGCCCAGCAGAGCAGATGACTAAATCCGGGGTCCTTCTCTCCATTTCATTTAGCTGATAAGATTTATGGTAATGAAGGGGTCCTATTAACCTTTAGGGTTCTACTGCTGTCCTTCAGAGTGAGGGTGGATGAGAGTGCTCGTTGATTGGGTTTTGAGGCAGAGGCAGCGAACATGTCTGCTATAAACAATGTCACGTCGCAAATGCACCCTCTGGAGCGCACACACACACGCAAGCACACGCAAGCACACGCAAGCACACACACACACACACACAACACACACACACACACACACACACACACACACACACACACACACACACACACACACACACACACACACATACACGCACAAACGCACGATAAGGAGACTCCCCAAAAGCAGTTTAGCGCTTTGAGAGCACTGAATGCTGAATGTTTAATCTCCCTCCTCTCTTTCTCTCCTCAGCATTTTCCCTTTTCTTTATCCCCTCTATCCTTCCTGCTCTCTATCCGTCTCTCGGCAGGAGCACTCTGTTCTGAAATTAATCTGTTGTACCCCACCACCTCTTCTCCCTCTCATTCCCTGGTGCAGTCGCTTTTTCCTCTTCGCTTGTAAATGCAAAGTGCCATGACATTAAAAATACTCCAGAGTTAACAAGTCAACAAACTGATTTCAAACTACCTCCATGTGTCCATACCCACCATATTCCGGGGGTTGTTTGTAGAGGGGTGGGGGGGTGACGGAGGGAGGCGTAGACCCCTCCTTTTTCTGTACAAGGGCTGCACCCCTCTGTCCCTTTGTCTGCTTGTAAAGGGGACGAAGGAGGAGGCGTGGGGGAGTGACTAAGTGACCTCTCCCTCCCCTTTCTTTTGACGCTCCCATGATCTGTCCATTTTGTCGTGTATGTCCCTTTCCTCCCTCCTCTTTTATCCTCTTTCGTTCCCCCTTTTTTCAGCCTGGTTAAGTCGCCATGGCTATTGGCCTCATATGTCCTGTCCTCTCTCTCTCTCTTCCCCTCTCTTTACCCCTCTCTCTCCTTGCATCTTCGGCAGCAGCAGCCTGGTTGCCAAAGTGTCTGCAGGACACATTAAGGCCCATAAAAGCCTAGTCTGCGGTCGCACTCTTAACCACCAGTCAGAGGTAGTGTACAAAAGTGACTTTAAATGAGTCTGTGATTACCCTGGAACATGGAGAGAGGCTGAAGTGGCCAAGAGAGTGTGAGACAAGGCCAGAGCGACGGAAAGAGGGAAAGACAGAGAGGCTCTTGGGTGTTTCTTCAGTCTCTTAAGGAAAATTGAACAGAAACAAATATTTGTTTCTCCCACAGCTAAGAGTTACAGAGGCTACCTGAGTGGAGCACGCAACGAAAAGTTCAAACCCAAGTTTCCTGCCACCCACCCCCTCCATCACAACCTGCCCCGTCCCTCCCCTCCTCATCACCCACCCCCTGCCTAATTGGCCACATGCTGCCTTGAGTGACAAGTGTAATCATCAGTCAAATTATGATCGGGGGAAGAAGGTGGAGGAGGAAGAGGGGAGCAGCAGAAGGTGGTGCTTGGAGGGTGGGGAAGGGTTGAAAGGAAGTGCTTTGATCAGAGATAGAGAGGGGGTGAGCGGGCCAACAGACAGAGTTACATGGAAACCTGCTGTCCACACACCTGCTGCTTCATAGATGGGCAACATTAGCACCATCAGACCTGGTGTAGGATTAAACATTTCAGACAAGCTTAACCACAATGAATAGGGAAATGCATTTATCAAGCATGTATTGATTGTCCTTACAGTGTGAATAGTTTTGAACTTTTCCTCTGCTGCTTTTAGTTGAACCTGAATGGCAGCAAACCTCCACTGCTGTAATTACAATAGCAGCACAGAGCAGAACAATGAAGCCGTGGGTGTGGTAGCAGCGCGGTCCTCCAGTCTCATGTGGACACACCAGGCCGTGTTATATTTGGATATACTTTGTTAGCAGGAGCAGATGTTAGCTACCCAGCCAGCTAACAAGGTTTACAGTAATTAGGAGTGCTGATAAAGCGCTTTGATTCTCCGGCTGTGGCGGCCCTCTCATTAGCGGCTAGCTAGCTAGCGCTGCAGCAGGCGCTCCAGTCACATCCTATTAGGCGGCTCAATGTACACTCTGAATTAGGAGCGGGAGATTAAGTGGAGATGAAAACTGTCTGCATGCACACACACACACACACACACACACACACACACACACACACACACACACACATACACACACACACACACACACAGATGCGTGCACGTGCTTAATACACACAGATGCTCAAACATTCAGACGAGCAAAGTCTGCATACACTCGCTGCTAAAACAGAGTGAGGAGAAAATTCCTCCTTAAGCACCAACCAAAAATATATAACTATTTGGAGCCTGTGTTGCGCTGAACATGAAGCATCCCTCTCATATGCATGTGCTGAGAACAGCGGTGAACTGAATTTGTTCAGAACAGCAAAGAAACTGCATTTTTTAATAAGAAAGAAAGGGAATCACAAGTTTAAAAACACAAGGCAAGTTTGCTCATGTCTGTATTCGGTGGTAGAGAAATGTCTCCCTGCGTTTCCTACAAATTAACAAAAGCAAATAGACAACCTTGAAAATTCTCCAGCATCTTTTTTCTCTCCTTCTACTCTTCAATACTCTCCTCGCTCCTCTCTGCGCTCTCCTCCCTCCGTCTCTCTCTCTGTCTCTCGTCGTCTTTTGTGTGATGGAGTGATTATTGAGGACGTGGCTCCTGTGTTTAACGCTGGTTGATGAAGTCTGCCTTTGTCTGTCTGTGCTAACCTGTCGCAACCGGGACACCGCTTATAGCAAAATCAATACACAGAGTTTAAGAGAGAGAGCGAGAGAGAGGCCGGGCAATGGAGGTAGAGAAAAGAAGGAGAGAGGGGGGTGGGTTTGTTTGAAGGTAGATAAAATGCAACGAGCTTGAAGTCATCGGAAAGAAAAAAATGGAAGTTAGTGAGATGGAGGAAAATGTAAATGCTTGATGCTGGTGTGGGTGAATAGCCTCTGTCACTCACAGCGTCTGGTTGTGTGTTTGTGTGTGTGTAAATCAGGTATTTTGCCTGTGCATGTGCGTGGCCTTGACCACGGGCAAGTTGTATCACTTGTGGTGTGTGTGCATGTGATTGTTAAAGTGCGTGTGCATGAGCAGAATGGGACAGGCCCTATCTGTTTGTGGCGATCGGCGCTGTATGTGTGTGTCCGTGTGTGTGTCTATGTGTGTCTGTGTGTGTGTGTAGCATCATTTGCTTCCACTCCCCAGAGTCGGAGCCAGTGTGAAGAGGAGCTACAGAGGGATGAGGAGCTGGACAGAGGAGGAGAGAAGGAGAGAATGGGGAGAAGGAGAGGTGTAGGGGGTGAGTTGCGGAGAGAGAGAGAGAGAGAGAGAGAGAGAGAGAGAGAGGGGGCAATTTGTGAGAGAGGCACAGCTGGGAAATGAGAAATGCAACCCCCCCACCCCTCTCCCTGTACCACCAACTTACACTCACACATACGACACACACACACACACATATACACACATGATCCCCATCTCTTTATCCTCCCCTCAGGAAAGAAGGGGTGGAGGTGGAGGAGGTGGAGGTGGTGTTGGAGGGGGGGAGTGAAGGGAAAGGAGAGGCAGGGGGGGATAGGAAGAGATGGAGAAGGGGACAGATAGGGGCATTAAAATTCATGGCCTTTTTTTTTTTATTTTCCCTGCTGAAAATCAATAGTGTTTACTATGAATGAGTGGAACAGTGGACAACAGTGGTGCCGGGGGGACAGAGGGAGACAGGGAGGAGGAGGAGGAGGAGGAAGAAAAGAGAGGGAGAGGGAGGGAGAGGCACGGAGGAGGAGGGGTGACTTTATTGCGATAGGCAGAAGCACCAAGGCCAAGGTTAAAGACCAGCAGGGGCAGAGAGACAGAAGCACTAAGTAAATTCAGTTGTCTTCCAGAGCAGACATACTACCCTGTAAATGCATATTTACTACGGCCTATCATAATAATCTGCCCAGTCGTAATGTTCCCCGCAGTAACATGCACTGTTCAGCTGTCTCACTTCTCTGACTTTCCATTCATCATTCCTCGCATCGGCCGAATATACCTTTCAAAAACTGCGCGTGTGTTTCTGTCTGCGTCTGTGTGTGTTAATTGGCCCACGAAACAAACAGCAGACCCACACATCAGTGCACACACACACACACACATGCAGGCGCTCACACCGACTCCACACCAGTTCACACTGAGTTGTTCAGCAACCCTGACCCTGTTTCCTGCTGCTGAAAGTCTAGAAGTTCAGGATGGCTTACCAGTGTTTTGATTAAGCTCTGCCTGTGTGTCTCACACCGCTTGATCAAAGACAAAAAACTGTGTTGTTTTCTGCCATCTTATTTTTTTTTTGTTTTTTACTGTATGTGGCCCCTTCATGATTTACAGTAATCAAAGCCTTTAAAAGCAGTTCTATAGTTTGTCTCACTGCAAAGATTCTCTCAGAAAAATAAAAAAATACACAATTTAAGTTTGGCAAATGCTATACTTCGAAATTACGGCAAAGTTTTGTTTTTCTTTTCTTTCTGAGACAAAATAGGATTTTTTTTCTTCTTTGCTCTATTTATTTATTTTCTACATTTATGATATCAGATTCTCTCTCTCTCTCTGCGTCTTCAGGATGGTTAGTGTTCAGACTGCATGGCTGTGGGTGCCAGCATTTACAGTACACATGCATTGGCCATCGTGTGCATATGTGTCCATGTCATTATGCACTGGTGTGTCTGTGCATGGTCGTGAATGCAGAGGTGTGTGAGTGTGAGCGAGCTGAGCAGGGGGTGATATATATTCAGGCTGCTCATGCATTATGGAGAGTGCAGGTGAGAGCCTCTAAATGTGAACTGCTGGTATGTGGAGGGTTCAGGGCCAATCTCACCGAAGCCTTTTGTATTAGCATAGCATCTCCATTTCAAATCGGCCTGTCAAAGCCGGCAGCATGTTTTATTCAGCTACAGATATTGATCACATATTATGCATACATACCAAATCTATATTGCATACCAAATCTGAGTCTTTGATATGTATATGACGCTGCTTTGCAAATATGCTGCATGCAGAATTCGGGTGTTTGTTATGTGCATAAACTCAATATATTTGTGTTTGTGCAGTTATTTGTTTTGGTGACGGCATGCGCAGTAATTTTGATCAGGCTTTGAAGTCGGGAGGCGAGGACGACTTGTTTATTGGTCAAAGGAGAAGAGAGAGGAATCCATTTCTGTTTGTGAGCGTGGAATGTTGCCCTTTCTGCCGAGGTCAGAGTGGCACAGAGACGGTGCTCTCCTGCCGGCGTGGGCACGTGTCTTCGTTACTCCGACACCTCAAAAAGCTAACTTCCCTTTCTCAATCCACTTACCAAGCTTCTCGCTTCTTGGTCGAAATGACCTCCAAGCACCCATATACATTAACAGCCGACATTTCACCATACACCGGTCCTCTCTTTGTCCATCAACATGTTTTTCCATCAATATTTCTCCATGTGTTAAACCGGGGACCCGAGGCCATCTCTGCCTCCCTATCATGTGCCGATTTTTTACCATCACGCTGCATTCGGCGCTGCACTAAATCTCCCTTCTCTAAATGACTGGAGTGGATGAGAGGTCACAGTTTATGGGGGAGGAGGACAATGCGGGCTGTAGCTGTGATGGAGCTTTGCTTTTTCACCCTTTATGAGCAGAGGTGGCCCATTTGCTGAATGGGACATGAGGAAAGTAAACGCTGATTTCTTAGGGAATGAACATTTTTTCCCCAACCACATGACCCCCCCCCTCATCACTCCCAGCAACCGCCGCTTTTCTCACTGACGTTTCTCACTGAATTCGTTGTTTCATTAGCTGCCTATCTTCTTCCTCTTTAATTTTCTTTCTCAAAATATTATTTCCACCTATTTCTCTCTCTCTCTCTCTCTCTCTCTCTCTCTCTCTCTCTCTCGCCCTCTCTCTCTCCCTGTCTCTGTACTCTGTTCCCTTAGCGACCGTTTCCAAGGTGCCCATTCCCAAGGGTTGGAGGAGGGGGTCCAGTGATGTCATGCAAGCATAACTTTACACCTGTAATTCATGTTTTCTTTCCTTTCCCTCTTTCCTTACATTTTCTTCCTCTTCCCACCCCACTGGAAAAGCCTGTGTGTGCCTCCCTCTTTCTTTTTGTTCTTTGCTGCATGGCTTTTTTTACCTGGACCTGCCTCTCACCAGAATAATATTCCCTTCTGATTTAGGCGTCACTTTGGTTCGCTCCAGATTTCAATTTAAACTTGTTGTAATGTCAGTGTTTTATTTTAACAGTGGGGAACAGTGACGCTTATCTTTTCACTAGCCGTTAAGAGACAGACGGTTGAGCAGCCCTCTGTCCACAGTGTACATGACTCTCTACATCTGCTCCATGTTTAAAAGGTCATTTGTCAAACCTGACATTTTCTGCCCTTACCAAAGGTTTCCTCAATATCCAGCCCGGCTCCCCCATTCAGAGTTTATGCTTTTTCATCTATTTGTTTTCTTTTGTATAAACCTTTACTGACAATACGTTCCTCTTCGGTGTCAAAATACATCAGGAGACTGGGAGGCTAAATTCTATCATCTTGTAATGTTCAATAAACTGAGGAATGACAGATGTGGTCCTCTGTGTTGGTGTGTGTGTGTGTGTGTGTGTGTGTGGGTGTGTGGCTGAACGTAGGAGTGAGGACAGTTTTGGCTTGTCTCAGTTTGATGTGTGTTTGTGTGTGTGTGTGTCGTGTTGGTCTGGGTTGCCTGGGTAATGGGGCCAAGGTTTCCAAGAAATGTAAGTTACAGCCATAAGTGTAGTGAGTGGGTCCTTGCACACACACTCAGTGGGGTCTGATTAGGGATTAATGTGTGTGCATGCTGTGTTGTGTGTGTGTGTGTGTGTGTGTGTGTGTGTGTGTGTGTGTGTGTGTGTGTGTGTGTGTGTGTGTGTGTGTGTGTGTGTGTGTGTGTGTGTGTGTGTGTGTCAGTCGGATGTTTTTACTCAGCACACTTGTCACTTTCCTGTTTCCCCCTTTGTGCCTTCTGTTACACCCTATTCCACCATTTTTGTTTTTGTCCCGGACAAAAAGAGGCCCCCTACCTGAGAACCCCCTCCTGATATTTTTCAAAGCTCCCCTCTGTCAACTCCTCACCTTTGTCCCTTAAAGTCTGATTCACATTCTCTCCAGTAGTGACCAGAATTCAAGATTTCCAATGGAAATATAATAAATGTCATATGTAAAAAATAAGGTAATGAATTAATTGCACATATATACACTATACAACCACATTTTACTACACAATTTAAATAACTAATCGCTGCAAAAAAGATTTAAAAGAGTGTCACTCAGTAGAACACATACATCTGCCAAATTGGACTCACTCATAGATATCAGGCCCTTAAATATGCCGGATTTTTCCCATCAACACCCATAAATTATTCCCTGGGAAAATTTCACAGTTTTTGTGAAAAATATAAAAATAAAAATCCTGGAGCCACCCCCCCCCCTTATCCAGATCTGCACCAAAAGTTCGTCCTCGGGTCATGTCCCACCCCTCCACAAATGTTTTTCGTACTCCTGGTAGCAAACAAACACAGACAAAAGCATTAACCTCCTTGGCAGAGGTAATGAATACATAATCGAGGGATGTATTATTTTACTGGTTTCTGTTGATATCTTTCTGCAAAATTGTCAAAGTTTTATCAAAAGTTTTTTTTTTTGTTAAAGAACTTTTTTCTTATATCTCCATAAAGGTCTGTATATCCAGACTGCAGTATCCCAAGCAGGACTTGGTCTCGGTCGGTATTTTCTTGAAATTAACAAATATTACAGCACAATATTTCCATGTCATATGTGTAAAGGAACCAACAGGAAGTCAGTTAACTTTTGGCACGTGCACCCTGAGAGCAACTTACACTGGAATCAATGGGGCAATAGTTCGGAACATGGTTGTATTTACTCAGTGTGTGTCTAATAAACGCATCTGTGTGTGTGTGTGTGTGTGCGTGCGCGCTGTTGTGATGAGAGGGCACTGGTGGGCTTGTTGAATGAACTCTGTGGTTGTGCTGACAAATCAATGATAAAGAGTAATGACATCAACAACGTAATGTATCTCCTCGTGCTTTCATTGACTCTCCCCCGTCTCCCCCAAGTCTCCCCCTTCTCACCACTTATGTCACCCCGGGTCTTTGACTTTGCTTTGCACCATAAATGATGTTTCTATCGCTTCATGTTTGTCATTATATGTATCTTTTATCTCCGTCGTTTGTTTCTCTCTATTGGTCTGTCTATCCTCTAACTCTCTCTCCCCCTTTCTCTCTCCCTCACTCCCTCCCTCCCCCCCTCTCTCTATTGATCCAGTCATAGTTTTCTCAGTCTTCACAGTACTGGGCCGCTCTAATCAATACAGATAATTGTCTGCTCTCTCTCGATGCCAAACATAGTCTCCCCTTCTCCTCACTCCTTCTCTCTCTCTCCCTTTTTATCAATGAACCCTGGTCTTCCCTCACCCCTCCTCACCCACCCCGCCCTCTCCCCCCCTCCAGACGGGGATTCCCCCTCCCCTAATGACGGGAGATAACCTGCTTTCTTTACCGATTTTCTCCCCCCCCACAGCCCTCCACCCCCACACGCACACACATCCCTGCCTCACCCGCTGCCTCCCTTTCCTCCCTCGTTCATCGATTACCGTGAGAGCCAGGGCCCGGCCCACCCGCCCTACGGATGTAAACACACACAGCGCTCGTGTTGTGGTTTAGTTGCCGTTCGACCGTCCCTTGTGTGAGGTCCTTTCGGTTAATCAGCGGGATCCAGTGGTTTTTCGCCAGGTCACGGCGGCTTTCCATCATGACCCGGATGAATGCCTGTCAGGAGGGTGATGTCATACCTGCGCCATCTTACCTGTGGTCTGTCATCACCAAAATGTGGCATCTCATCACTCTCACTTGGGATGTCAATGCAGACATCTTTTTACCACTTGAGGGCTCCTATCCATATTTCCCAAATAAAGCTGTACAGAAAGTTCGGGCCTTTAACAAAGCAAGGTCGCCAGCAAACATAGACTAACAACCATACACCCTTACATTCACACACATGTACACACACATAACGGAGAGGCTCCAATTAATCTAATCCACTGTGCATGTTTTTGGACTGTGGGAGGACAAAAGGAGAAAACCAACACAAAGTATAACAATCTCAGCACCATTGTGCCCCAGAGTAAAGTTAGTTTTATTGAAGCTATGTTGTCCAAATTTATGAAATTGGTGTCAGATGGCTTTAAAATCTATTTATTATTCAGCAATCTCTGTTCATAGACACTCAGTTCAGATAAGGAACTGGAGAAAAAAGAGTAGCCACAAAACGGCAACAGGAGGAAGAGGAGGAATCCCTCTTCCAGGATGCCAGATAAGTATATTTGTATATTCATAGTAAACAAAAGCAGCAGTATTAAAATCACAACATGGAGAAACAGAATGACAATATTAAGTAAATAACGTGCCCAGTGAATTAAGTAAATATTAAGTGTGAGAAGTGGAAGATTTTCAAGGAAAATGTAAAAGAGCTCAGACCAGAGCGAACAGGCGAATATCCACAGTAGGACCCAGTGCAGCATTCATATTGTGTCTCTACATATGAAATCCTGTGTGTTTAATAATGCATCCGCACAGGCAAGAAGGCAGGTTGTAGGCCTGCAGGTTATTGTACATTGTGTGTGTGTGTGTGTGTGTGTGTGTGTGCGTCTGTGTATTCCTCCATGAATCGGATTGTGTATAGCATCCAGCTCCAGTCTCTGATGTATACTCTATCACTGAACTCAATCTGGAGCTGCGCGTAAACCACACAAGCAATATCAGTGACAAAATATATACAGTGTATGTATCCAATGTTTACACAAATATCTCATATCCACTCACATCTGCTGCAGCTGATAGCCGAGGCAACGCTGTGTTTTCCTTGTGCTGGTTTCCACCGGAGGAGTGAGTGAGACGGAGTTACAGAAGGTAGAAACAGTCTCCATCACGATGTAGGTCAGAAATAAAATGATTTGGTGTAATGTGCGAAAACAGAAGATAGGACGAGCAAATCATTTGTATTTGAATTGTGAGGGTGTATTGGAGTTTTATGAATACGCTTGTGCATCAGTGAGTTATCTGTATGATTGTGTGTGTGTGTGTGTGTGTGTGTGTGTGTGTGTGTGTGTGTGTGTGTGTGTGTGTGTGTGTGTGTGTGTGTGTGTGTGTGTGTGTGTGTTTGTTTATGAGCGCCGCAGCATGTGCTCATCCATGTCAACATCTGAGACAAACAGAGAGAGTCTGGAGGCGAAGCTCAGGTTTACACGTGTGTGATCAGACTAAGCAGGGCTTAAAAGGGCCAGCAGTGGGATAGAGAGGAGGAAGGAGGGATGGAGGGGTATATTGTCTTGGAGGAGGGTTAGGCGTGGGGGGGAGTGCGGCTGGGGTCGGACGAGAGACAGCAGGGATCCTCCTTGCCCCCTGGGAGTTCAACCTACAACCCCCTAACCTTCCTCTAACCCTCTGGTCATGGACTTGAACTCTGTAACCCCCTGATGGACAATCTGTTTTTCTCCCCAGCCTCAGCGCAGCCCCTGTGCATCCCATTAACAGATAAATAGGCTATGTATGTGTGTATATGCATGTGTGTGTGTGTGTGCGCCTGTGTTTGTGTGTGGACACTTCCATGCATGATTCAAGTATTTGGTCAGTTGGCCGTGGCTTTGACGTTGGGTCTCGCCCCCTTTTTTATTGAAAGCTTGTCAAACCGAAGTTGTGGATGATTTGTCATTTTTAACTTCCTGATTTTTAGATGTGCAAGAGGTGATCTTCTCTTTTTTCTCATTGTGTTTTGCTGAAATAGTTAGAGGCAGCTATCGAGGGTGATCCACACGAGATCCATCTCTTGGATCCCCAGATCTCCTTGTGACCCTCTAACAAGGACACAGAGGTTTAGGCATGATCAGACCCGGCTCATTCTTCACCTCTCCTAAAAATCATTCTCACCTC
The DNA here is from genome assembly GCF_022539355.2 of Hippoglossus stenolepis. Lineage (NCBI taxonomy): Eukaryota > Metazoa > Chordata > Actinopteri > Pleuronectiformes > Pleuronectidae > Hippoglossus > Hippoglossus stenolepis. The sequence goes on from NC_061490.1 coordinate 18,656,516, forward strand.
GTGGATCAAAAAATGGAGATACAGTATGGAGCAGGACAGGAGGCGCTGGGGGACAGTCAGTGCAAAAGAGAACTGAGATGAAAGATGAGAATGGGAGCTGATGATTTATTCCTCTTAGCTATTATTTTTTTGCTGCCTTATTTCTCCATTTCTCCATTTCTCCCCTTGTTTGTGTTTGTGAGCTCTGCTTATCAGATCCCAGCTCCATTCACGGCTTCAGTCAGGGGAAGAAGCCCAGACGCCTCCGTCTTCTCTTTCATTCAATCCCTCTGTCTCTCCTCCTCTCTCTCCCTCTCCCCGGTGCTCTCCCTCTCCTAACCTTTGAGAATAGGAGCCTTGAATTTGAATTTCAGAGCGAGCGAGTGTGCGAGCAAGAGCAGGGTTTGGAGGGAGGAGGAGGAGGAGGTGAGGTGAAGAGGAGAAGGAGGAGGGGGGGTGGTGGATGTTGGAGCCACAGTCGTTGCGAAAGGGCCTGCTCAGCGCGTCCTCCGGCCTCCCCCCTCAGAGGGGCCCCGATCGATACAAACTCGGAGCAATAAAGCTTTCCCCCTGTCATCTCTGCAGAATACAAAGCAGAATAGAGAGGGAGAGAGAAAGAGAGGGAGGGAGGGAGGGAGAGAAAGAGAGGGAGGGAGAGAGAGAGAGAGGTGAAAAGCTGTTCCGCTAGCCAGACCAATTTCCTAACCCCCCTCCTCCTCCTCCTCCCTCGCTTCACCACCACCTCCCCAACACACCATCACCACCACCACTATCACCCCTTTTCCTTACCTCCTTCATTCTATCTATCGCTCATTCACCTCTTTCCCCCAAACGCACAATATATATCCCCCTCCGACTGTATCACTGAACAGCTATCTCTCCATAATAAATACAGCATGAATAAAGTATACAATAGATTCCCCTCTTTCTCCAACTATCTGAGAGAGAAGAGGAAAGAAAAGGGGGAGTTGAGGGAGGAAAAAATGGCAAAAAAAATTGTGGCGTGAGGAGGTGGAGAAGTAACACAGCTAGGGAGCAGGACAGAAGGAAAGCAGGAAGGAAAGATTGTTATAGTGGGGGGGGGGGGATGAAGTGTGTTGAGCGTGGATGGAGGGGGGAGAATAGGGGATAAGAGAACCCTGCACCCAGAGAAAGATGGATGTAGTGATACAGGTAGAGAGGAGGCGGAGGAATATTGATGAGGAGGAGGAGGAGAGAGGGGGATGCAGGCTGAGGAAGAGGCAAAATGTGTGGGGATGGGTGAGGGAGGGAGAGAGAAAGAGAGAGAGAGAGAGAGAAAGAGAGGTGAGGGGGTCAAACAGGAATCCCTTGAATTGAGAGCCAATTACTGTAATTGTAATCTGGATTCAAAGCATAGAGACACAGCAGTGACAGGCTAACGCAGGCAACCGCGGATACACACACGTGCAAGCCCAACGCAGACAAAAGACAGTGAGGGCGTGTGTGTGTCTGTGTGCATCTCTGCATCTCTACATGCTGTGCTGATTGTTCTGTGAAACTGCAGATGTACATGCATTGTGTGTGTGTGTGTGTGTGTGTCTCCATTCTTCGTCACTGAATGGCAGTGCAGGAGTCAGCCTGCCAATCAACTATTGTACTCTTGTCAATTTAATAATATTTCTGAGCGCTGACCTCCACTATAGTGTGTGTGTGTGTGAGTGTGTGTATCTGTGTGTGTGTTCCTATATATTTCTCTGTCTCTCCCTCGTTCACCTCAGCCTAACCCCCACCCACCCCTCCCTCTCTATCTCCCTCCCTCGATCCCTGTCTCTCATTCTCTCCTTTATTAGAAGAAGATAGTGCGAATCCTTCATCTCTCCTCCTCTAATTCTCTCCATTATTGTCCCCTCTCTGTCTCTCTGCACACCTTCACTTGTGTCCTCTTCTCTTTTCTCGCCATGATCTATACTGCTTGCTCTTTTCTCTCCTTTTTTTTAAAACCCTCCTCCCGTCCACCGTCCTCCTCCCTGTCCTTTCCTGTTACGCTTCAGCTTTCTCTCATTCTTTTCTTTCACTCTATGACCACACATCCCTATCTTTACTGCTCCCCTCTCTCCCTCGGACCTCATCCCTCCATCGCCTTATCTCAGCCTCCTTGTTTGCACCCTCTCTCCCTTTCTATCTCTCTCTTTTCCTTTCTACCCCGCTGATGTCCTGTTTTTTCCAGGCCACCTCTTCCTGTCTCATTTTCGACATTGTCCCTTTTTGCTTTTTCATCATCATAGGCTCATTTTGTCAACTTTATGTCCCCCTCTCATTCCTCAACCTCCATCCTTCCATCCTTCCTTCCTTCCTCATCCCTGTCTCCCTCCCTCCACCCTGTCCGTTCCCTGGGGAGGTCAGTAATAATGGTAGTGATGGAGTGAGAGAGGGAGGTGCGATTATTGTCTTGTCGGGAGTCAGAGGAATCGATCGGCCCAGAAATATGAGGCGCGAGAAAGAGCCGCTGTGTCAGATACAATAACCACCCTCTCCCGGGGGCTTACACACACACACACACACACACACACACACACACACACACACACACACACACACACACACACACACACATACACATACACACACACGCACAACATATAGACACATACCCATATTCGACACGAAGAGACACATTTATTTGGTTCGAAGCAAGTGCGGACACTGACACACGCACTCGTACCATCTTTCTTTTTCATTAATGCAACACACACACATTCTTCTTCTTCTTCTGTGGTGGAGGCGAGTGGTGAGGCAGCCCAATCATCTACATGCTTTGATCTGAGATAAAGCATTGACGTAGATCTGTTCTGATCATTCTTCATGCACAGATAAAGGGCAAGGCGAGGAAAATCGCTCACACACCTTTCACTCACGTAGCTATAAACAGACATAAACACACACATACATGCGCACGCCGCACACACGTTCACACTGAGACCTTTCACTGCTGTTGCCTGGCAACGTGGCCGAGTGTCCAATCCGAGCGGAGAACAGTGGCCAGTGATGTCACAGCTGCTGCTGACCAGCAGGTCTGAGGGAGAAAGAGAGACAAGAGGAGGAGAAGAGAAAGTTTGCATTGGAGGTAGAAAAGGCAGGAAGGTCGCAAAATAAAAGACTGGGATGATGATGGTGATGGTGATGAGAGGGTTTGAAGGAAAAAGAGGCACAGCAGGTGAAGAACCGGCCAAGGTGAAACAGGGAACATGTGGGCAGGAAAAGACAATGGTTGCTGTAACTAAAGTATTCCCACTGTTTGTCAGTGAACAGTTGGGTCCAAAGCCTCCTCAGTGTTTGTTGAGCCAACGATGAAGGCCGCCAGTTCCTCCCAGCAGAACTTTCACTCTTGTGCCAGGAGGAGGAGGAAGATGTAGAAGAAGAAGGAGAAGAAGCAAGGGTGAGAGGAGCGAGGGAAAATATTTGAGCTTCAACCTTGGTCGCGCCGTGGGAGAGAGCGGTGTCTGTCTAGACAAGCCTGGCTCCCCATGGGCTGCCGAGATGATATAGAAGGGAGGGGAATGGTGTGAGAGAAGGATGGAGGGGCGGAGGGGCCAGAGGAAAAGGAGCGATTGAGAGGTATTAGGACAGGAGAGGAATCTGTGTTGTTAAGGTGTATGCAGCCAGTGTGTGTGTGTGTGTGTGTGTGTGTGTGTGTGTGTGTGTGTGTGTGTGTGTGTGTGTGTGTGTGTGTGTGTGTGTGTGTGTGTGTGTGTGTGTGTGTGTGTGTGTGTGTGTGGATGGCCACAGGTCCCATGGTAGCCAACAGTGTGAGTGTGTTTTAGCGCCTGCTGCTTCTCATACAAAACCTCAACCTCTGTAGTCTCGTCACTACAGACTCCACTCTGTAGACCCACTGTTTATAATCCTGAAACTCCTCATGGGGCTACACCTGCACATACACACCCACACACAGACACACACACGGTGGATGTTAAATCTCTCACCTTGCCGAATAGAGTCTTGCTGTAGGACTGTGAACAGGCCTTGGTGGCTCCATCACTGAGCCGTGCTCTGTCCCCTCTATAAGAGGCGGAATATAATATGATGGATTATATGAATTAGAGCCAGTGTGTGCTCCGGGCCTGAGGCGGCACTAGATATAGGAGGGCCGAGCCGTGGAGGGATACTGAGCAGGTTTGGAGACCTCCGAATTGTCCCTGCAATGACCCATTATACACCCGTTCTCCATCCCTCCGTCTTCCTCCCACCGCCCTCACCCCCAGCTAATATCCTTCCTCCAGTCTTTTTTGTTCTTGTCTCTCTATCACTCACCTTCATTGCCATCACTTTCTCCCTTCCCTCTTTTCTTCACTATTCCCTTTTTCCTCTCTCTTAGTAACCCCCCATTCCTCCCTCCCTGCCTCTCCCTCCCTCTCTGACAGTGGAGTGATTGATGGCCCTCTGGAGGCCCCAGCCTCCCCCATCCTCCTCCCTTGGGTCCCACTATCAGCTTGTGTACGTGTATATATACAGTGTGTGTGTGTGTTGTTTATTATCATACGAACATAACTTAGCAGTGACCAAAACACACACACACACACATCTCATATTCCCAAAACAATAATTAAAAAGATAATAATTGTCAATTTGTAATATTTATTTGAGTATTTTGTTTTTTCAGATTTAATATCACGGTTCATTGTGTAGTATGTATTAATATGTCAACTTGAAGTGAGACCATCGCCACCGGCCCAGTATCATTTAAGTGGCAAGAGTGTTGCTAGGCCTGGTCTCCATGGTAACCAAGGTTCCGACCTCTTTGGGGCAGGAAGGCCCCCATGGCCATGAACTGTACCACACACACACACACACACACACACACACACACACACACACACACACACACACACACACACACGCACATCCAGAGCACACTTAGATACCCCAGCCAACTATCAGAGCTTCTCAAACAAATACACACACGGCTACACACAAAGACACACACAAAGACACACACTCTAGTAGTTATTCGGGTAGATTGGGGTTTGAACAAAGGTCACGGCCAAAGCCAGGCTGTCCAGACGACCTCTGACCCAGAGAAACACCCCCTCTCCAACACATAGTCAGTCACTGTCCTTGAACAGGCCCGGCCAGTCGCTTCTTTCCTACACACGTCCACAAGCACACGCCTGCTGTCCACTGATTACTGACAGGTAGACAAACACCATCAGTCCGACCGTGCCCCGATGAAGGCAAAAATATTACTGCATAAATGATATAAACATAAACAATTGTCTCAGGCCCCTGGTTTGGTCGACAATCTGCATTTTTAGAAACTGTGATAGTTATTTTTTTAATGGCACAACTGGGGATGCAAATTCTGCTAGAGAATTCTACACCTACAATGATTATTTATCTATTATTTTATCAGTTCATCAATAATTGTTTGTCGTTAGGGTGTGAAAAATATCCATCAGAATTTCCAAAGTAGTGTCCTTAAATTCCTGTTTATCTAATCATAAATAGAAAAACCAAAAAATGTTCTGTTTAATATAAACATTAATGGAGAACACAGAAAATCCTCATATATGAGAAGTTGGACATTTGGTATTTTGGCTCTGCTTATTTTATTCATGTATTATCTAAAGAGATTCAGTTTTCTTTCGATTGACTAATCAATTAAACAGCACTTAATCCAATCTGTGTATTTGTGCATTTTTTAGTTTGTAGGATTCCTCCAAAGTTTCCGAGCTGATATTAATAAATATGTATTCACACGAGTCAGTCCACCAGTATCTGTATGTGTTTGAGGACAGATTTAAAGACAATGTCTCAGTATAATAGAGAACACCTCCAGTGCAGCGGGTTATGCACTTCTTAGTGAGTGTCTATCCGGCAGTACATTGGGCCGTTGTAAATCAGCACATAAAGTATTTATAAGGTTAAACTTGGGAACTCTGCTGCCGTTAGCTTTTGAATTAGTGAACTCGGACCAAGGGAGGAGGAAAAGGGGGGGGGGAGAGAGGGAGGGGTGCTCAGCCACCTCTCCTCTTCTCTTCAAGGGATGGAGCCAGTTCTTTCACTACTATGAGAGAATCAAGAGTGCCACCTTGTGGTCAGCTCGGCCTAAAGTCAGAGCAGACGCTCTCATATTTGAAATCCAGGCTGGATTTGTGCTGAAATGTATGATTCTGTTTCTTCAAGATCATTCCCCGACTTTAGATTTATTTTTGATTTAGCAGCTGCTCAGTCTGTGAACCCAAGTGGGCGGCTCTCTTTTCTGTTTTTTTTTTCTATGTTCCACTCTCACTACAGCGACCTGTCACATAGTGGGATGTGTGTGGGGCTCTGTGGTGTGTGTGTGTGTGCGTGTGTGAGTGCAGTCCACAGTGAGGGGTGGTCAGTGGTACAGTGACAAAAGTTTTTCCTTCTGCTCGGGCTCGACCAGAGCTGTGGCTGCATCTGAACTTGAACCTGAGGATGTCTCACATCTTCTCTCGTCGGTGGCGACTTCCCTCAGACGACCACCTTAGCCCACTCATGTACTTGTCAGAAGTTCCGCCTTAGACACAGATACACCCGAGGAGACATCGGCCATGACTCATGTTAGACAAAAGAGGCCTAAACTACCTGTTTAAGTCCCTAAGTGTGGAGGGAAAACTCTGATCAGTTGAGCTTCATCGAGGGTTTGAAGGTGCACCGGGTCATATATCACACAAATGTATCGTACACTCTTCAGTCTGAATGTCAAGCCTGCTGTTTTTCTCTCGCGTGTTTGAGTGAGCAAGGGTGTGTGTGTGTGTGTGTGTGTGTGTGTGAGTGTGAGTGGCTGTTTCCAGCCGCGGCATCACTTTCCGTCGGTACCCATCATCCCCCTCTTTTTCACCTCGTCTATCTCCTCGATCTCTCTCTCTCTCCCACTCTCTAACCTCTTGCGTGTCCTCCTTTCTTTCTTTCTTTTCTTCTTTCTTCTTTTGTCTTGTGTTTTTTCTCTCCTGTGTACTGAGTTCCTACTCTTTTGAGGCTTACTTCCTGTTGGGCTTGGGGGGGGGAGTGGTTTATGATGTGCATGTCTGTGTGTGTGTGTGTGTGTGAGTGAGTGAGTGAGAGAGAGAGAGGGAGAGAGAGAGATCATTTCATACACTCCTCCTTTTTTGATTCTAGGCCGTCAGAGAGAGTGAGAGTTTTTCTTTACATAGCACGCACACACACACACACACACTCACTCACAGACAGACACAGATATGACCAAGACAGCAGCCATAGCGTCTAAGGACTTCTCCAGTATGTGGTTGCCAGGTGAGTAACTGTCTGTGCAGCCTTTTCTCTCTCTGCTGGCCTTCATTTACCAAGACCAATTAAGCTTTGCGTGAGGTATGTGTATGTACGTGTGTGTGAGTGTGTGTGTGTGTGTGTGTGTGTGTGTGTGAAGGAGAGAGAGAGTGTAAGAGAAGTGTGTCTACACTGTTGATTAATGCCACTGGGTCTAAGAAGCTAAGCTAATTAGAGAACATCAAAGAGCGAGAGGTGGTACGAAGAGAAAGATGGGGACGGACGGATGGATGGATGGAGGGATGGATGGATGGGTGGATGCCTGTCGCAGGCAGAGGGAAAGGTCAGACACCTTGCGAGTCCATAGCATGTGTGTGTGTGTGCGCGTGTGCGTGTGTGTGTGTGTGTTTTATTTATACTGGGAACTGATTGCCAAAAAAGCTTTAGTGATTAAATTATGAACATTTCTTTTGAAACATGCTGCTAAAGAAAAATCTGTGTCACAGCTCTTGTGTGTTTCTGTTGTGTGATTATTTTTCTGTCATTCGGCAAAAAACAACTTTTCCTTCTGCTAAACACTGTGGCTCCAATACACGTGTGTTCAGTTTGGAGATATTTAGCTGAGAGGGTTTATTCCTGCGCAACTTTGAAACGAAACTGGTGTAAAGTGTGTGTGTGTGTGTTTGTAAGTAATATATTTGTTTTTGTTAATCATGCACTACTATGGTTTTACTAAAAAAACCTGTGTCTTGTTGGTGTTGCAGTAATTATTGCTGCCCCATTTTTAAATCTAAATTATTCTAAATTTAAAACACTTTGAAATAGTCCGATGAAGAGATATAAAGAGCAGATGATCAAAAGGGGAAATGCCTAAAATAATTGTTTTTCTCATGATTTAACAAAAAATGATCAACACGGTCTCAGTTGACCGGCGATGACGACAAGTCCCCGAGAAAAGCACAGCACCGTAAACTGAGTCACAAATTACCAAAAATCGAAATGTCAATTAACTCATATTTCAGTGTCAGTCTTTGGTGCCCTGATAAGATTTCTATCAAAGTTGATGGGATAAATTAACGATGTTTATCAAAGAGTAACTCATGGCTTTAAAACCAGTGAGTCACTTCTCAACTGAATGTGGTCACGGCTGCGACCTTGTAAGTCACTCTGACCAGGGTGACACATAAACATCACAAACAAAAACATGGTTGTTGTGTTAAATTGTATTAACTAATTGTCCTCTGGATTAAGGCCTTTAATGCCGTTATTTTTAAACACTGCCCTCTGATCCATGTTAAGGTTTAATTGAGCATTTCAGCAGTTTCGATCATTGATGTCAGAATTAAAAGAGAATAAATAATGAATATTTAGAATTCACTTTGTGGCATTTCCATAAATTTAATGAATGGTATTGTCGGATAGTTTTCTTGCCTCCATATACAACTTTATTCATCTCCTCAGAGTGTGTCAGTGCAGTAGGTGAAAGTATTTTACTACGCAGAAAAATTTAGAAATTAAAATGTTCTAATCAGCCTTTTTTTCCCCAGTGTATTATCACAATATTTAGTCATGCGTTCTCTTTCTTTTATTTCTTTGTACACACACACACACACACACACACACACACACACACACACACACACACACACACATGTGTCTATATTCCAGCTGCATTCACTTTTTACTGGTTATTATTTTTTCTTGTTCAGCATTATTTCTTTTTACTTTTAATCTTTTTTGTAATCTTCCATTTAGCATTTTTCAGAGCTAGATCATGTTTTGTGCGTAATCGACAAACAGTAACACACCTTTAATAAAACAATGCACAACTTCAGTGACACAGACTGTAATGAAAAGTCACAGCCCTGATGGCCACATGGTCACATCTCAGATTTTATTTCAGCTTCTTTACCTTTTTTGTTGAATCACTTTATTCTTATTTCCTGTCTTCATTTACTTATTTATTTTTCCAATTTGTTTGTTCACCCACATATTTTATTTCCCACAATCTGACATCAGTTTAGTTCTACTTCATAAAACTGTGCAAACGGAATCGGACAGTCGACTCTGTGACCCTGAGTTTTAAGTGAAATACATTTCTCTGCAATCAGAATCGTTGCACCTTCTGCGTCTTGAAATCTGTAGTTAGTCTGTATTGACTCCAGTTCCCAGACCCCCCCCCCCCTTCCAGGAAGTGGCTAGGGGGGTTGTGGGGTTGCACTGGAGTTTCACCTCGGCCGAAATACCCAGAGGAGAATAACAGAAACAGTGAAACAGTCCACACTGAGCACACACACTCTTCTTCCTTTTTATTGCATCATTTCATGGTGACACAGGATTATACAGCGTTAAATGTGATGAGTGTGGTGCAGCGCACTGGTCTCACTGGGTGGAAGATTAACTCTGAGCTCTGCTGTAAGTTTAACACACTGTCACAGGATGGAAGAGACAGTGGAGTAACATAATGAAAAATAATAATTGTTTTTTTCTTAACAATGTTACAAAGTACTGAACAAAAAGAGGTAAAACCAAAAAATAAAGGCCACCTATGAGATAAAGATGTAAAAATGACCGAAAACAGTATAAATAAATACAACCATTCCCAAAAGCTTTCAGTAAGAGAAAGGTTTTGAAGTGAGATTTAAATGAAGCCAGAGAGGTAGTAGTTAAACTTAAAGTTTCTTAAAACTGTAAATTCAGTTCAGGCCACATGTAAAAAGACAAAACAAGGAGCCGATCTAAAGAGATAAAGCCTTTTATTATCGTGCTTATTCAGTGCCAACAACTTAAACTGTAAAAGCATTTACAACATGTAACTCTGCTCTGTGTCACGTGAAAATTTGCTGCGTGTTCGTGTGCGGCGATGTTGTAAAAGGGGGGGGGGAGGTTTTAAAAAGATGGAGTGAACGAGAGTGAGAGAGAGAGAAGGCAGGCTAATATTAATAGCCTCACTGACAGTAAGTGTTGGGTTTAGCACTCTGCTCTCAACCCGGTACAAGGGGAAGTCGGGAGGGGAAGTGAGAAAAAGACACAGCAACTTGATATACTGTCCCACCACTGTATTACTGACCACATTATCCACCATGCCACTGCCTGTCGGCCATTTCCAGCCGTGAATCATAACTCATCTTACCCTGCGAACGGGCATCATCCACAGATACAAGAAAAACTTCACTTAACAGCTGTTTTTACAAGCCGGACAATCATTGTACGAGGTGCATTTGGCTTTATTGTTGCACGCACGGAGCACAGGGTAGTCCAATGTAGAAGAAGTGACATTCACAGTGCGTTTACAATGTTTTAATTATGGGAATCCTTGAGAGGAAGAAGCTACATTTGGGGGAAGATTTGACCGGAAAGTGGAAACATCGGACATTTTGGGGTTTCGCGAACAGCTGCTAGTTTTATATAGCATCAAATCAGGAGCTGTACGTCATGTTGGAATACCCACAAACTTGGCCCCTAATGATAGATTAACCAGATGTTTGCATCCTGCATGGTTAGTGACCCAAGGCTTTTTGCAGAAGTCCATTTATAAGAGGGAAATCCTGCGGTCAGTGTGTGTTTGTGTGTGTGTTGACCCCAAGGTTATGACCGATATGGCGGCAGAGTGGAGCTTTTTAGAGCCCATCGCAACTTCCCCCTTCCCCTAAAGACGCAGTACACACCAAATGTCAGCTCTTCTCGCAATCTGTCTCACTGACACAAACGTGTTTCTGCATCTTATCAGGGAGCAGGTTTTCATCTTTATCAAAGGCTGCACTGGACTCATGGTTCGATCATTCAGAATCAGCTTCAGGTCAGTTCCTCCTCTCTTCCATGTGTCACTGCTGCCCCCCAATGGTGAAAACCAGGCTTGACCACATGGTTTTTTGGGAATTGCAGAAAATCCTATATAAGAGTATTTTCTGTGTCATTTCTCTGTGTCATCAATAAGGTGGCGGGGGAAATTACGATTTGATATCGCTCTCTCATCTGCAACATGAAAAACAACAGGATGGAGAGAAAAGAGAGAAATGGGAGAGGAGGGGGTGAGAAAAGGGAGGGAGACAGAGTTTATTATGCAGGTGGTAGATATAATTAGTTGGTCGTTGGGCTGATTTGCATGTTTTCACAAAAGGGAAGTAGCTCTGTGTGTGTGTGTGTGTGTGTGTGTGTGTGTGTGTGTGTGTGTGTGTGTGTGTGTGTGTGTGTGTGTGTGTGTGTGTGTGTGTGTGGAGTGAGAGAACAGAGAAAAGAAGGTTTCAAATGGACTCAACAGGTTTCTGGGTTCAGACGAATAAAAAAGCTTTTGTATTGAGATAATCCTAGTGCATGATTAACAAAAACAAACACACACATAAGTATACAGTATAGACATGTACACACACACACACACACACACACACACACACACACACACACACACACACACACACACACACACACACACACACACACACCTTTCCTCAAATCTCTCCTCAGATCATTCCAGCTTTCCTCTTCTGCCAAAAAAAATGCTCAGATCTCTTTGTGACAGACAGTTGAAGAGATTTCTCTCTGCCCTCTATTTTGCTGCAGTTACCATAGGGACTGCCCCAAAACATTATCAACCAGGAAGTGCTGTGGTCTCGTCGTGAATGACACACGGCCTGAGATGTTTTCAGTGCAGAGCTCCCACGTAAACATAATTGAGTTAAACATAGAACAAGCTAACACCTACTCTCTGTTAAAACCACTAATTGGAAAAAGTGAATGAGTGCGGGCAGCATTCAACCCCCGAGAGTGATTCACCCATATTGTTTGTTGTACAGTGTGTAGGCCCCATTCCGTGACCTGAAACCACTCAACCTTCTAATCTAAGATCGACGCCCTGGACATCCTCTTTCCCCTCTCGTCATCCAGATTCTGATTTCACCTGCCTAGAAAAAAATATCTGTCATTCTGCTTGGCTCGGCTGTTTTTGTCTGTCTGACACAGATTTCAGAGTCGGTCTGACTGTCTGCGTGTCTTCCTGTTACAGATATCAGGATGTCAAAGCCAGGAGAGGTGGAGAAAGCGGGGGCTGACTCACCATTGGAGGGCACAGGTAACATGCTAATAAACACGTCCTCATGCAGACTACATATAAGTAGTCATATGTCTCAGTTCTCTGTGTTTGTTCTTTAACACATGATCAATTTCTCACTTTTTCCTTCCTCTCCCACACAGATTCTGAGCGGAACGGACCTGAATCAAATCACCAGGTACGTCTGAACCCTGTGATTATTACGTTTGTCTCCCACCTCTGTCACACGCGTAACCGAGCCACAATAACAGATAACAATGAAATGAAATCACATTATTAACTCCGCCAAGGAGGTTATGTTTTTACCATGGTCCCTGTATTTGTCGGTTGGTTTGTATATTTGCTTTAAGCAAGATTACACAAAAAAACTACTGGACGGACTACCATGAAACTTGGTGAAAGGAGCTGGTATGGATCAGGGAAGAACCCATTCAACTTTGGACTAGATTTCGATCAGGAGCCAGATCCAGGATTTTTTTTTAATCGCTTTCATTAACTTTTTTTTGTGACTATTTCACTGATTTCCCAGGGAGTCATTTATGGATCTTGAGTGTACAATTTGGTGAAGTTGTAGTTTAAAATATTGAAGAAATTTGTGATTTACCAGTGAGAAAAGTGACGTCTTCAAATAGCTTGTTTTGTCCAATTAAGAGTGAAAAGTAAGATAATTCAGTTAATTATACAAAAAAAATAAGAAAAGGAGCAAATCCACAACAGGAAACAGTTATATTTGTAAAACAAAAATCAAAAATAATAATTTTGTTCATAAATCTCAGTAAATTATTTTTCTTCTCTTCTTGGCTCAGTCAATGAAAGTCAGTCCCTTCCCTCTGTCACCAAACCTGAGCAGCAGCAAGGTGAGTGTGTGTCTGTGCGTGTGTGTGTGTGTTTGTGCGTTGCCATTATGCTGAACTGCCTGTGCACGTCCTTGTGTATGTCTGGTCCCATGTTTGTGCATCTTTTGTGTCTTAATGTCACACAGTGGGCTCATTGACAGTATAGCTGCCTCAGCTTTGTGCTGGTTTCTATGCACTGAATCGCTCTTTTGTCGTGTTTGACGTCGAGGCTCATAATGTGTCTCAAAGCCTTGAATGTAAACAGATTTACCGAGAGGAGACAGTATGATGGCCCTCTCCATTCACAAGGCACATTCAGAAGAGAAATTAATCCGAAAAGCTACAATCCAGCAAAACGTGAAATCCACCTAATTTGCATAGCACAGGAGAAATGTAAATCAGTAAACTGGAAGAGTCCCACCACTGCCAGTTCAAACACGACTGATCCTGGGAAAAAAGACGTTTGGGCAAGAAAAAAGAGACACAAGTCGACTCACGTTCTAAAATACATTTCAGATTCAGCTTATGATCTTCTGTCTGTTGTCTTTTTATTTTTGATGCAGGTGCTTTTTATAATTACATTCTACCATTTATGTTCGGATCTGATATGGGATTTGTACATTTATGTGTTTTAATTGGTATTCATCTACATCCGCTTGTTTCCTTTCCTCCTCGCAGAATAAGATGGAGGAGTGTGGTGAGATGTCCCCGGCCCTTCCTCACTGTCACGGCCCGACTCCCTCACAGACGGCCCTGCAACACACACAGCTCATGCTGACTGGCTCCCAACTAGCAGGGGTAAGACTGACTCATGATACACACACACACACACACACACACACACACACACACACACACACACACACACACACACACACACACACACACACACACACACACACACACACGCTGCTTTGCTTTTACCGTGCTTGCTTCTCTTGTGCTTCTTTTTGAACACTTTGTTTCCCTCTTTGTGTCTTCCTGGTCATTCCATTCTTTTCTCTTGAATCTCAATTCTCTCCTCTCCTCTCCTCTCCTCTCCTCTCCTCTCCTCTCCTCTCCTCCTCACCAGTTGACAGCTCTGTTGCCTGCGCAGCAGCAGATGTTGCTGCAGCAGGCTCAGGCGCAGCTCCTGGCTGCAGCTGTGCAACAGTCCAATGCAGCCCACGCCGCTCACGCTGCCCACGCGGCTGCCCAAGCCAATCAGCAAGCTCAGGCAGCAGCAGCAGTAGCAGCAGCAAATCAGCAAGCCCAGCAGCAGCAGCAGCAGGCAGGACAAACGGGTCAGCAGGCTCAGTCACAGGGACAGGGCCAGAGCACACAGGAACAGACTGCCCAAAGTGTCCCACCCCCTCCACCCCAGCTCACCCTGTCCCAGCCAATCCAGCTCACCGCCCAGGTACTGATTGCCAATCAAAGCCACTTCCTGATGAGCACTTTGATTGAGGAAACAGTATTTAGCCACGGAACGATTCATCTTGAATGAGTGTCGTATGTTTCGTGATTCACAGTTTCCACCGTGCATGAATATGCGCATTTTCCCTTTCTTTTCAATAACAAGGTTTTTCCTCTTACTTCTGTGTTTTCTGCTCCTCTCCTCAGCCGGAGATGGCTCACATACTAACACATTCTAACATGTCTGAGCCCTCAATCTATCCTCATGAGTTCATAAGGAGTTACAGATACTCACCTTCTCTCTTGATCACACAGGACATCCAGCAGCTGCTGCAGCTCCAACAGTTGGTGTTGGTTCCCGGCCACTCGCTCCCATCTCCTGCTCAGTTCCTCCTCCCGCAGGCACAGCAGGCCCAGCAAGGTGGGGACACCTCCTACATGAATAGTTAGTTCATTTTCTTATTAGTTATAGATAAAAACATCAAATTCACCTCTTTGTCATATTTATAATTGATGATCTTTTTTTTGTTCTTTTTTCGTCAGGACTCCTATCGACACCAAATCTTATTACGCTACCTCAGCAAAACCAAGGAAGTCTGCTGTCTGCTCAGAATAGAATGGGACTCCAAGCACAGGTATGAGAAAACTCTCAAGCTGTAGTTAGTGGGAACGGAGCACCCAGTGTTTTCACTACTGATACCTAACACTTGTTTCTCTCGCTCTCCTTCTGTCTCATTCTCACTTTCATTCTTCTGCGTCGTACCTGCTGCAGCGAGATAAGAGCGTGGATGTGAGCGGTGGTGGAGGCGTGACCACGATGCCCTCAGTGACCCCTCACCCTGAGGAGCCCAGTGACCTGGAGGAGCTGGAACAGTTCGCCCGCACTTTCAAACAGAGACGCATCAAACTGGGCTTCACACAGGTCGGTAGAGAGAGAGAGAGGTTATATTAAATGTATTAATTATTAATTACATTAAATATTTCTCAGTCACTGATGTGTTTTTAATCGTCTTCTATTTCTTCTGTAGGGAGATGTAGGTTTGGCCATGGGGAAGCTGTACGGCAACGACTTCAGCCAGACGACCATCTCCCGCTTTGAGGCCCTCAATCTGAGCTTTAAGAACATGTGCAAGCTGAAGCCGCTGCTGGAGAAGTGGCTCAACGATGCAGGTGAGCTCACATCCAAATCCCAGCTCCCTACATTTATGTTCAAAGTACCTACGTGACATTCAGTCTGTTTTCATGTGTGTTTTCCTCCTGCAGAGACCATGTCCATAGACAGCACCCTGCCCAGCCCCAGCTCCCTGTCCTCTTCCTCTATGGGCTTCGAGGGGATGCCTGGTCGCCGCAGGAAGAAGAGAACCAGCATCGAGACGAATGTACGTGTGGCCCTGGAGCGCGCATTCATGACGGTGAGATAATTAAAGTTAATATGTAATTAGAATTAGAAGAAATTGAAATGAAAAAAAAAAAGCTGATAAGAGATTATTCCTCTCTGTCAAATTAATTTGCACACTTTTGTTGAATAGATTGCACTCAAGGCCCAACAGTCCCCTTAGATTAAATAACCAAATTGCTAACACTCACAGATATTAGTCCCTTAAATGTGCCTATTTTTTAATAAAGATACTTCAATTATTCCATAAGAACTATCTTTACTGATCCATCAGTTCAGTAGTTTTTGCGTACAAACAAAAGCACAGAGGTGAAAACATGATCTCCCTGTCGGAGGTGACTGGAACAGATTAGTTTAATAACTGATCCTGGACCCGTGAGATATTGTGTTTTAATGGAGTCATTATATACTATATAAATTATATATATAATATATAAATACTGTAAATACCATTGTGTGTATTTTGTCACCACTGTACATGACTGAGTTGCCAGAATTACAGTGATTTAAAGCTCAAGGCTTCATCTTAATACCTGACAGTAACTAGTTTATTCATAATTTCCAGCGACACATTCTTCCCTTCGTGTAAACGAACATGATTTATGTCTCGGCGTTTTGAAACCTTTGTCTGAAATCTGGCACTATTGCAATAATCCTGCAGAACCAGAAGCCTACCTCAGAGGAGATCCTGCAGATCGCCGAGCAGCTCAACATGGAGAAGGAGGTGATCCGAGTCTGGTTCTGCAACCGCCGGCAGAAAGAGAAGCGCATCAATCCCTGCAGTGCCACCCCTCCCCTGCCCAGCCAGCCCCCCACTGCCCCACCAGCGCACAAACAACCCTGCTACAGCCCTCACATGGTAAACACAACTCCATCCACTCACCTCCCCTGTAACAAAGTACAGTAACAAAGTGTTTTTCAGCCGTCAGTAGTTTCAGAAACCTCAATCTGTGTGTCCGTCTCCCCCAGATGTCCAGCCAGCTGTCGCAGGCCGTGACCAGTCTTAGCAGCACAACAGTGACCACCATGCCCTCCATCTGCCCCCTGACCTCCAGCCTCACCTCCACCCACCCCTCCATCAGCTCAAGCCACCTCGCTCTCAGCTGCTCACCCTCCTCGGTGACTCCTCCTCCCCGCAGCACGGCCAGCCCGGCCACTCCCAGCCACAGCACACTCAGCCTGAACACAGGGTAAGACGTTCACAACATGCCCGGGCAGTGAGTTCACGGAGGTCGAGATGAGGAAAAATGTGTTTTTTTTTTACAGCATCAGTTCACCTAAATTCAGAAAAAAGACATTTTAACTATTATCTTCAGGGATTCTGATGTTTAAGGGTTTTATTTAAGTTTTAAGATGTCAGAAAATGTTGTCAACATTTAGAGCCACTTACTGCAGCCGTCGGGCAGATGTGCAGGTGATAACATCAGCAGGGTTTGAACGTTCTCGGAAGTCTTTTTTTTCATTCTTTACATGATAATTTCTGTCTCTGTTTGTGCAACACTGTGATTATGCTTTCCAGGGGAGGTTGTCGGAAAACCGTCTCTATGAGAATCTGGTTTTCACTCTTTTTCTAACACACTCACCTTCCTGTGTAGTTCTTTTAATGAAAAACATCCAGTGGAGATAATCAGAGTTGAGTTTGTGGCGTCAGAATCAAAAGAAAACATGATGAATTTTCTTTTTCTTTCAACATTATGGGATATGGCTTTTTCCAACATTTTCATTGATTTCTTAGGGAATAATTCAAAAATGATGTGTAATTTAGTGCAGATCCAAATTGAATCTGGATATTCTCTGAAACTGGATATAGTAATTCTTCAAATGTATTTTTTCATGTGTTGGGTTGATATCAATAATCTCAGTTTGGTGGATATTGAAAACCTTCCGTAACTAAGATATTAATAGAGGTGAGAAAGTAGTTTTTCTTTGTATTTGTGGGAACTGACCCTTTAAGTATCAGGTCCATGTTTTATTTTCATCTTAATTACAATAGCTTTATATTTAATAAAAAACACAGTCGCTTTTTCCACTGGGGCCACGGCTGGAAAAATGTAGGCAAAACTTCTGATCACACGTCAAATACATTTCCATGAACACATGGATACTGCGCTGCACCCTGCTCCGTTCACCTGCAGTTTGTGGTTAAATGGTTGATACTGTGCACACACACACACACACTGATATTCCAGCAATGCAATTGGGCACCACTGCTCCCCCTCGTGCAGCAGTTCATTCTAACCCTGTGTGTGTCCGTGTGTGTGGTTCTTGTGTTCACAGCTTATGGCGTATGGGTAAAAAGAACGGTGACGTGTCTAACTACATCACCGATTTTGCTGCAAACTTGAGGTGAATGCGACAAACGTAGATATGAAAGCAGCAAATTCTATCCTGTGTTATAAATGCAGAGGAAATGAGACATTTTTAGGTTTTGTAACATTTTATATAGGATCTGTTTACTTCCACTTGTCTAATCTCTTTTTCTTAACATTGTTTACACCTATTCTGCAAACTATCAGCAAACTAATGCTCCTTATATGTGAAAGGCTGAATTTGTCCTCTGCTTGTATTTGCTGCCAAACCTGCTTTTTTTTCTCACCTTTTCTCCTCTGCTTGTCTGTGTCCGTATATATGCTTGCACATGTATGGTGCTGCGTGTGTGTGTGTGTGTGTGTGTGACACAACAGGAACACTGTGATGGGAGTTAACACAGGGATGAACCAAGCCCTCCTCGGTAACAATCCCCTGGCCACTATCCAAGGTGTGTGTGTGTGTGTGTTAGATAGACATGAAAGGCAAATGGGTTTAATAGAGAAAGCAGTGAAAACAGAATATAATGCAGAGGTCAAGGCTGAGGTGGAGGTGTTTGTTTTTATTCAATTTCTGTAAGAAAAAAATAATCTTAGGGTCACAGGAAACATAAAACACCCAGAGAGGAGTTTTTTATGCTCTGCGCACATTTTTCCTCATCTCATGCACTTTCACAAACAGTCTCTCACGCACTCCTACACACACGTAAATGTTTAGACGCATATACTGTACATGACACATCCCCTCTCACACACCTTCACCGTCCTACACTTGAGAACAGAACGAGAATAACACAAGCGGAAAAAGAAAAGTGTGCAATCCTGCAGAAGTGACCAGTGAACAGTCCTGTCCGACGTCAGCAGAGCTCATTTTCAATCATTCTATGTGATGCGAGAAGGGAGAGAGAGAGAGAGAGAGACATATTAAGAAAGCGAGGTGTGATGGTGAGTAATACAGTTATGCATGTTATTGCTGACAGGAGACACAGATGAAAAGGCAGCTGAGGGCGTTTGCTCATCGACGGCATGAGGCAGCCGAGACGGAGACAGTTTTAACGTCTCGTGTGTCGCCATCGTCCAACGTCCATAAAGTCATCCCATCATGTGTTTGTACGTGTGTGATGACTGTGACGTTAATGTTTGTGCTGTGTGTTTGTGTGTGTGTGTGTGCGCCCGTGCTCTCTCACTCATCTTCACCCTCTGATCTCTTCAATTAATCATCTGTCAAATATGATGATGTGAGGAAAAAGTTACATTGAGTCTGAAAGTTGAACTAAAAAAAACTCACTCACATACAGTATGTGTGCCACTTTATTCACTCTCATTCAGTGAGCCGTTTGGAGGATTTTTACTTATGTAAATATGTATAGCTACAATGGATTCAATATAATAAAACCATGAAAAAAATATTTTTTAAATCGAAAACTTGAAATTGGAAAATTGGAGGTCAGAACAAAAAGTATATAAAATAAGAATATTATGACATTTTAATATCATTAAACCTTAGAGTAAAATATAGATTTATACTTGAAATAAAAAAATATATGTTATAGAATTTTAATATAATAAAATCAGTCAGGTTTAGATGGCCGACCTTCAGGATCACAGAGCAACAGCTGTATTTTGTCGTCTTCATTTCACTCCATATATTCAGTCATTCACTGAGGCAGAAATAAGTGTTTCTTCACCAAAAGAGGACTCAACAGACCATAATGCACTGCACCACAAGACATGTTGCACTTTGAGTAGTGTGAGCGCGAAATGCTTTTTCTCCAGTAAAAAGATAAATGTGTTTTTCTGTTGCTATGCAATCACAAATATGATTAGACTGCCTTCATGCGAACCGTGTTGATAGTGAAAGAAACACTGCAGGACGCGCGTTCATAAGAGGAAAAAGAAAGTCATCAACCTTGTTTCCATAACAACAGGCCGCTCATCTTATATTTTGCTGTGCTGTGTCTGATTCCACGAGATTAGCTTGTTCCAGATATTAGACTATGATTCATTATTTACTCTTTTTTTTCTCGTTTGGCATATTATTGACAACATTTTGTGTCTTTCTCTCTTGTGTACGAAGGGACTCCCTCTTGAAAAACTGACTTTTTTTAGAATAACAATTTATTTTCCACTCCCTGTGCTTTCCATCTAAAAGAAGAGGTGACAATTCTCCACCTTCCTTTACTGATTATAATAAGTTTGGTCATTTTCTCAGTCCTTGTCTGCACTGTAGGAAATGAGATGAGGGAGATTGACAGAGAGTTGGTTGACTGACAACATAAATTAAAACAAATGGTAAAAATATGCACTGAGCTTTACCCGTAAACTTTCAGAGAAAAAAGGTAAACAAGACCGTGCTTGTGTTTGGAGGAGGAGGAAGAGACGAAGGAGGAACCCAAAACATAATAGCAAAATCCAACAATAAGATAAAGTTGACCCTGGTTTACAGTAGTAAGTGTGTGGTGATGGAATATCCCTTTAACCCTCCCTCTCTCGTCTCTCTCTCCCTCAGCCCTAGCAGCCAGTGGTGGTCAGCTGCCTCTTTCCAGTCTTGAGGCGGCCAGTAAGATGTTGCTGGGGGCCTCTGCGGGCCAGGGTGGCCTCCCCTCCTCCCTCTTCCTCAACCACCCTGCCTTCCTCCACATGGGCCAGAACCCCGGCGCTGGACTGATCAGCGCCGCCGTAGCCAAAGCCTCCCAGGTCTCCCCCTTCCTCTCCGCCAGCAGCATCAGCCCCACACCCTGCTCCCCGTCCCCCTGCTCCAGCCCCGCCTCTTCCTGCTCCTCCAGCGAAATGGCACACAGCCCGTCCCCTCTGGGCGGCGCTAAGATCGAGTGACCACACCAAGGGCCAATCAGAGAGGAGGAGGACAGAGGAAACGGGAACCTCGCCTTTCACACCAAAGCTATCTCTTTCTCTCTCTTGCGCTCTTCTTCCATAATTATTTTCTCGATGGCTCTCGCTCTCTCTCTCTCCCAGTCTTTCGATGCCAAAAATATACAGAATGAAAGAGGAGAGAGGGAGGGAAAGAAGTGAAAGAGGGCAGAAGGGAGGGGAAAGGGGAACATCGAAACCAAAAATCTTTATCTATCAAAAACAGACGAAAAGGCGGCAACGTGGGACCTTTTTGTCAACAACGCGTGATATCGACATGGCACCTCTCCACTCTTTCTCTCTAAAGGAAAACAAACCAATGACTCTTTCACAAAAGAGACGGAAGAGACGGCGGAGATGCATGTCGACGAGCATAAACCAAAAATGACAAAAGATAACTTTAATATGTGACAAAGGAATGGCGGCAAGGACAAAAAAAAATGGAGAGGAGGACTGTGCTTACATTTTTCTTTTTCTTTTTTTTCGTATTATTTCGAAAAGCTGCGGGTCTGAAGGAAGAGGAGTCGGGAGGACAAGTTTAAACCAAAAATTTACCTGAGGAGGAGGCGGAGGAGGAGGAATACACAATGACGAAAAAAAAGTCAACCATACCAAAATCCCAAATACCAAAAATACGGAGAGAAAAGCTTTATTCAAAAAGGACATGTAAATACTGAAGCTATCCAGGACCAGGACTCTACTGCTACTGCAACACACACACACACACACATCCAGAGTCAACCATCCTGTCATCGACTCATCCTGTCTGTGTCAGATCATGTGTCTCTCATAGGTTTTCATGCTAGATTTTCTTCTTTGAATAACTGTGTAACGTTCGATTGCCATTACTGCTGCATCTTCATGCGTTTATAGTCTCTTTACCTACCTCTGGTTCTAAGAGCATAGAGAGAGCTTTCCTCTTCTTTTTTTATTTCAAACATCCCTGACGGACTCTTCTTATCCGTTTTTTTTTACACTTTGAGAAGTACAGTTGGGATTTGTGTTTTTAATAATTTATTAGTGCCATTTTTCTTACTCTATTTATTGCTGCAGCTTTTTTTTTTAATGTGTGTTAGCTTTTGTGGTTTTGACTCATCATCGTCATTGTCATCATCTTCATGTTTGTGTCTACGACGTGCGTTTTGTTCTTACGTGCTACGGAGAAGATGGAGGTGACAAGACGCTCGTCTCAGTCCTCACCAAGTGCCGGTAGATCCAAAAAAAATAGAGTCGGCACACACTTTGCAGGTTGATTTCAAGGTGTGAATGAATTTATTAAAACCCTAAACATGTGGCGTTCTGTGCTCTTAATCAAACCACTCTTTCCTCACTCTTAAAGATAACCCATTATCGGTGAGTCCAGGGCTAAATGAACACGCCCTAGGAACTTCGCACAGCTTCGTTAAAGAGTGGTTGACCATTTTGAAAGTATGAAATAGGGCTGTGATTGAAGATTCGAAGTAACAGCCGTTAAGACTGCAGGCTAAATAAGTCAATAAAGCCAAGTTTAGTCACAGCTCTCCTTCCTGCCTCGTCTATCAGCGTTAGACGCCGCACGCTACACCTGTCTGTCTAGACATGTTTACTGATGTGTGTCTGTTTCCATCATCACCCCATCAATCACATTTCACTGTCATTTTCCACCTCAGACTGCCATTAATTCTCAAATGGAAACCAAAGCATTCTCAAGGCTGCGAGGCTCATCTTGAAGGAGCCTCGGCCCAGACATACGAACACAATGAAGACACCGAGGAAGGTGGGGTGGGGGCTGAGAACAGGACGTTAGCACCGGAAGCCCCTCTCCCCTCCAGGTGTAACCCCCTCCACCAGGCCCCGTCGTAAATACCCAACCGGGGGAAGCTTTATTTAGGGAACTGATCCTTTACTCTGAACCCCCGGAGAGAAGGGTACGCTGCGGGGCAGGCGACGCAGGGACACACTGTTTGTGAGGGGGAAACAACGTTTTGTAAGAGGATACCAAAAATAAACGCAAACCAAAAAAACACAAAAACATTAAAAACCAACAACCCAAGGAATGACAGAAGCAAACCAAAAAGAACCCTAACCAAATGTGGCTGGAGGGGGGAGGGGAGGAGGACAAAGTGCAGGCGTTGAAAGAAGTGAAGCATCTCTCTGCCTGTCTGTCTGTCTGTGTGTCTGTCTGTTAGCTTTAGGGCTGCAGTGTTCGCCCCCCACTCTGAAACTGTGTAGCATGGATAGAGAGATGAAATAAGACGCACAGACAGACAGGAGCGCAGGAGAAGGACAGACAATTCCTCCCCTCCTCTGCCTCTCTCCGGCCCAGCTCTCTGGTCCTGGATGGAGCTAAACGCAAATGACCTCACTGAACTGAAATCTTCTAAAAAAAAAAAAAAAAAAATCTGTTTTTATTTTTCTGTTGGTTGGTTCCGATTGTTTTATCTCTGCTGTGTCTCTTGATGCCGTTTTATGTACTGTACTTTAGTGCTTATTACTCATTTGGAATAACGTACTCGCTTACTTACTACAAGAGCTCCTTATTTTTTTCGTAGTCGTGCTAGAGATTTTTATCAGGTGGTTGGAAAAAATACTGTGAAAATTTAGCTTCCAGATTTTTATTAGATAAAGAAACGGACTGTCTCGGCAGAAAAAAAAAACAGACCACACAAAAAGCCAAAAACAAAGAAGTTGAATAGCAAACCTTAAAAATGCCAAACCAAATGCTGAACTAAACCAAACACAGTGGAGAGGAACAGGAACTGCCTCCTCTGCATGCAGGCAAAAGAAATGGGTTCGTGTCGATTTGTCTGAGGTGAAATCCTGTGCTCTTCTGTATTCGAGTGTTGATAGGATGGTAAAAAACGAATAGTTACTGCAGTGATGACACCGAAAGATGCAGAATAATACTCACAGAAACAGCCTCAGGCAACTTGACGAATGGAGAGTTGGACGTAAACGCATCCAAAGAATATTTGGTTTGGTCCACACCAGAAAAAAAAAAAGAAGAAGAAACAGTCGACACGCGAGAATCGTTTCACGAACCAAACTTTAGATGTGGGGTTTGCACCTCAAAGGTGAAACCGTTTCTCCACATTGACTCTTAGACGGAATGTATCTGTTAGTGCTTCTATAGATTTTGTAGAAAAAAGATCTATGTTCTACTGCTTACTTATCGCTAATGTATTAAGAAGAAAAAAAACTTACAAAAAAGACTTTGAGAAAAAAAAGATCCTAAAAAAAAACATTGATGATAATAACTTGATTTTAGACCAAAAATTTTAACTATCTCTCTTTGGACTTTTTATTTCTCCATATTAATGATGGTTTAGACTTTTGATTGTACTATTTATTCGGGTAGGGTTGATTTATTTGCTTATCTTTTTTTGTCTTTGTGCTATTTATTTCTTAATTTATTGCTAGAGGTGCTTTTTTCATATTCTGGGATGTATTTGTGATGTATTTTTTTTAATTTTATTTTTTGCCCCTGCTGAATTTCTTTCTTACCTCTTTAAACCAAATAATAACAGCTGATCTGATTGGTCGGCCTTCTCTTCCTGACGGAGGTGACCCTCCTCTTAAAGGGGAAGGGGACGCACTGTGTAGACAAACACCTCATGATTTGATTAGGAGGGGAAATGAATTTGGTTGTGAGCTTTTCTGGACACACACTTGCCTTCGTGTCTCCTGATAATGCGATGAGTAAAAAGGGGGCGAGTGGAAATTCTGTTTCAAAGCATAAATATGATTTATGTGTGAAAACTATACGTGAGGTGTTCTCCGAGGCACAGTGCTGCCTCTGTTCTCTATATTTCCTCCGCAGGGGGAAACCACTGAAAGCTTTACAGCTACACAACCAAAAAAACACAAAAGACGAAGATCAACAGGGGCAAAGGCCGGTTTTTATTTTTTACACGATAGAGACGGAAGAAGGAGGCAAAGGAGAGAGAGTGCGATTTTGGATTCCCAGCTGTAAATCGCCCTCTAACTTCTCACTATGCCTCCGTCTCTTTTCCTTAACTTTCTGTATCTCTTTTTATTTCCACTTTTCTGCAAGTTTTTGTTTAAAGTTTTTCCTTCATCCACTGTAGGATGTGAAAGAGAGATAGTTCATCATATACCTCATATTCTTTGATGATAAACCAAATAGATGAATGCTTTAAAACGCGGGGTTCCAGTGGGGACCAGGGTGGCGTGTGCACGGTGCGTGTGCACGGTGCGTTCATGTGGAGCAGAGACAGTGAGGCGAGGGGAACACAAAGTTTGGGGATCTGGGAGGGAGGCGCCATTTAAGGTCAAAAGGTCAAACTGGTTCATGCTCCTGCCTGCACACAAACACACACACCCACACGCACACACACGCACCTTGTTCCCCTGGAAAACACCCCCCGCTGTCTGTGTTGAGCTTTGAACACAGCCCTCTCCTCATATCTGACCCTTGCCGCTTCCTCCCTGTCAAAGAGGGACTGTGGGTTTAAAGCTGCTCTGTGGCACAGATCTGGGATTAAACCTGGATCCATTTTTTTGGGCTTGAAAAGCTTTTAGTTTCGTGCCTCAGAGCAAATTTAACACCGATGTCGCCGAGCCCTCTCTCGCCTTGAGGCCTTTATCGCCTGACGAGGGGGCACAGTGACCACTTGATGTCCATGAGCATCAGGGAGTGCGGCGGGGGCAGGTTACGGGGGGGGAGCAGGCTGAGACTGAGGTTGCTAGGTGACGCCTCTCACGACTCGGTGCTTGGTGAGAAAGTGGAGGTTGGAGGGAGAAGCGTTCTCGGCAGCGAACAAAGGGAGAACGTGAGTGGAGTTGCACTTTTCTGGGAGAAGCGGGGTTTGAGGGCGCGTTCGTGTCCTGCGCAGGTCTCTGTGGGGGGGATACCCCCTTAGTGAATGATACCAAAGTCAATGCCCCCCCACGGGATCCAGCAACATGTTCACACGCCCCAAAAACCCTGACGCCCGCTAGAGTGTTTAGAAACTCCACTTTCCTCCATATGGATTATCTGCTCATCAGTGTTTCCTTCTCCACACAGTTATCACCAGAAATGCATCTTTACAACAGCAAACTTAAACGTAGCATTAACTTGGTTGTTTGTCTGTTGGGGAAACTGCCACTCTCATATCTGTATGGTAAATGTGAAGCTTATAGCAGCAGCCATTAGCTTAGCTTATCATAAATACTGGAATCAGAGGGAAACAACCAGCCTGACGACTTAATGGTGATGTCAGGACGTCAGGAAGTTTCTTCAGGAAGCCAAGAAATAGTTCCAACTAATTATAACTCCTGAAAAACAACAACATTATATCTTAAAACTATTGTTTTCTGTACAGTTTAAACAGAACAGTCTTTTTTAACTTGTGGTGATGCTCAGTACACAAATGAATCCTCCCACTCAAACCGTCATTGCTGACTCATCACTGTTATTAGCTTTATACAGCAGAGTTCCACTCATTGGTGACTGAATGCACCGCTGTCAGCTCAGCGTGTTAACGTGACACTCACTAGGGCCTCCTCCTCCGCCGAGGCCACAACAGTCTCATTATGAAACCACATTTAAATTCACTGGATCCAGATTTAGATTTTGATTTGCACCAAATTGTATCATCAAGAGCCAAGAATTATTCCCTTAAAAATCAACGAAAATGTTGAAGAATCTCACAATGTTAAAGAAAGAGGGGAAAAAAACCTTAAGTAACACTAAAATTTGATGGGTTCATTTCTGACCCACGCCACATCTCTCCAACAACTTTTGCGATAATCCATTTAGTCGTTTTTTGCGTAATCCTGCAAACTATCAGATAAATGCAGACAAAAACCTTCTCGGTGGAGGTAACTATGATGTAATAACTCAGGAGTCTGTAATAGTTACTTAACTGTAAGAAGTAGCTCTGACCAATCAGCTCCCAGCATCACCGCGATATAAAAGTGAACAGACTACAGAGTCAGTGACGACACGAAGAACTGAAGAAGACGATTTGAATCAGCAAACTGATTCACCTCGTTTAGGCCGAGCGAGGGAAGGTTTCTTCGCACGTTATGCAAAGTTAGCATCGAGCTTTATATTTACTGTGCAGATACAAGACTCGTGTCTGAGTTTGACTGAAAAAAAACCTGACAGAAAGCAATTATCTCCGAGTATGAAGCCGCGAGAGATGTAACTGTTGTCAGAGAAGGAGAAACACGACGAGCAGAGAGAGATGGAAACAACGACGAGCTGCTTCTTCTCCCTTCGGCCCCTCTCATCCACACGTACACTTCCTCTCTTCCACCCCCCCCCCTCCCTTCTCTCTTTCTCTCTATCTCTTCTACAATACAGCTTTAGTCCAAAGGTTTTCCAGCAACACGGCAAAGCAAATCAGATGTTAAAGAAAAAAACCTTCTCGTCAACCCACAAAACCTCCACTTCATCCTTCTCTCTCTCTCTCTCTCTCTCTCTCTCTCTCTCTCTCTCTCTCCCTCTCTCCCTCTCTCCCCATCCCTCCTTCCCCTCCGTCTGCTCTCCTTGTTACTCCTCCGTCACCTAGCAAGCCGGTCTGTGAAGCATTGACCTCAGCTATCCAAAGGGAAATAATAATAATAATAATGATGATAATGATGATAATTAAGATGATGATGAAATGTATATTTTTAAGTATTTGTCATTGGAAAAATTAATCTTAAGCTTCTCATAATTATGATGATCATAATGATGACGACAACAAAGACGACGACGACGATGATGGTGAAGATGATGATGATGATAATGAAGTTTCTCTTGGTATCTTTGTAGCTGTTCTGATCCTTCTTAAGTTCTTGTCCTTTCTGCTCGTGCTGCCAGAGTAAACTCCCACCCACCCAAATCCCGCCCCTCTTTTTTTATTTGGTTTACCCCCATGTTTGGTCCTAACGTCTAACTGTCTGACCTTTACCCCTGCGTGTTTGTCTATGTGTGTGTGTGTGTGTGTGTGTGTGTGTATGCACGCTGGCAAACACTGACAAGGGGAACCTTTTCTCTGGAAGTGGTTTCTCGTTGTTGGCTGTTAAAGAGGGGAGGGCCTCAGCCAATTTCATGTCCACCTGTGAGGGAGCGTGCGGCGTACTTGCGTGACACGGTCCAGGGGTGGGGGCTGCTGGGAAATGGGAAGGGTGTGGTTCGCTGCAGCAATTAGCCGCAAAAAAGACAAACTGATTCTTTGTTCTTTTTGACGACGAAAACATTGAACTGTCAAACTGTACCGTGCCAACTTCCTATACATGTAGCTTTAATTCCCCCTGCACTACAGTCAGCTTGTGTCCTTAACGTTTGTGTGTGTGTGTGTGTGTGTGTGTGTGTGTGTGTGTGTGTGTGTGTGTGTGTGTGTGTGTGTGTGTGTGTGTGTGTGTGTGTGTGTGTGTGTGTGTGTGTATGGTTGTATTGCCGCCCCACCTTCCCTTGTCCCAATCTACCCCCTTCCCTTTCTGTCTCCCCCCCTTCTCCCCCCTTGTGGTAGCAAGTTAGCCTTTTAGTGTGTTTATCTTGAAAACCAAAAAAAAAGAAAAAGAACTCTGCTTGTTCATTGTACAGTGTTGTTCATTTTAAGTCATTTTTGTAACTGAAGGTGTTTCATTCATCCAAATAAAACAGGAGACAAAAACTGTACAGACGACGCCCCCGCCGCCCCCCTCTGCTCCTCACTGCCTCGTGTCTGGTTCCTTCCTCTGCAGTCTTCTCTGTCAGACTCTATTATTCTGCGTCTAGTATGTTTTCATGTTGAGCCACAGGTTTTCATCTGGTTCAGAGAAAGCTCATCTCCAAAGCAGGAAGTGTAGCTCAGCTTGTCATGCTGCTGTCTGACCAGAGGAGGACGCTGTTCAACTGACTATCTTTAAGTTTCTGCTCCTGTTGATCAGTGACCCAGGACCAAGGCCTGTTATGGAAATGTTATCTAAGAGGATCATTAAAACAGGAGTTAATAAGCTATTTTACAAATTAATCAATCAATCAATCCATAGATAGATAGATAGATAGAGAGATACATACTTTATTGATCCCAAGGGAAATTAAGGATAAGACACATGCCCCCTGTGAGGGAATAAGCTACAAAGTGTTGCATCAATTAATATTTAAATGGAATATAAAGAATGATGAAAATACTTTACATTATTTATTTATATTAAACCCTCAATATGTCAAATTAAAGTGGCTTTGTTAAAAGTACATGTAACAGCTAATACATGTCAAATAGATGAATGAATACTTCAATAAATAATTGAAATGTTCCTTTTGAAAATGCTACTTTATATATTTTTTAAAATAAATAATATAAAATGTAAAAAATTCTTACATTAGAAAGTGCAATGCCTGTTTTGATTTGCATTTGCATTTAGTTGTTTTCTATTGATGGATGTTTTGATATAATATTGATACATTATTGATATGATATACAGTTTTATTTTAAATACCGACTAGTAAACAGTTGAGTAAAGGCATATTTGTAGTAATTAACTAATTTGTAGGATTTTGTATTAACACTCACCTTTATATTCCATCTTGCTATTCCAATGGCACTTTTAGTTCTACATACTCTCTTCAAATCCATTCTCAACACCAGTGTCTGAAAAGCTCTGGTGGAAGTAACTGAGAGAACCAGTGAGAACAGTGAAAACTGACCCAGTGTGGCTCATATAGCACAAAGTCGATACTGGTTTATATTTACCCAGAATCCATCAGTAGAAAACTACAAGGTCACTGGGGTCATTAAACCCGAGATGATGGGATGTTTGGATCATTTACCAAAACTGTGTGAGCTGACACTGAAGTCTTAATGTTGTTTATATGGGGGGGGGGTCAGCAGATTAATCAATAATTGAAATAATAGCTGTGCTGCTCTGCTGTAGCTCTCACTATTTGTTTAAGATTGTGAAGAGTATACTGTGCCTCTTATCATTTTGTCATATGGACGTCATTTTGTACAACTAATGATAAATATGAGACAGTTTTAAGGTCAAACTCAAGCCTGTGTCTATAACTCATGGGCTAATAATTGTGATAATGATAATACTTATATTTTATGGCTGCAGTTTAATATTACTTCTTTTTTTGATTAATCCATTATTATTTAATCAGATAACAGAAAAAATACAGATCACACCATCACTTTATCAGTCAATCTGATAAATTCATATTTCTTTCAACTGAGTCAGGGAACATCTGCTAACTAACCAACAACACTGCGAACATTTAGCCTTCACCCATCGTTCTTCCTCATCCAGAAGTGTACAGTGTGTCGTCTTCTCGTCTGACTCCTACATTCATCCTCCTCCTCTTCCTCCTCCTCCTCTCTCTCTCTCTCTCTCTCTCTCTCTCTCTCTCTCTCTCTCTCTCTTGTTAACTGCCTCTCCTTCAGTCTGTCTCCCTCTCTCCTGCCCCCCCCCTGCTGTGTGGCACAGTAGGTGGATGATTAGGTAGGAAGCTGGAGTGTGTGAGTGTGACAGCTTTCAGACACCCACCTCCGGGTTGAGTCACGGACGGCGGTGGTGAGCATGTGATCCTATCACCAGGGTGACTCGGGTAGATCTGTGTTGCTGTGATGTCACATCGATATATATAATATTGTTCCTCTACAGAACGAGGCCATTGTGGAGATTCAGTATCTGAAAGTTAAAGTGGCCTAATATAATGATAAAATAATAGTCTAGTATCCAACTTGTGATTTTGGTTTGACAATATTAATAATATGCTTTTTATATTACTTGTTACTCCACAACATTTATTATCATTACTTTTCAACATAATTACAATCAGTTCTATCTCAGTGAGTAAGTTAGTAAAAGATCTGAGCCCAAATCCCCCCCATTTCACTGCACATGTCTGTCATCAGGTAAAACAGGAAATAACCATGTGTGTGAGTGACAGGGCAACACACACAAAAAAAACATACCCCCCGACGAGACTGGGTTGGATTTGGTAAGATGGGTTTGGATGGGTTTGGGCAGAAAATGTGACCTGAGCCGCTCTCTACTTGGAAATAGTCTCCCTGTCTAGGGTATAAGTTCTATAATATATTAAAAGTTAAAGTGTAATTGTAAACAGACATATAGAAACACACATATTTAAATGCTTATGAAGACATGTTTATACTATTACAACTGTTACTATATTGTAATTTATTATCTGTTACACAATTAAATGTTAAATAAGGGAATTTAAAGTAAAGTGTTTACTCAAGGTCAATTTGTACCAAGCTCTGTGTTGGTGCATTTACTCTAAGTCATGTTGTTCATTTTGAGTACGATGTATCAAATAGTTCTTGGATGTTGAACAATTAAAGGATCATTAGCACCTTTCTTAGATATAATGATGTTGTTATGCAACAGCAGGGAGATATAATATCATGGTAGATCGAGATAATCATTATATGAGGAAACAAATTATTCACTTTGGCACCGAGAAGCACCGTAACCATCTGAATGCCATTGTTGGAGCACTAAATGTTTGATATCACAATGTAACGCTCCATGACTGTAAAACCAGACTGGGGCATGACGCGGGTAACTGGAGAGCGACGTATCTGGTGAGGTGAGGAGTCGGTTAACACAGTAGTAACAGGACTGGGTTTGGAAGAATCCCAGCAAAGGTGGAACTGGGTACGAATTAGGCCTCGCTGCCGTGTCGGTGGGCACGAGGAGACAGAGCGCCAGCTGTCCGTTTAACCAGGAGCACTGCCAACGCGTGTGTGTGTGCTTGGTGCCAGTGAGACAGTGTCAGTGGTAAAGTGCCATTAGACAGATCTGGTTTCCTTCCCTGAGCAGTGGTGTGTGTGTTTTGTTGTGTAAGCAACCGTAGCTTCACCCGTTGACCTCCTGGCCTCTGAGTCACACAGGGAAACGGCGTAGTGCATATATGTCAAAGTGCTTCATCAGTCATTATTCAAGTAGCAGTAAGTGAATGAAGAAAATACAAAAACTATTTCCTTTTGTGATTCTCAGTTCCAGATTTGTGGATTAATTTTCTCTATTCACACAAAATGTCTCTGTATATGTGTCC
This sequence comes from Hippoglossus stenolepis, assembly GCF_022539355.2. Taxonomy (NCBI): domain Eukaryota; kingdom Metazoa; phylum Chordata; class Actinopteri; order Pleuronectiformes; family Pleuronectidae; genus Hippoglossus; species Hippoglossus stenolepis. Next base: position 18,688,539 of record NC_061490.1, read on the forward strand.
ATGGAAACGAGCGTGTATGGGGAAGTCTGTCACATGTACATGTAGGACTTAAGTATGCGTGTTAGTTAATGTCCATTGTCCATTTAAGAAAAATAACAGAAATAAGAATAACAGTACTGAAATGTTTCAGTGCTGGAGCTAACGATTATTTTCTTAACATTTTGATTCATTGCAACTATAAATTATGAGCGAATAGCAAAAATAGTTCAACCAGATTATAGTTTAAAAAATCATTATTACAACTTCTCTCACCTCAAGGCCTTTTTTTGTTTGGCAACCAATCCAAAAAAATCCACATTTCTTCAATTTACAATTACGTAACTCCAAAAAATCTAAAGATATTATATTTAAGATATCAGGATACTGATAAATGATGATCAAATTATTGAAATAGTTGATGTGTCCTGATAGTCTAGTATTTATATGACACTTAAGTAAAAGTCTATATAGTCAGTACGTGTATGTGTAGCATGAATGAATAAAGATCCTTTCTGACATTAGCGAGAGTAAGACAAGGACGACGTCCCCTCAGTTGTCCTCCATCCTTTGACTAAAGTTTTGTTTTGCTTACTTCTGCAAAAGCTCTGGATGATCATTGTTTCTCCTTCCCCACATCATATGGAAGCTCTTCATACTTCTACAGACATCACTTTTAAAAACACAAAATGAATAAAAATTTCTCTCATTCACTCAACAGCTTCCTTTGAATAGACTGAAGACAGATTTGTCCTCGCCTGCCAGTGGCATTGTTACACAGCCACTTGAAAGTACATGCAGAAAAATAAAGTGAGTGTCTAAAGCAGGCGTTCCATTTACGTCTGATTTACACTTGTTTTTATTCTGTCGGTGCTTTGGGTTTATTGTTCCTTGATTTCCTGTCATCTCTATAGTTTCAGTGAAGTGTTTACGATGGAGTTCTTTGGGGTAAATTCTAGAACAATGTTGTAATCAGCCTCACATAAATGCGCCCCAGTGGGATGGATATGTAGATGTGTTCTATGTCTCAGCGTCTCCGTCCTTCACTTTGCCTTCACCTTGTTAATAAAATGCCAACAGCCCGACTGAAGGCAGTATGCCGACACTCGGTGGAAATTAACATCAGAGCACCTATTGGGAGAGATAAGGATGTGACAGTCATTCAGTAAGTGCCTCATTCGTTCCTTCATTGCATCAGTTTTATGGGAACTGAGCATCACTCAGAAATGCGCACACACACACACACACACACGTCAGACACAGAGCGACACTGGGCGCAGCAGGGAGGCCGACCGCCCCCTGAATGACACATCACCCAGAGCCCCCATGCCCTGCCCAGAGAAACCCTCCACTCACACCCCCCCTCCCTACAGTCCCCTACAGTCAGACACTTTTATGTTCTCCACTGATTTTAAACAAAATTCACAATGATCCGGTAGATCTCACAACAAATCTGTTTGTTATCCAGAGCTGACAATAAAACAAGTTTGAAGAAAGACAAAACATCCATCTTTCACACTCAACAATGTGAAGTATTAACGATCAGGACTGTGATTATTTATGAACATCAAGTAAGAAATATACAAATTTTTTCTATCGGATGAAGCTCACGTGATTCAATGAGTTATATTTTGATATTTATTCAGGATGCCCAACTGCAGCTGCAGGACATCTTGGGTACAACTTAATGTGACGATGACCAGCGGTTCAATTTCGACTGACAGGACCTCAATCAAAACATTTAAAGCGATAATGTCCATCATGTTATGCTGTGTGAAAACAACACTGTCTACTGCCATATTATGCAGATGTTTAGCAGCTGTAACATTGACTAAACTCAGCCAACATTTTCTAATTAGCACTAAACACAAAGAACAGCAGAGATTGAGGAGAAGGACCATTTCTGGGATTTATTCATAAACCAAAGTAGTGGCGCCACAGGAAAAGTCAGGTGACCCATCCATCCATCCATCCATCCATCCATCCATCCCTGCATCATATATACAGCTTATCCTTTAAGGGTCACGGGGTCCAATTAACCTAAACCTAACCTGCAGGTCTTTGGACTGTGGGAGGAAGGATAGAAGGAAAGAAAGAAAGACAAAAATCTGAGCCTGTGCACCAGTGAGTCAGAACATTATGACCATGGAAATATGAGGCATATAACATTGATTATCTCTCTACAATGGTGGAGGTTGAGGTCCGGCATATATTAGACGGTAAGTGAACAGACGGTTCTTGTGTCAATGTGTTTTTGATAAATGGCTCTGAAGATCTGTGTGACTTTGAAGAGGGCCAGATCATTACGGGGGTTGCAAAACAACATCTTGTCTGTCCCGAATTGACATATGGGATATGAGGCACAAGTTGCAAAAATCTAAATTGTGTTAATGGGTGGAATGTGTAACAACACACAGTGCATCCCACCCTGCTGAGCTCACATGCCGGTCATAATGTTTTGGCTCATCATTATTCAAGTAAGTTCCAAAGACAGCTGTATGCCACTGTCTTCTCCAGCAAATAGACTAGTTCACTGGGCATGTTGCACGTACTCAGTACACAACGCACTGGATCCCAGTAGCAGGCAAAGTGCAGATAATTAGTTGAGGACTTGCATCATGTAAAACATGAGCCGTCAAACCACGACAGTACACAATGGTACACACGGGTCAGAAAAAAATGAATCAGCGCTACTGTAAAGCAGCAACTCCCACACTGTGAATGAGCCCACTGCGCGGCACCTCCACAAAGGGACCTACACAACAGCAACGCAAAAAACAATCACACACACACACACACACACACAGAGACATACAGGCACGCACATATGAGCAGAGATCCGACAAAGCAAAGGATGATGGTGATTATGACACATAGCTAAGCCACCCACAGTGGTGCCTGTGCGAGGGCAGAACACATCAAACTGAGCAAGTGTAACACATGCTCTGTGTCAGTCCTCCTCCCCTGCACTGGCATGTAATGTATGACACATAGCTGAACCACCTACAGGCCTGCTGTCTCCATGCCCAGCTGAGGACGATGTGGTGGTGCTGGTGGTGGTGGTGGTGGGGTTACTGGGGCGAAGGAGCTGGATCCTGCCGGGTTCTGCGGGATCGATTTCTTGTTCTAGGTTAATTGAGTATTCGCTTCAAAAATATCCCCAAACGTCATTCAGAGTACATTCCAGGAATGTGCTGCCAAATGTCATCTGCTGCTGCGTCCCACTCCCAGCCAAACATGAACTCATGTTTGATACGAGCCTCGTGGTTTAATGTGGCTGCAGGGGTATCTGGCCCGGGCTCAGGGATATTCACTGTATATGTGCGGAGCGTATGGCATTGGATGGTTGGGTGGGTGGGTTTTTTTGGTGGCTGCTGGCCAAGCACCTCTGGGCCATCCAATCTGAGGAGGGGGATCGAGCAGCACTGACTGAACCCGGTGTGGGGAGGACTTGAGGAGGATAGAGGAAGGGGGGAGAAACGGAGGCTGTTACTGGATCTGACCCCTTCTTCACATACTGTACATGCTTCCCACACAGTTACTGACAACACACACACACACACACACACACACACACACACACACACACACACACACACACACACACACACACAGGAGTGCTCCAGAAACCTAATCCATTCCGCACTTGCTGTGACACATATGGAGTAGAGAGGGGAGGAGAGTCAGGGATATTTAAACTGTGCAGGGAGGACAGGGGAGGACTTCTGAGACAATTTTATTCTTATTATTTATTTTTCAATCATTTGTGCGTGCTCTCGTCTTTCGCTGTTATGTTGTTGTTATTGTTGCAATTTATCGTTTAATTATCTCCACAAAACAGTGAAGGCTGTTGTGACCACCTGCCTCCATCTGTTTGTACTTCATCATCAACTGAATGCAGAAATTAAAAAATGAAGCCTGCGTATTTCATTGACTTTCTGGCCTTTTGTCTTTCCCCAACAGTTTCACAACAATGCAAATATCCTAACAGGTTGACCATAAAATCACAATATTTTATACATACTGTCTGAGCTCTAAAGGTGATCTTATCAATTTTCCTCTAGCGCCACCATTAGGGCAAACACTCAGAACTCCAGTTTTCATTTTTTAATCATTGATTCATGTTTTTACGTTTTTTAAAACCAAATGAAATGTCGTCTTGATAAAATGGCAGAAAGCAAACACAAATCCCATAAGCCTGTTTCTAACATCCTCCTAGTTTTGTCCAGATATTCCAACTACAAAACAGAAAAAGTGTCCAACCACCAAACTTTAGTAGCTGAAACAAGTGAATATTTTTATTTGTTACTAAAACCTGTGATAACTCATCAGATTTTTGGCCACTTGGTGAGGAAACAAAAAATTAACAGTGAACGAAACTCATCTATTTGATATATCACTTGGTATGGTGAGCAAATTACTGATACAGAGCAACACCAGCGTACATGTGGAGTTGTCCAATATTAACTCCTGAGAGAACTATTTCTCTTTTTGGCCACAAAATGCTCCACTGTTCTTTCTAATGTTGTCTGGTAGCTCTTCGTTGCTGAGCAGGTGGCGTTTCGACTGCTGCACCTGAAAACAATGTTTATGAGGGTGGAGAGCACGAACCAAGACAATCAAGTTGTGTACGGAAAAGCAAATCAAAGAGCTGAAAGTTGCTGAAAGGCTCTGCACTGCTGTAGAACCGAGTCATACTTCTCTGTGGGTGTTCTGTCACATACAAGAAGAGATCTGATTCTCTTTAGATACTGTTCAAACTATTGTTAAGTCATTTAGGTCAGGTCATTATCGTCTGATTAATTGTTTTCTGTTGTTTTTCCCTCCGACTGTGATGATGGTCGCTGTGAAAGAAACAACTGACTGGAATAACAGGCCTTGGCAAAGGTCCGTCCTCCACTGAGTGCTTAATTGTTACTCTTGCAGGAATGGCTGCTCCTCATTCATGCAAATATAACTGAATTCAACGGATACCGAAAGAGAATGAGAGAGAGAAATGTACGGTGAGAACAAATTGTGCAGAGGGGACAGTGACACAGGTGTTGCGCTGTGAGACTGAGAATTTATTTAAATCCGAGATGATGAAAGAAAACAGACATGATGGTTGGGAGGGGGAGGACGTGCACTTTGACCACTGAAGGGTGGAGAGGAGGAGAGGAAGAGGAAGAGGAAGCTCTGCACGGTGCCAATAGGAAGTTTCTTCCTCTGAGAGATACAGGAGACAGTGTCAACACACGCTGTGCTCAATATAGCTACTGTCACACGGCCAGGCGCACTTCTCCCTCCTCTCCAGCCTGACACCTGCACCTTTACTTAACACCACTCCTGCCTCGCTCACGTTCTTCCACCCCCGGCCCCATCCACGCAAAACTCACAAACAGGTTACATTCTTCCACTCAGTTGTCGTCCTCCGTGGCCCCCGTCCATCAATGTCATGTACCCGGAGCTAAATTAACTGATCTCGCTTCCTTTGCTCTTTCTCCTCTATCCTCTCCCCTCGCTCTCTGTATATATTACAGGCTTGACACCCTGCCAGATACTGGTTTAATATAACACACATTCTCCGTGCCTTCCACCCGCTCTCACATTACCCTCTCTTTCCAACTCCCACCACCCAGCTTTCATATGGGCACTGGCCGCTCGCTTTTTCCATACTTTACCCACCGCAAAAGGAGCTTTTTGTTCTTGAATAGCTCCCTCATTGCCATGGTAATCCAACAGAAAGAGAGTGCGGTTTCTCTGTCTAGGGCCTTGCAGATGAAAATAGTAAGTCACGACGGTTTCTTCAAGTGGCCCTGAGTGTGAGAAATCAGTCAGTGGAAAACTTGTAGTTGTGAAGAGATCGGAAGCTTGTGTGTGATTGTTGTGCGAATAAATGTCATAGCTTGTTGCCATTAACACGTTTCTCACATTTGTCTTCATCGGCGTCTTCCAGGTGGACCTTTCCGTTGATCCCCCTCTTCCTCTGTCTCGCTTGTCCTCCAACGTCACCCTCTCCACCCCCTTCCTTCCCTCCTCCACCTCATCACCGCTCGCTGTGGTAATCCCATTACTCATGTGCGAATACCAGCTGGGGAAGGGAAGGAGGAAGGGAGGGAGGGAGAATGTGGACAGAGGATAACTGTCTCAGGTCTCAACTAGACGGTTGGACATCCTAGACGTTCACTCAAAGCATCGTCGAGGAAAGAGGTGAAAATGTTGACTGACGTTACAAATTGTCTCAAAAAGTGTTTAAAGTTAGACCCCTAATGACCCAATGAGGGGTAAGGAGGGAGACAGACAGACAGAGAGACGGAGGGAGGGATATCTGGCTGTGTCTCTTGACGGTTGGACCGGCAAGCTCGAAAATAAACAAGTTCTTTGATGACAAAGAGCCCATTGACTCTCTTATTCCCTCTCTCTCCCTCTCTCCCACTCCTTATTCTCCACAGCTTTGCTCTCTTTCCCTCTCTGTCCGTCCTTTTTCACTCTTGCCATTTCTAAGGGGTGAGGTTGGAGGGTGAATGTGAATGTGGTGTGTGTGAGTGCGGGATGGGGGAGGCATTAACCGCCACCCTGCTGCACTTGTTGTCCTCCTCAGCTGCCGGCTTTTTTCTTTCATCCGGTCTGCTCTCACCCTCCGTGCCTTTCAGTCTGCAGAGCCATCTTCCCTTCACCTCTCACTGTCACACCAGAAGTTAAAACCTCTTCCTCCTCAGTCCAGGTCCAGGTCCACGGAGGATTAAAGGCGAACAAAGGTTTCACTTTGCAGGCGTTTTGTAAAACCCTGTCTGAAGTTGGTTATGTAAGATCATTCGCTGGAACTCAAGTCAGAGATAATTGTAGCACTTATATAGGGGAAAAAAGAAAGCCTATGAACAGGTGATGTGAGGAGAGTCTGATTGTATGCACATGCATGCGTATGTGCGCGCGTTGGTGCATTTGTTCGAGTCACCAGTGGGATGAATCATCACTTCCCCTATGTACATATTACACCTCTGTTGGTTGTTTAACGCCCTGTCCAGGAATTATAATCTTGCCCGGCTTCCACTGATTGCTGAAATCAGATTCTGCATGTACATGGATTGGATATGTGTGTCTATCCGTGTGTGTGTGTGTGTGTGTTTGTCTGCCTGTGGTGGCACTGGTTAGTGGCCTACCACACCCATTGTCCATGGTAATTACACTGAGCCGGGCCATCTGTGTTATAGAGACTGGTGTGTGTATTAGTGCTGACGACGACATGCTATGCGGTGGCACCATGTCAGGTTTTTTGACCCGCTTGAGCTCATATACACCAACTTGTTTCACAGTTGTGTGTGTTAGTTGAGACGACACATCACTTCACAGATGAAAGATGAAGTAAGGGGAGGATGGATGGGGGGGGGGGTAATGGTTTTCATCTATAGGAAAGATATCTGGGGATGTTCACACCCGCCCGACTGCATGCGAGCATTCACATACACACAAACACTCAAAACAAATCTCCACTCGCCCTTTCTCTCCGTCTTTCTCTCCGGAGCGTCTGTCTGTCACTCTGATTAGGAACGGGCAGAGTCACATAAAGAGCAGGGTGGATTGGAAAAGGGCGGGATGGGAGATAGAGGGCGTACGGATGATGTGGAACCAATAGGACAAGGCTGCTCTGTGATACTTTCCCCCTTTTGTCGAGCACATCATCAAGTTCTCCTCACAAACAATGGGCAAATGCATGTGATGATTCAAATAAATAATAATGGGAGACCCTTTGCCGCAGATTTGGACGTCCACGTCTCCACACCCTGCGAAACAACTTTTTTGCAATGTCGATATTTTACATTTTACATTAAGATCTATTTGGATATTCGGACGTCAAGATTTAAATGAATCCTGACATTTCTAACACACAAATGACAACCTTTTTATTATTCAGGGGGGTAATTTTATCTCTGTATTAGAGAGAAATATAGAAATATGAGAGTAACAAGGCCACCTGGATGCAGCTCTTACATAAAGTCTTCAGACCTTAATCTCAGTTTTATTATACATTTTGATAGCATCAGCCACAAAGCGCTCAAAGATATTTACATTTTGGCCACACCTATGCAAAATTTCCCTTTCTGTTATGATATTTGCTTGGCACTTAAACTCTCAAAAGATCTATTAATGGGCAAACCTTTGCATACTAATAAGACTCTTGATTCTAACATTGCTTTAAGATAAGCGCTCTGCAAAGGTCACCATCTGTTAAAAGATAAACAACGGTGCTAGTATTACGTGGAAGATAAATATACTGTGTTTCGTCTACTTTATATACCAAACTACACAGAAGATGACAAGATCTTGAATTTATAAAAGTATTTTTAATGAGAATATAGTTTCTTCACCCTCATTTTCCATTATACAATATTATCAAATAGCACATGTTCAACTGGAAATTTCAAAATAAAGTTCTGTCAGTGGACATGAGCTTGCATGTCAAACAAATATCAGCGACAAAACTAGTCTTACTCTTTTTTTTATTGATACTGCTCATGACTCTCTCTACCTTGATAGTGCAACTGTAGAGAGAGTCAGTGATGAGTGTGAGGGAGGGAAAGAGGTGCAGGCACGGAGAGGTGGCAGAGGACGGAGCGGGATGAGGAACAGAGGAGGTGTGAGAGTGAGGGCGGACGGACGTACGGGCAGATGGGTGGTAAAAGACGACGGGGTTTCAAAGGAGCGAAGCAAAGATTGGATGGGGGGAGAGAGAGATTGAGAGGTGGATGAACAGCAAGAGCAAGGGAGGTGGTGGAGGAGGAGGAGGAGGAGGACATTGGGTGGGCAAGAGGGAGGGTGTTGAGTGAGGCACTGTGTTTATCAGTGCTCAGAATGTACTGTGCTGTAGATTTGTCTGTAAATGTCATCTCCTGTGCTTGACTTACAATAGAACACACACACACACACACACACACACACACACACACACACAGGTAAATAGGAGAACTCATTTTGTCCACCCTGCACTTAATCCCTAAATCACTCTTATTTTTCTGTCAGGTTCTTCTTCCTCTCCTCCTCCTCTCCCTGTGGAGCTTTTTCCTCTTGTCCTCTCTTTGATTTCCTCTCTGTCAGGTCTGTGTGTGTGTGTGTGTGTGTGTGTGTGTGTTAGGAGCTTTGGGGGACGCTGAAGAGCTATTCCACCTCAACCAGAAACACAGACATTGGAAAATGGAGAAATGATAGATATCAGGTTCATGCCAAAAGAGACAAAAACACACCGGAGACAGGGACAAACAGAACAAACACTGGGGGGATAGTGGAACTCTTGTTCTCAGCTGATGGAGCCCTATTGTCGGCCTTTATGTGGGAAAAAATAAAAGCAAGCAGGTCTTTCCGGCGGTTTTACTGCTCTGAAGAAGAAGACAGGACAGAACACAGCAGTTTCCTGAGTCTGAGAGTTCAGCATCCAATTTAAGAGGCCATTTTCTTCTTCTTCTTTTGGTCCAGCTTCTTATCAGGCCCAGCAGAGTGGGTTTCCTGAGCCCGTCGGAGAATGGCCTGCGAAGGGACGAGAAATCCTGTTGGTAAATCACGCCACACGGACGCTGCTGCTGACAGGGGACTTTGTTTACTTTGTTTTACTACCACTGTCTTATCCTGTTGACAAGGCCGGGCAGCCGGGCATATCGCTGACGTAGCAACACGGTCAAAAATGCACAAAAACACACATAAAGCCTCCGTCACTCGCAGCAGGTGCCAGCGAACAAGAGGAAGAAAAAAAAAGAGGAGATGCACTTCACCTCCCATGCACGACGCCTCACCCGCTCACATGCACGGTGATAACACATGACGGCTTCATATCAGTGGCACATGAGGAAGCAGGAGGTCAGTGTTGGAGGTGACAGGAAACAAGTCTGTGCATGACACGATGTGACATGGCCGGATGAACTCTGGGGTAGTTGCATACATACACTTTATGCTAACACATGCTGTGGGTCATTGTGCGTATATGTGTGTGTTTGATTGTGAGTCAGAGGCCAGATACAGTCGGTTGACTTCGCCTTAAAAAAAGAGGAAAGGGGAGTTAGTGCAACATGACCGAGTGGCAGCAGAACAGGATGCAGGTTCATATTCAAATGAACCACAAGAGGTTTGACTTCTTTCTTTTTTTACATTAAGTTCTTTCGCTATGTTGCTTTTATCTGAAAACCATTTTACAGGAAATTCAAATAAGATGGGGAAATTGTCACTGCTGTGGCTACAAACATCCAAACAGGGATAGTTCACCCCCCAAAATAAATTCATTCATTATCTACTCACCACTATGCCGAAGGAGGGGTGGGTCAAGTGTTTGAGTCCACAAAACACTTTTGGAGTTTTTTTGGAGGACGTTCAGGAATCTATTAAGGTTAGATTTATACGGTACCAACACACAAAATGTTTTGTGTAGATGAACAATTGCTCAAAATGTAAATAATTTTGTTGTCAAATGGTGATGCAATCCTTTCCTCTGTTCATGTTGGCTAATGCAGTATCCATACTAATGAGTACTGGGACCTTGTTCTGTGCTTTCGTCTGCTGAACTCTACTGTGGATTAACACAGAACAAACTTTGTCCTCTTTCACTTACACTGACGCCGATGAGGGATCTCAGGGATGGAGCTTTCATTTCCATCCCTACAGAATAATGTGCTTTCCACACCAAACACGTGGTGTTTAATACTGAGTTTCCTGTTTTCATTCGCTGCAGCTCTCACATTCAGTTCGCCCGGTTGATAAGTGTAATCATCCAGATATGAAAGACTCTCCTGATCAGCGCCATAACTACTGATTGACGCAACAACAACAACAACAAAAAAAAACTCTCGCGCCTCTCTCTCTCGACTCGTAGGGGACTCGGATGTGACGTCAGCACGGCCGCGCGCGGTGGCGGTCTCCGGGGCAACGCCGCGTGCTGCATTGACGCCAGCGCGGGCCCCAGGCTCGTGGTGAGGGGGCGTGACCCGCCACGTTAGCCCCCCCCTCCCTTCCCCACCCCGCCTCGCTCTTTCTCTCCCTCCGTCAGTGTGGGCGGGCCAGAGAGAGAGAGAGAGGCAGCGAAACACGACACCCCGAGGAGAGAGAGAGAGAGAGAGAGAGAGAGAGACACTGAGAGAGTGAGTGAGTGGAGGACTGGAAGAAAAAAAAGTCCGTAAAGAAAGAGAGGCTCCTCACTCCGACGCTAATTTCTGTCAAACAAGTAGCGAAGCTTCGCGGCGGAGAGATGTCCAACAGCGGCCAGGATGCGGCGGTGGAGACGGAGTGAACCGGACAGTTAGAACTTGTTGAGGAAGAGAGAGAGAGAGAGAAGAGAGAAGAAGGGTTTTCCTCGAGTCGGGACGGTAGCTTCGTCTTTTCGCTGCAACTTGAGAGCAGGTTTCTACGCTGCTGCTGCTGCTGGTGGTGGTGGTGGTGGTGACGGGACGAGAGGCGACAGAGGACCGCACCGCGAGGTCTGTGCCCCGCTGTGGAAAGCGCTCGAGCGGGCCCTTCAGCGCGGCTGGAGCCCGGAGGAAGGAGGGAGAGAGACGGACCGAGAGAGCGCCGTGGTTCGCGGACACAGCCGCTGAGGCAGTGCGGTCAGAAAAGTTTCACCTCAACTAGTTTCCCCCTCGTCGGGAACTCGCGGAGGAAGAAGAGGCCGAGAGACTTGACTTTTTCTTCCCACGAGCGACTCCGTGCGGAATCCACCCGGGTTTGGGGAACTTTAGCCACCGTCCTGCTAAGTGAGCTAAAGCGGAGAGCATGAAAACACCCGGAGACTCCGGTAAGTTTTGAGCGAATCCTGCGGGGAAACGCTACCCCACCATTGTCTTTGTTTACTTGAGCCAACCACACTTTTAATAACACCCCCATTAATACAACCACACAACTACCAGCATCCACTTGTAGTTTAAAATAAAACAAAAAACAGAAGTGTTGATGTGAGTTGTTCTCGTGGATCCGTCCATTGTTTAAATCTGGTGCAGCTTTAGTGCTGTACAAGAGGAAGTGGTTAAACTACTGTACAGTTGTTACAGCGACATCCTCTGTGTCACCCTGACAACCTCATTTCACCATCCAACACCTTTCAGACAAGTGGCTGAAAAACCTAGAAGTACCTTGTGTGTGTGTGTGTGTTTGTACTGAGTGTGTGTGTGTGTGTGAGTGTGAGAGAGGGGGGGATGTGGACATGCTGATAAGTTCCCCCCTGTTTGTGGTGGACATGAGATGATTGGATCTGATCAGGTTTATACACAGTGAGTGATCTGAAGTTAACCCAGTAATTGAGCACATACGATTGTCAGGTTTCTTGGCCTGTCAGCATATTGAAGTGAGGGAGAGAGAGAGAGAGAGGGGAGGGGGTTTCCAGTAGTCAGCTGAGGTGTGTGTGTGTTTGTCTAATTCCTGAAATGCTTGCATAAGTTTGTTCTTGCTCTTCTCTGTGAAAGACGGAGCAATTTTTCCGAAATAAGGAGGAAGTGGAAGTGCTACCGTTTGTGCCAGCCATGCATTTTATTACTTTTAAACATCAGTAATCAACTGTATCTGCCCGACACGACCTTTTTTCTTTCAGTCACTAAAGTACATCTGTTTGTTTTGCTCCAGTTCACACAAGTCAACAGACCAGAGCTGGAACTATTCTTTGATTATTACATTGTCCTTGTTTTCATTATTTTTAAGTAAAAAAAACTTTAATATTTGCAAAAGTAACAGATTACCATTTTTCTTTTTCACATATAATTTGAATAGTTGGATTCTTTGCAGGTGTTTTGACTTTCTGTCAAAAAAGCCGGACATCTGAAGATTTCTTAGACTAAATGATTATTCTAAGAAAAAGCGGACGATTAATAATGAAAGTGATTGTCAGCTGCAGCCCTAAAACCAACATGAAGCACCAGGGACCTGGTGGATAACATCTGAGAGTTTACTACAGTCATTTATTGTCTCTGGCCCTCTGTGTAAAACATATTTAATAAGTTGTGGTTCCTGCGGGAACAATGTGATGACTTTCTAAGTAGCTACTGGTGAGCATTTGGCACAGGACAGTGTGTGTGAGTGTGTGAGTGTGTGTGTGTGTGTGACGGACAAACTGTGTGGGACAAACTTTTCCACTCGGGATGTTCCCCTCCCTTCCCCCACCCTGTCCCCTCCTGACTCCTGCTGCACCCAGCCTTCAGCCCCTCAGCCCTCCACATTCCTGCACACACACCCACTCTCTGCAGCAGCCCCGAGGAGGCTACTATGACATCACACCACATCCCACCACAAGTAGCCCTTTTATTACTCTGAACTCCGTGTTGGTGCGGCAGCAGAAAGCTTCGGCTCTGCGGGGAAAGGTTGCAAAAAATTGATTGTGCTTAGGTTATGGGTTTGATGTATGCCGTCGGTGTGGGTTTGTGTTTGCGTAGCAGGTTTGATTGTGTTTATCTGTTCAGTAAAGGTGAAGAACATTAACTTGTCCTACTTTACCGTGAATCTGACTAATCTTATTCACCATTTAATTGCTTCTGAATATTACTTTAATTATCTCCACCACAAGGTTATGTTTTCTCCCCTGTTCGTTTGTTGGTTTATATGTTTCTTGGTTTGCAAAAAGATTACACAAAAACATCTTCCCAAATTTCCTTGAAACTAGGTGGAAGGATGCTGTTTAGGTCAGGAAAGAAGCCATTAAAGTGTGGAGCAGATCCTGTTTTTATTTTAGCTTTTTTAACATTGTGTGAAGGGGTGTTTTTAAAATTTTTTGTTGATTTCTCATGGGCAGTTTAATTGAATTTGAGTGGATTAATGGGCATTGGTTAAGGCAAATGCTCTGTTAAGTGCCATTTTAGTTGAGTATGTGATTAAAGATAAGTCTTGACACCAGTGACTTAATCTAACAAAATCCAAATTATATCAGTATTTAAAACTTATAACTGCCACAACCAATTGTTGATTTCTTTCTTGATTAATCATTTGGTTTATAAAAAGTAGAAAAAAATAGCAAAAACAACACATCACCAATTTATTTGACAAAAATCCAAAGATATTTACTTTATAATGATGTAAAAAGCAGCAAATCTTCAATAAACCAGCAAACAGTTTTTTGAATTACTTTTTCATAATAACGATATAATGATTTCAGCTGTTATAAGCTTAGTCAAGTTATTCAACAGTCACCAAAATCAAATTTGATTATTTCTCAGTTTATTCATTAATTGATTAATCATTTTAGCTGTAGTTGGTAAACACAGCATCTCTGTCTCAGAGGCACGATCTTATAACGGCACATTTAAATAGGTGAATTATTGAACTGGTTAATCCGAGGCGCTTTCCTGATCTGTCTGATCTCCTGCTGTTGCTGTGTTTCCAATCAGAACTCAGGTTTTAACCCTTAACCTATAGATCCCGTCGTTTAGATTGAACACATTTGTGTTGGATGTGTGTAGGATGAAAAATGTAATCATCCCTCACCAGGATGTTTGGTAATGTAGGATTATGTCCCGTACGGTAAGCTGCTGCCTCTCAGAGTTTACCTCGTTTCTCTCAATCACTGGACACTTCCTTTGCGCTCCTGTTTTCCACAGTCACTTCATTAGCCTGAATAGATGATAGGATTTCTGCTGAGATGGAGAACTGATGTGATGAAGCAGGAAATGATATGGCTGTAGCTGCATCTATTGTCGTTGGTGGATCACTGCTGGTGTTGTAGCGTTGGAAAGGATCCAATTTAATATGCGTTTATATCAAATCGCAGCTGTTTACCCGGTGGTTTTAGTGTTTGATGAGTCGGGATGATTAAATTGAGGCAAAGTATTCTACAGGTTGTGTTAGTCGGCAGACAGGAAGCTGATGTGTAATTTCTCGTCTGCCCTTACACAGTTATATCCACCTTTGTGTGACCCTCAAAGGCTGTGCTAATGATTGATTAAGCTCTGGTAATAAGGACATACACAGATTAATAACTGTATCACCGTATGCCTTTCCCTCCCTAATGCTATCTACTCCCCTGCCTCACATACACACGCTGTACTCTGCCTTTTTGTGTTTCACCAGTTTTCTTCCCATCCCTCCCCAAGGGTCACAATTTTTCTTCCACCACCTCCGTCATCCTCGTTTCTCACTCTGACGGGATAAGGACTGGTGTGTGTCTTTGTGTGATGGAATTGCATAGTGGGACCCCTGGCTCAGGAGTGGCCATTGTGCGTGTGTGTGTGTGGAGTACGGGACAATGGTGGGAGTGGGGCAGGCCCTGGAGCTGATTGTGTGTGGACTTGTGGGGCCAGGGACCTCTCATTGTACTCATAATGGTGCGGAGTAGCTCATAGTTTGGTGGTGCTTTTGACAAGTGAAGAGACTGCTGTGTGTGTGTGTGTGTGTGTGTGTGTGTGTGTGTGTGTGTGTGTGTGTGTGTGTGTGTGTGTGTGTGTGTGTGTGTGTGAGATTCTTTAAGAAAAAGCGAGGTAATTTGGGCATCCCAGTCTATTTTTCATCAGTCACTCAACAACGAAGTTTAATGATGGTTGTTTTTTCTCTCTTTGTGCTGCTTGCTGCTCCCCCAGAGTGATTGACATGCTTTAGGGCTGTTTTACCACTTATTCTCAACACACACACATACACACAAACACACACGTACACACAGTCCTGCCTTATGATGTGGCAGGGCAAGAGACAAAAGGGTAGCTTTTGAGCACGGAACTGAAAGGAAACATTTCACCTTTTCCCTCTGCGGGTTTATGTGTGCGATTGCGAGCATATGCTTTTCAATCCCAACACACAACCACTGTGATGATAAGTGCAGCGATTAGCCTTATCTGTGAAAACTCCCTCGCAGTGCTGACCACAGCAGAACCGCTGCCTCCCATTATCCCAATACAGTTTTATAGCCCGCTTTATGGGACAGTGCCCTGCTGTGATCAGGTTCAGCCAACACACGTAAAGCTCGGAACAGGTGATGTTCCACAACAAAACTGCTAATCCTTTCTTTTTTGAAAGAGCAGAGAAATTCTGTTAGGTGCCTTCTAAATCTATTTAGCCACAACACCATTACTGATGACACAGTGGGCTAAATTCAATTCAGGACATTTGCATCTTGTTGTTAATGCAAAGTATTTATATTATAATATGGTACATTTCATGCTTATCATGTTGTTTAACAGACAGACTGAGCGTTCAAAATCTCGCGGCAGCCCGGCCCAGGTTACCTTGTCACCACAGGTCTTCATAAAAGTTTAGATATGTTCGTCTGCGAAGCTAAGTTGACAAATGACTTCTGGTAGAGGGGGCCCTCAGTTGTGGAAATGTCTGTATTTAGCCAGGAATGTGACCAAAGGGAACAATGTGCTCAGCCAGTCGACACTAATAGACCTCCCCACCATTAGTCCTGTGCCGCCCTTGACCAGGGAG
Source organism: Hippoglossus stenolepis (assembly GCF_022539355.2). NCBI lineage: Eukaryota > Metazoa > Chordata > Actinopteri > Pleuronectiformes > Pleuronectidae > Hippoglossus > Hippoglossus stenolepis. Next base: position 18,704,862 of record NC_061490.1, read on the forward strand.
ACCCCAGCCAACAAGGCAGCGTTACCCTTGAAGGCCCGGATGCTTCTGACCGCTGTCCCATCGCTGCCTGTGGCCCACTCACGCCCACAGAGACCCACACATTAACCTCACATCTGACCGCCGAGTCCTATAGATTATCGGTCTCTCGGACCTATGTGATCAGCTGCATGACTCCTGGCTCCGACGCTAAAGGACTCCATTTAAAGTTCACATTTAAATGCGGAGAAAACAGTTGCCTATGTAAATGTGTCCTCAGGCTGTTTGTGTATGTCTGCGGTGTGAGTTGAACCTAGTTTTACTGCAATGCCATTGGTTGTATGTCACCGCATGACCCCACATTGACTATTGGTTATTGGTCAGGGATGGTAGAGGACTGCTTCTGCATGCTGGATGGGACGGACTGTTGATGGATAACTGTAACACTTTTGAGGAACATATTTGTGAGCACACACCACGCACACTCACACTCTCACTGCTGCTTTTTATTGGAATTCTTGGACCTCCCACATTCCTGCTTAGAAGGTTAATAGTTGCCGGCTGTGTTGCATTACACATGAGGGGAAAACACAACAGTCACTATCTCTGCAAGCCTTTCCTGAACACACTCACCCAGTGACTTGCAAATGCATGCGTGCACTCATACATTTTAATGCCTCCTAAGGACAAAATGAGTAAAATGCATTGTTAGAATGCAATTAAATTAATGCTTTATTATTTTAATATTGTTAATTAAAGCTGGCGACCTCAAATTGCACACAAACTTAACACCAAGGCTCTTTTTTCAGATGGGTATCAAAATTCGTGTCGAGAACGCACTGGGGTGTGTTGGTGTGCTTGGATTGACCTGCGCTGTTCAGCAGCTGTTTGTTTGTGCATGCATGTGTATTGTAATGTAATATGGGGATTTTACAGAGCTACATTGTTGTAGCGATGACTCAGAGTGAGGTGCAGAATGGCATTTTATGTAAAAGAATATATGAGATAAGGTTTTTGTAGAAGAGCAGCTGTGCGAAGGTATTGCTTGTGAACAAAGTGTGTTCGTCAGTGCTTGTGGGTGGAGGCATAAAAGCTTCTCAGGGACGACGGCGCCATTGAAACTGATCGGAGTCTGATGACATGCACGCGCGCGCACACACACTTGCACACACACGTGAAGATCAGGTAACTCTATGCCCCTGATCCCTCCAGATGAGAGGTTTTATTTTGGATCCTCACAACACAATGACCTGTCCTGTAGGTTGGAGCCGGGAGTGTCACCTCTCTGCTGTTTGGGGTGTAATCGGGGTGTAAGCTGTCAAGACCATGACAGCACCTCCTCACCCAGGCAGTCAGTCATGAAGCCCACGTTCTCTTCACCTCTGTCCCTAAAAGTGGGGGCTCTGCACCAACTCTGACCACATCACTAACACCTGGCCTGGCTTCTTGTGCACACACGCACGCACGGGGCAGTTTCTCCTAATCCTCGACTGATGCCAGTGCACCCATGGCTTTTTTTTTAACCCATGCTAAGGCTCGGCCTGGGTGGTGTTGTAATGTATACTCCTAATCTTCTTAGATTAACCTCAATAATACTGAACATGCTGAGGGTATCTAAAGTATATTGTAAGGAATCAGCACACAGTGTGTCCGCTAATATACATACATACCAGAAAGGATTCAAACAACAGGACTTGATCTTCTTTGTTCTGTAAATTTAAATAAACTAACAACTTTTTAAAAAACTGTATGTAAGGTGAGTGTGTAAGTCTGCACCTGGATTGCATAGTTAGTTGTGTATAATAATCCATTATTAATTAGAAACTTAATGGCAGTTTGGCTGTTTTTTTTTATTTTTAAATATGCTTTTTACTTTTATTTGCCTGGAAACTTCAACATCAGATTCAAAGTTTTAAACTCGTAAATAAGTCATATTTGAAATTACAATTTCTACACACTGATTTGAACTTCACAATCATTGTGTGTGTGTGTATTAGTGTTTTAAGTGTGATAGGGATTGGGCTGCCCCGCTGTCCCAGGCCTTTGATTGAGGGAGGTGGTGAGTGGAGCTCCTAACCCCTCTCTAACCCCTTAAGTCCAGTGCAGTCAGCAGACACTCCCTGCAGAAAAGCAGCAGTGTTTGAATAGTTCCTCTGGCTATTTTTATCTGGGAATCTGCCTCTGTGCTGGACCCAGGGAGCTCGGGTGGAGGGCAAATATCTAATCTAATTTCGGACGATGGGAAGTCACCAAAAGGACTTCTGTGCCACTTGCATTGTGTCGATATTTTCTGTGTGTGTGTGCGTCTGTGTGCCGTCGAGTATTGAAATGCTGTCTGGCGCCAAGTTAAACTTCTCCTCTTGTCACCCCCCACCCCTCTCTCCCATCCCCCATTCCGCCCTCTTTTTTTTTTCTCCTCACTTTCTCTCTCTCCTCTACCCTCCACCCCATGTGAGGAATGCAAGATCACGTTTGCAGTTTTCTTTTCAACCAGTCTTTCCTCTTCCTCGGCCTGTCAGCCTTTCACTTTGCTTGTTCCCTCACAGTCCTAACCTCGTTTCTCTCTCTCTCTTTCTCTCCCGGCGTGTTCAGACCTGTTCTCTTTTGTACGTCAGGGCACATTTTGAACTTTGAGCCAACTCACCGCAGCCCGTGTTCCAATGAGAAAGTTATGTGCATTTGAAAGGCAGGGCTTTGGGTGGGAATGCCACGGCGGTTGTAAAAAGTGTGTCTTCGTGGGAACAAACTGTCCCAAACTGTTGTTAATAAAAAAGATGGAAACTGGTGTGGTAAACTTTTTAATTTACATCTGAGCTCAGGCATTTAGTGCAATGTAACAGCTGGACTGTTTGCTGGTACGGCACTTTTGGGGCCAATGCAACACTGATAGGGAGTCTATTGTTATTCTTTATGTGTAGAGGTATATCAACAGGAAAAAATTGATGAGGTTGTTGTTCATTAACTTTCCAGTAATGTATTTTACAAACTAACTAGCAACATACCTCAGAGACACTGTCTTCCCTCAGCTCTGATGTGTTATTTGCTGCATGTGAGAAAGATCAACGAAATGTCTCCACTTCCTCCCACTATCCAGAAATGAAGCTAAGATATATGCCGGATATAAATCGCCGCCATCTAGCCCATTTGGAGCCAGAGCCTGGGCAGTAGTGATTGGAAGATGGAGCCGTGGTTACACATGCTCAACCAATCACAAGGCAATCTCAGCTGTCAACCAGCCATCAAATAACTAATTAAAACCATCACTGTGATAAGAAGTTCCTAAAAGGACAGAAGCCGTCTTTGAGAAAAATGTAGCTGACTTTTAATTTGGTCCATGTCTCATCTATTAACATGGGGGAGGTGGAATTTTTGACCTATACTGTAGCCAGGCACCAGGTGGGGCTCAAGACACTTTGGCTTCACTTTTTGGGAGCTGTCAACATATATGTACAGTCTATGGTGTGTACATACAGATGCTACATAATTAGCCAAATGGTACTGTCCAACAGAGCCAGCAGTAACAAACTGTGGTTGTGTGTGAGGGAAGGAAATAAGTGGAAAGACGACATCCTTTGCCTTTTTATCAGCTGCAGCAGCTTGATCTGATGTCATCCTTCTGGACAAACCCATAAACAAGCACTGTCTTTTATACTTGAGATTTAGAAACACAAACCCATAGTTTCAGCCTAAATTACAGTGAGTGATTGTTAATCCTTGAGTTGAGTCACAGGCCAGTTGCTAAATGCTGCTCTCTAGCTCAACTTCTTATTTCTGAGACGGATGAAGCCATCCTATGAAGTGTGTGTGCACGTGTGTGTAGGAGGGAGATAGTGGTTTCATTTACAATCGACTGTTGTGTGTTTATGCACACACACACACACGCGCGCAAACACACACGTGCACGTGTCCCTGTAGGGGAGTGAAACCTTTTTAAGCATCGATTGACCCACCCATCCCACCGTCCTCTCCTCCCTCTCACTAACATTTCTATGTCACCAATCCATGGACTAATACCCCAGTGGCAGCTCCTCTTCCATTAGCCTCCTCCTCCTCTTTCCTCCTCGCTCTCCTCAGACCCCCCTTCTCCATGTCACCCTACCATATCACCGGACACCCTGATTTATCAGCCAACTTGACTTGAGGGCCAAATGCAACATGGATATCTGCTAACTAGCTCAAATATTATAGAAAACTGTCTGTCACTGTCAACATGTATCAGCAATAGGCAGCGGTTGGTGTTTATTCACCCTGAAAACTCATATAAATATGAGCTTCAAGTCAGACTAGACCACACGCTGGGATCAAGCGTAAGTTGTCATGTAGTACTGATGCAGTGCATTTGTTGTGCATACATACTGTATGTCCATACAAACACACAAACACACAGCCCTGGGCTCCATCTAAGATGTGTGGTCAATGGCAGAATCAACTGTGGTGGATTTCACTCGCAGCAGGAGAAAAGACCGACTATTTTTGCCCACCGGCCATCGTCCTCTTAAATGTTCATAAGACTTTCTTCCTCCAGGACACTGGCTTTTTCTCGGCTCTCCAGGTGTATGTGTTTTTCCTGCTTGTGTATCAGTGAGTGTGCTGGCCTGAGCGAAACTGAATAATGCATTGGATCATTGGAAAGGTATTTATAGGAAAACAGAGTGATTAAAGTTTAATGACAAAGGCGGCCATCAGTGCTGCACATCATATAGCGCATCTTCCTCCTCCACACACACACACAGACACAGACACACACGCACGTACACAAGAAGAGAGAGAGAACAACTGAGAGAGTTGGAAACAGGCTCATCTCATCACATATTTGTCCATAAGTGTGCCTGCCCGTTTCACATGCTGTACCACTCTCTGCTCTTTTAGTGCCTTGACCTGAACACATCCTCTTGTGTTTTTGAGCCATTTGGTCATTTGCTGAAGTCTGACTAAATTATTGATGTTACTCATACGTAGTTAAAGACAGCATAGACAGTGTTTTGGGCAAACACCTGTAGTCTGCACCTCCGTGTCCACACAGTTCACTGCGGCGGCTTCTACGAATGCTCCTTTGAAACCTTACAACAACGTCATCAGTGTGACTTACACAGCGTGCAGAGTGCACAGACTTTGCTTATGACTCTCCCCCGACCACACAGACGCGCTCATACTCTAAATTTAACACCAGCCACAGAAAGCTCCACAACCTCACTTGATGCAAAATCCGTTTGAGTTTGTTTTTAAGTGTCCTGCATATTTAATCTAGTCTAAATGCTTTCTTTCAGAAAACCCCATAAATAAAATGAAGTTACTGTGTTTAAATGTTTAAATTTAGTTTGGATTTTGTGGAATAACCATTGGGTCAGTGAAAGCAGTCCTCTGATTATTTCAGTTACTCAATATTATATTATTTAATCTATCATATAATATGATCATTTACTTGCAATTTTGGGTGTCAAGTACATACTAAACTCTGGTTGAAAACCCATGTTAAAAGTTTTCACTGTAGACAATGCGCCATTTTGAAACTTACAAGCCTTTAGTAATTATCAATCATTGAACACTAACATGGCTGGTGATCAGTTCAAGAAAAAGCTTAAATCTGCATCTCTGGTCCATGACATCAACGTTAAGCAGCTTGCCCAGCCCCTGCTGTCCGTGTGTACATGTGTGATGTGTGTGCGCTCCACTGCCTCTGTACAGTAGCCCGGCCCACGGTCACAATAGTTTTATCCATGTCCATTTTTAGCATCAGATGTGGCCCAGGGAAATTACGTAATGTCCAAGCAGTTGCATGCGGGTGGGCGCACACACACATATAGGCCTACTGTACATACACACACACACACACACAGTGATTGTTGTTTTTGGGGATTAAAGCTTTTGATGAAGTGAACAGTGAGTCGGAGCCCCTGACCAGTCACAGGGTGAGACGGAAAAGGAAAGTAGGGAATAATAGATCAAAAGCAGCGGAGGGGATTTGCAGGAGCATGAGGGAGGGAGAGATGAGGGGCTAAATGGGGAGAATCAGAGAGCATGATGGAGGAAGAGAAAATTGACAAGATGGTTGGAAGGTGCTTGGGTATTGAGCCTGATAAGAGTTGAATAAGGGAAGGAGAAAGTGAAATGTCTCCAAACTCAGGTCACTAATTAAAATCTAATTGAGATGAGGGTTTTGCAATTTCATAGATACAGTTCATTCCAGGTCTGTGACATCTAAACTCTATTAAACGAGACATAAATACTGAGCAAGAAACCGATAAGTGATTAATGGTCAAACAGATTTTATCAGCATATCTTCTTCAACATAGTGGTCTGGGTTTCAGCTGCCAGCATGTGCATGTGCATGTCGACATGTATACATGTTACCGTAGAAACAAGTCATAAACGCTGCATCTTTCCTCTGCCAAGAGATGTCAATCAAATTAGTATGTTATTGACTATAGGCTACAGAAAGACTGCAGGAAATAAATCTGAAGTGCTGTCACCATAGTTTTAGTGAATTGCTTTTGCCCACACACACATTAATATATACACCAGGGTCCTGCACACTCTCATACACAGCATAGCCCCCAGCTATAGTGTACTCCCTGTGTGTAAGTGGGCGTTTTGTTATCAAGTTTATTGTGTTTGTCTGGCTCAAGTATTACCCAGGTTCTGTTCAAAGGTACATCTTCGAGGGCTGGGGCAAAATGCTTATCTCCCTATTTGTATTTATACTGGCACAATATTTGGCTATGGATTTAATATATATTACAAGTGTTGTGATTCAAAATTACGATTTATTGCTACACACACATAAATGATATCTTATTTTAAATCTGCTACAAAATGAAATATTTTCCCAATCTGATGAAACAGCATATGAATGCCCTGATCCAGATGTCTTGTCTCGAGTGTGTGTCTTCAAACTGGTATTGTGGAGGTGAAACTGAAAACTAGTGTAGCTATCATTTCATGGGAAACCCCCTTGCTACCTTACACCTTGGATGGATGATCTGAGCACTTTTGATTCAGCGATCAGGACAATAGATTGTGTGAATTCCATCTTTATAATGCGTGCCTTTGTGTGTGTGACACATAGCCGAGAGGTATCGCTATTGTATGTTCATGTACACATGTACAATGTGGTGCAAAAGTGCGAGACTACTTCCTGAAACGCACAAGCAGTGAGGTAGCGCCTCATGTTATGAGTTCCACCAAGCAGAGGTAATCGGTGTGTTTACACTCAGCTCTTACATAACGCCGGCCGAGCAGTGTACGGACGGAGGGGAGAAGGTTCATCGCTCTCTCTCTTTCTCTGCCAGCCACTGTTTTATCTCTGTGAACTAACTTCCTTCCCCTTTGCTCATTCATTTCTCTTTTTTCACTTCCTTCCTCTTGTCCTCATCTGTTTCTTCAGACACCTGTTACTACGGTGCATATGCCTTCACAACATAATGTAACATTAGATATAATACAACACACATTATCTTAAGGCACTTTAAAGAGAAACCTGTCGCATTTGTAATGTGAACAACCAAGTGAAACACCAAGTGATCCTGGACGGACTGTCAATATCATCCTTATTTTCAAATGATATTGCTTCTACTCCCTCTCTGTGCTGGCGTTTCTCTCTGCTTTTGAGTGTCTGCTTCGGATCAGGTGGATGTGGTCGGACGGCACATCTTATTAACTGGTTCTGACAAAGCATAAACTCAGTTGGCCCTTTTACATCACAATGATGATCCTGCATCTACTTCCTCCGCACTTCATTGAACATTGAGAACTCAGAATAAACATTGTGCGGTTCAAGAATTGAGATTGTTACTCTTGACGACCTCTCTGGGTCTGACAGGCCAGTCAGGGCCACGTTGTTGGATGAATGAAACACTGTCCTACTCCCACTCAGGGAGGCCAGAATGAAACCATGTATAACACTGCTATTAACCTTAGATTATGTTGTCTGGTTTTGTTGTTAGGCCTGTGGCAGTGCAGGGAAGCTTTGTGTTTACTGTTGAGCTCATTGATTGACTGCTATTGTTTAGATGGGTGTCTGGTACCATGTAGTACAGAAAGGTTCATGCAGCAGGCTGCGATGGAGCCTGGCCGTCTTGTAAGGTAAGCTGCTTCAAGGCCTTCCATCAAAAACCTCTGTAGCTCTGCCTCTGCATCCTTTTCTCTCTTACTCTTCATTTCTGTATTTTTGCTCTTCTCTCAAGTTACATCATCATCAGCCTTTCTCTCTTCTGTCTTCCTCCCTCTCCCGGGCTCTTGCATAACACCCAGCTTTATTTGCTCCAGCTGAGGATTCTAATCTTTCCCACAAAGCACAGCGCAAGAGCAAACCAGGAGAGCAGAGAATGGGAGCCGGGCGCGCTGACCTTTCTAACGTGCCCGTGTGCACTGCCTCGTTAACTCAGCCACTCCATCCATTAATGAGATCTGGAGCAGGGCTTTGTTTACTGGCACCAACAGCACAGCATCGAACTCTGTGTTTTGTGTGCTTGTAAAGATAGTTTTCATAATTTTATGCCTTTAGTCTGTCATTTCAAGGGGTGTGTGTGTGTGTGTGTGTGTGTATTTTTGGGTGCTGGTGTCTGTCCCACCTCCTGCTGCAGTGTTGTAGGTGCATGGTCTCACTTGGCAGCCCTATGCTAACTGGGGGATAAGCACTGATTATCTACACAGCCTGCATTAGGAACACACACATACACACACCTTGGGAGACCCTGATGCTACATGACGAAGCACATTCCACCATTGTGACCAAATGTGCTCATGTCATAAAGAAGATGAACCATATAGCTCCAACCAAATAGGACATGGTATATTATCGTATTAAAAAGTTTGTGTGTGTGTGTGTTCCAACAGCAAATATGCCGTGCAGAGCAGTGCTCATTGAAGCAAATTCTCCCTCTCTGATTTCTCCGAATCTCTCTCACACACACACACACACACACACACACACACACACACACACACACACACACACACACACACACACACATACACACATACACACATACACAGGGGCACAAAGAAAGACACAGTAAGCCGGCTGTCTGGCAGCGACGTCTGTGCGAGGTGAGTGTTACATAAGGCTGATCAACACTACTTAATCAGCTTTAGGAGACATGTTTAACAAGCTGACCAAGTGGGGTGGAGGGGGTTAGTGGAGGAGAAAGAGGCAGTGAGGAGTCGAAGGGCGAAAGACAAGGGCAAGGGCGCAGGAGCAGGGGGGAATGATGGAAAACAGGAAAAACTGAGCGAAGGACGAGAGCAGTGGGGGGAGAAGAGAAAGCGGTGACAGGCGGTGACACGGCATGTGTCTTTTGTCCTGTTTACGACAAGATAAACAGACACACAAACACGCTGTGCTCTGCCCTCTGTGTCCCCCTCACAGACCACTGGGATGCAGAGTCATGACTGCCAGGAGTGTGTGTGGGTTTGCATTTGCCAGTGCAGGTCAATCGCATTTTACATGTTAGATTGTGTCTCCCTCGACCTGAGATTTTTACAATCTTGTGTTAAACGTGAAATCATGATAAATGTTGAATTTACTGAATCAGCCAGTATTTGTTGTTGCCATCCCAGTGAGTCACCACTCTCGCAAATTTTATTTACCAGGAAATAGAGCCAGTTACCTAGACTAAAATTTGGACATTAGGCTACTGAAAGTAAATATTGGTTTCATTTTGTATAAAGTAAAAGTGCGGCTGTGGTTTGGCTGTGTGTCCTCACTCTTTTTTGGGGAGTTTTCAGACTACAATTTAAAGGTTCAGTCTGTAGAATTTAGTGACATCTAGTGGTGAAGTTGCATGTTGCAGCTGAATACCCCTCACCTCACCCAACCCTTCCAAACATGAAAGAGAACCTGTGGTCGCCTTCAGTTTTCATAAAAACTCAAAAGGTGTTTAGTTTGTCCAGTTTGGACGCCCGTAAAAAACATGGCGGTCTCCGTAGAGAGGACCGGCCACTGATGTCAATATAAAGGGCCCATTCTAGGGTAAAGAAAACTCTGCCTTTACATTTGTCTTTTCTTTTCAGGGCAAATTGACCTAAATTATCATGTTTAGTTTATTTCATGTCTCTTGTGATGGCAGCTTATTCATCTTGTGGTTCACCACTGCTAAGTAAACGTAGAGGACACCACTCAATCTGAATGAGTGTATTTCAGTAATGATTAACACATTCGCTCTGGTTTTGACAGTGACGGTGTTGTTAGCATGTTTGTTTTATGTCGTTCCTTTTATTTCCTCTCCAGCACTTTTTTTTCTCCCTTTGTACTTTTCTCTCCCGTTGACCTTTTCCCAGTTTCCTTTCCCTCTCTTTTTCCCAAACACACACACACACACCTCTTAAAGAATGACTAGCAGATGTGGACAGAGCTTTTTTCCTTCATCTAAAATTAGCTGCGATAGAAGAATGGCAGGAAAGCGCACAGGGCTGGACGCACAAATGGGAGGGGTGGGGGGTTGGTGATGGGGGATTGATGGAGGAATACACTAGAAGTGGAGGAAGGAATAGCTTGATGGGACTCAGTGAAGTAGTGTGTATTTTTGGTACTGTTCACACACGCTGCTGACGCACAGGAACCTCTTGAGGGCACGGTCTAGTGACACCTCCGACTTTAAATGTGCTTGTACTGCTAAGTAATACACTGTGATTGGTGTTGATCCTGGTGTTTGAGCCTATGTGAAACACATTTTGTTGTTTGTTGGTGATGTTTGTTTCAGGGTGCTTCATTGTTGGCCCTTTTTGTTTGATTATTATGCCGTTTATTACATTGTATATTAAGGGCCTAGACTGTGAGCAAGGTGGTTGCATTTGCCAGTTAAAAGTTCACGTGGTTGTGTTCATGTGAGTGCATTGTGTGCAAGCTGTATGGATACTGAGTTAGCCAATGAGGATGAAAGTAGAAGGTTTTTATACTGGCTCACTTGGTCTCCTCCCATGTTCTGTCTTCACGTTCTTTTGCTGTGCACGACAGACAGATGATTAAACATCTGACCAACTGAAGGAAACTAAATTGGCTCTCAGTCGAGTGCATACCTCCGCCAAGGCCCAACAGTCCCCTTATGAAAACACATTTAATTTTACTAGAGCTGGATTAAAAAAATATCAGTCCTCTTCTCTGAGAAATCAGCAAAAATGTCACAAAATGCCCTCTCTCGCAATTTAAGATAAAGTAAAAAAGGAAATCCTGGATCCGCCCCCTGATCCCCACCCCTTCCATGGAAATTATTTCTTGCGCAATTCTGCTAACAAACACATGCGGAAGAAAACATCTTCTTGGTGAAGGTAGAAACAGTCTTGAGTCCTGGTATAATTGTGAAGGGAAATTATGTCATGAGTTAACTGATTTGCAGTGAGACCAGTTAGCTTTGAATTGTTCTTTGAAATGTATATACTGTATATACTGTGTGAGTCTGTGTGAAAACAGTTTCAATCAAATCTCTAAAGTTATAAGCAGCAATGCAGGCCTATTAGTGTCGCCATCATCATGATGCAACATTGCTGTGGAACTTCCCAGCCCTAATTTTGGTAATTACCCATCTATTAGCATGTGAACGCTGGTTGTTGTACACAGTTCCAGAGCTGCTGTTCTCCAAATCAGCAGAAAGGTGTTAAGGACAACAGCCCTGGTTGGTAAGCTGCCAACGTCCCCTGTTCACTCAGCACCCAAGGGCCCGCTTAGAAAACCAGGCCACCATCCCTCTGCTTCACCCTCAACTTAGATTTATCTGTCCCCTGATGATTATATAGTCTACAAGGGAGTCAACAAGTGTTACTCAGCTGTTTTATCAAATACAAGCACTGTCAGTGGGCATTTTTGTTCAGTAGAAAAAACCTCCATAGTTTTTATGCTACAACTGTGTTTGTTTTTCATAAAACACGAGGTAAGTGTGTGGTTTTCTACATTTCTCTCCACGTTGGATACCTTGCAGGGCATCACCGGCACAGTTTGCAGCAGCGGAGCTATGAGAAAAACATGATTCCCCAGGGCCAGTCACCTATTCCACTCTCACCTCCAGTCTGAACAACAGCATGCAGCTCATAACAAGAGGCACACACACACACACACACACACACACACACACACACACACACACACACACACACACACACACACACACACACACACACACACACACACAGCACATCCACAGGCTTCCCATTAGAGCTTTGAGATTTTGAGGACAAGCATGGATATGTTTTATGTGTTTGTCCGTCGTGTCAGGATATCAAACGTAGCTCTTTCTGAACTCAAGTAGGGGCCACGTTATGTGTCGTTGCAATTCATGTATTGCTTTGTTCAGTCAACTATAAAAATGCCTTTTTAGGTGCACAATGTCAGCTGCGTTGATGTTGGACTGTAAAACTGGGAAGGTTAATTTTGTAGTTTGTACTAAAAGGGAAAAACATTGATAGACTGTCATGGATTTCATTGTTAGAGGCACGAACACTGTTCAACAAGTCCTCAGTTTATAATTGTATTGTCTGACTAACTTGTGTTATTTAATGTGTTACAAATTTGATGTATTTATTTGAATGTGGGTGCTACTGCTGACACACGAAAATGAACCATTTGGGTTTAGTTTGAAAAAAAGAAATGCAAGGTGGGGCCAGTAGGCAAGTTATGCAATCTGTGTGTCTGAACATCGTGTAACACCATAACAACTACTACCACAAAAACCCTACAATACTTAAAAAGTACATACAGTAATTACATTGTTGTGCCGCTTTAAAAGGTTTTGATAGTAGAACATGTCAAGAGGATAAACAATCAAATCATACAAGTAATTTGATTAGAATTAGGCTATTTCTGAAATGAGAAGAAATGTTTTTCACTCTCAATGAACAGTGAATAGCTTAAAACACTGTCGACACAGTTTCATCCTCTTATGTCCGAAACACTCAAAATGTTTGAAGACTGAGCTTTCAAAAAGAAGCACTTTACCAAGGTTACCTCAGCTTACTACCTCTCACATCTAAAAAACATATAATGTCCTT